>NC_040088.1:51174267-51508533 GCF_003369695.1 Bos indicus x Bos taurus
CTCATATGGTTCAGTGATCTTCCAACTTAACAACCGAGGTCTCTTAAAGAAACAGAGCCGTCGTGGAAGTGATCACTTAATGTGTTTGCAGATCTGTTACTAGAAGTCAAATGAATTTCAGAATATGCTTCAGAACATCAGTAAAAGTGGGGTCTTTTAATGTTTTTATTATGAATTTGAGCACAAGAAAACATTTATTTAATATTTAACACTTAAGTAGAACCATTGCAATAATATAATTTTAGTTAGAAAAGAAGAAAAGACATAATCCAATCCCCTATTTTTATAACTGAGCAGATCCAGTCAAAGAGAAATACTCAAAGCTTGAGTATTTGTCTAAGAGAGTGACTTCTCATTTCTCTTCAAAGTACATGAAAAGGGAGTTTGGATTCACTTTACCAATTTCCCAACCAGACTTCCTCCTGGTACTTGAAGTATTTATTTGTTCTTGCACATTAATTGCTATGCAACACAGATTAACGTTATTTTTATTTTGCAGGTCAGGAGACTAACGATGATATGAGAAACCTGCTATCAGGATCAATATATGAAGAGTTATCTATATCTAGTCTAAAAGCATATCAAATATTTAAAAGACAATTGTCCCCATGAACATCTTTCCTTCGCACAAGCCACTTTTGAGCAGCTGCGATGAGCGTTCCACTGGGTGTGGGGTGGTTCGATGTATGTGTGACAAAGCATCCTTCCCTGCAAACCCTCACAATCCATAGAGGAAACAAACCTATGGGCAACAAAAAATAACTGCAGTCAGAAGTCTAACCTAAATGCCATGATACAACAGAGGAGAGCTTCCTCTTTGGTTTTGGGAAGGGGAGGGAAAGATAATGATGATGCGAGCAGATGGTGGGTGTTGGGGTGTCAGTGACATTTCAGGAAGAAAAAAACAACTGGGAGGGAGGCATGATGATGAAGTCTGGCGTGGCATGGTAGGACCAGGGGAAGTGATGCTAGGAAAATCAGCTGGACTCAGAACACCCATATCCTATGAAGGATGTGTGTGCGTGCGCATGTAAATGTGTGTGTGAAAAGGCATTTGGGGAACACATGTATACCTGTGGCGGATTCATTTTGATATTTGGCAAAACTAATACAATTATGTAAAGTTTAAAAATAAAATAAAATTAAAAAAAAAAAAGGCATTTTCTAAACAGAGGATCAGCTGACTACTTGGAAAGGAGGGATAGTGCTGATGTGAAGGCAGGGCTAGAGTGGTGTGGACCTAGAGATGGGGAAGCCACCTGGGAGCCACAGAGGAGCCTACGTAAGACAGAGCCTTGGCTACCACAAGTGGAACAGGGGTGACGCACCCACACAGGCTGGCCCAATCCCTCCTGTCTGCTGGCTTCATCAGATGGCTCCCCCGCGCCTGTGTCTGAGACATGTCATATTTCTCTTGGCTTCTGTGTCTCAAGGCCCTTTTCAGAAGGGATCCCATAGTTGCCTGGTTCTTGGGATGCACCTAGGATTCTGGGGGGTGGCTCTGAGGATTCACACCTCCTGCCCTCCCACAGCAGGATAATCAGACACAAGGTTCCTTGAGCTGCCAGGTGATTCTCTTTGACCTCACAGCCACTGAAGTGTAACAGAGGACTTCCCTGGTGGTCCAGTGGTTAAGACTGCACGTTTCCACTGCAGGGGGGCACAGGTTAGACCCCTGGTTGGGGAACTGGGATCCCACATGCTGCACAGCACCAATAGTAATAATAAAGTGCAGCAGAAGTCCTCTATATGAAAAAAGACATCTGGAAGAAAGGTGGCAAGAATACAAAAGGATGGAGCAGTAAAGCACCTAAGCAGCAGTTCTGTTGGCAACTGTTTCTAATAGCATACCATTGACATCAATGCTCTGTTATCATTCCTGAAAAATGTTCTATTTAAATGATACTGGATACAGACTAGATTTTAACCTCCTAACCCTGGGTCTTGGGTCATCTAATGTTACAATGTATTATAATTTCTTCCATAAACTTTGTTACTAACTGGAATTGTGATCTGAGAATTTGAAGATAGTTGTTGAATAAAAACAGTCTGGCTCTTACCTGGACTGGAATTCCGTTTATTTACATATATGGGAATTGAAAACTGACACTCACTTTATATTTCTCACCTATCATCTTCCTCCAGTTCCTATTCTATAACTTTAGCCTCAAAGATAACACCAAGTGGTGTTACATTCATGGAATGGGACCTACTGTTCTCCACCACAGGGAATGCCCTGATAACTAGCTGTGCTTCTCTTGAGCAGGAGAGAGTTTATGCCTGTTGTCCTCTGTTCACAAGGAGCCCAACTCCATATAAAGGGAAGACTGCTTGGGTTACCCTTGTAACAGACCACAGGTCATGGTAGAGGCATAGTGACTGACTGACCCTGTGACTGGGGAGATGACCAGATGCGCATGTAGGACCCGAGAAGGTGTGTGGAGTGAGCTGGACAGCCCTACCCTGCAGGCCGCCAACCACTCCACCAGACATGTCTGGATGAACATTCTGGCCACAAAATGTCCAGCTGTCTAAGAGTGGCCTGGCATGACCTGGGCCAATCACTTTCTCACCCTTAGGAATATGAATTAAAACACATGTGGAGAAATTGACAAGTGGAGTTAAAGGAGGCCATGATTTTTGAGTCAGAATCAGAGCAACTCAAACTGTATGTGCCAGAACCATTTCTGGCTTGTGGTTGAATTCTGTAATTTGTTGAATGAATGAACATATGGAAGCCAAATGGTGAGGGAAGAGAAGAGTGAGCAGAGCAGGGAGGCCAATCCAGACAGTAACAGTCAGGACAAATCTATGGGGTTTTATGCAAGCACACCAAGGAAGACCAGCCCTCTAGTTGCTTGACTCCCCAGCTCACCTATATTCCCACAAAATGGGGCCTTTGTTCTTTGCAACCAAAGGGCTTAAGTATAAGGGGGAAAAAAGGTGTTTATGATCAGGGGCCAAATATACAGAAACAATATGTAAAATTACTGGATGATTCAGAGGACAGGATTGAAAAAAACTGAAGTCAAGTTGACTAGAGAAGGTGAATTTTGGCCTGTATTCATTTATAAATTGACACATGATAATATCTCTATATTGTTACAACAATCTTCTCTTTATAGTGTATCTTATTTTAAAAATAGTTCTAAGAATTTTCATGATGCAGTGAGTTGGGGAGAGGAGTGGCAGAGAAAAACAATGGATTTTTGTTTTTGAAATATTGTAGTTGTAGATAAATGTAAATTTAAAATCCAGGAAGATAGCAATCAAACAACAGCATTATCCCTGGGGAATGGGTGAGGTGGGGCAGAGAGGGTTTTTGCATTTTTTAATATTTGCATAGTTGGAATATTTCCATGCATAAAAATTAGAAATCAACTTTAGTAAATACTCAACTGAACAAATAAACTTATTAAAAATTTTGCGCTCTTTTAAAATGTTCCCAACACAATTTTCCCCCCTACTTCCAAGCAGAGGCAGAATGAACAAATTTTACTTTTGCCTACCCCCGCAGTGGCTGAACTAAGCAGGGACATAGCTAAGAGGCAAGCAGGAGATGGGGCAGTGGAGGGAAGCTGTGAAGGATTGTTTTCTGGCTGGCAGTTGGGGTTGAATTCAGATATTTTCTCCTGATCTCACAGGAGAGTGTGAATAAGTGCCATCTTCACCCCTCAGCCCCAGATTAAGGATTTCCATTTCTCAGAACTCTTTTACTCTCCTTCTTCAAGTAGAAGTGAGTAATTCCTCTTGAGTGTAAAACACTTTTTGAGGGGATTTCCTTGGCCGTCCAGTGGTTAGGACTCTGCATGTCCACTGCAGGGGGCCCGGGTTCTATTCCTGGTCAGGGAACTAAGATCCTGGATGCCGCGTAACTCAGCCAAAAAAAAAAAAAAAAAAAAACCCAACAACAGATTAAAGCTACATATAAAACCCCTTTTGAAACTCTTGTCTCCCTCAGATGTCTGCACATCGGGTTCCTGTGAAACTGAAAGTTCCCTGAAGGCAGACAGCATGCGCTCTTGTCTTTGTACCATCATTTCTTGGCACAACACTCAGTACATAATCGGCCCTTAGTGTACATTTGGGGAAGGAAGGAAGGAACAGATGGCAGGTAAGAGAAGTGGCGGGCAGCAGGGAGAATGTGCTGGGCTGTGAAAATGGCTACCTTGTTTTTATTTCAGGGGAATGCTGTTTCTAAACCGACTCTGCAGGGGGAGAAATCATATACTACGAGCTCCCATACAATCTGTTCACTCAGCCCATGAGGTTCAGTGTCCTTGAGTGGCCCCAATGACAGCGGCCATGTCTCCTTCCTCATTAGCCATGGCTTCAAAGTCAAAGACCCTGGGGATTACAGAGCTTCTTAATCCCACAACGCATGTTTGGAAAAAGAAAACTATGCCCCTTGCAAGCATTCACAAAGACTTTCTACATTCCAATGTTAAAATGTCTTTCCTAACATTTTCCAACACACATGCCCTCAAGAATGCATATCCCATGATGGACTTGCATTGTTAATGAAGGTGGTTGGAGAGGACTGTCTGGTAATCATCTGGGCCAAGGAACAGTCTTCAATCATTTCAGGGTCCTCAGCCCCTCTGAAGTATCATTTGTCTAAATTTTCTGTAACAGATTGAGAGGCATGGAAATCTTCTTCATGTGGGATAGAGTAACTAGCTAGTTTGCCAAAGGGAAAATAGAAAGCTTCAATGCCAGCTTGAAGCTATGGGTAAAAAACAATGCCACACCCCTGACAAACACAAAGGGATATAAGAGAGGGTTTGGGATCCCTACCCCCCCTTCAGCTGGGACCAGTTTCTGTCAGTCCTAATTCTGTCCCTTCTAAGTCCCCTGACGAGTCCACCATGCAACTGTACTGCCAGTCACTGGAAGGACACGGAGGGGGACATTTTCAAACCACCTGAATTCTTAACTTGGATTTATCCCAGATTGATTCGAGGAATTCTGCCCCTGAGTCTGCTCTTGAATGCTGTGTTTAACAACTTCCTGGTAGGAAACAGATTTGGTTTTCTGAAGCAGGGTCTGTGGTGGAAAGACTGAGTCTTGTGGTTAGAACTCACTTCCATGTAGGAGTGTTGATGCAGGGGTTTTTATTTTAGTAAGCAGAAGATATCATGCTGTCCAGGGTGACACCTGTTCTCCACACTTCCAACTGTCATTTCCTTCCTGCAGGCAGGAAGTCAAAAATTGAAAGTTTCTTAAATTGTTAGCAAGATCATTTGTAATCTCAAGGTTTTCTCATTGTTTTCAGCGTTTTGTTCCGTGAAACAAAATGTACAAACTGCCAGGAATGTTCTGGCATGTCCATGGCTGGTTTCCTGTGATCGTGTGGTGTTGATATGCAGCAAGGCAGGCTCTGGTGGCAG
The DNA here is from genome assembly GCF_003369695.1 of Bos indicus x Bos taurus. NCBI lineage: Eukaryota > Metazoa > Chordata > Mammalia > Artiodactyla > Bovidae > Bos > Bos indicus x Bos taurus. The sequence continues at coordinate 51,179,658 of NC_040088.1, forward strand.
TGAAACTGCTCCGGGATCAAGCAGGATCTGCGAGGAGCCCAGACAAGAGGCAAAAGCATGTCCCCGCCCAATTTACTGATTATTTATCATTTCCTAAGAGTATTTCCAAAATACATTACTGATCCTAACAAGAAGAGGTCACCAAATAAATAACTTGAAGTAAACTCACTAAGATTATGCCCCATGTGATATAAACTCCTTTTTACTAATGTTATGCTGTCATAGTCCAGACTATACTGAATTCATATTATAGGGAAAGGATTAATTTCAGCTCTCTGGCTATTTATAAACAAGTAACTTTGTAAGAGTAAAGACCACAGCATATCCACTCTTGTAACCCTTTGAATATCTATCTGGTATCTAGTGACTCTGTTCTTCAAAGTAACAAAATGTATATAATATCCTTACTTTTTAAAAATAATGGTACCAGATCTCAAAAAAAGCAGGAAAGAAATGAAGAAAGAAAACTTCCCACTCTAGGACTTACCTGGTAGTCCAGTGCTTTAAGACTCCATGCTTCCAAGGTAGGGGGCTTGGGTTCGATCCCTGGTCAGGAAACTAAGATCTCACATGCTACGTGGCACTGCAAAAACAAACATACCAACAAACAAACAAACAACCTTCCCACTCCACTGGGCTTCCCTTGTGGCTCAGCTGGTAAAGAATCCACCTGCAATGCAGGAGACCAAGGTTCGACCCCTGGATTGGGAAGATCCCCTGGAGAAGGGAAAGGCTACCCATTCCAGTATTCTGGTCTGGAGAAGTCCATTGACTGTATAGTCAACGGGGTCGCAAAGAGTCGGACACAACTGAGTGAATTTCACTTTCACTTTCCCACTCCACTATATAATCATCACACATACGTGCATAGTGATATATAAATGGGAGTTAAGAATTAGAACATTAAAAAAAAAACAGAAAGTCACTTCATTCTTAACAATAATTCTCAGATACTTTTTAAGGGACTGCAATAATCTAGTTAGCCTTTCAGCATTCCAAAATGACAAATTTAATCAAAGAAATAAAATCCATTTAACTGAAGATGCAGCCCTAATTCATTACAGTACATCCCCAAATTCACAAGAATAATTTAACCTAAATTCTTGTTGGTTAAGGATATAAGTTTGAGCTTTCCAACTGTTCCTTACTTAAAAAAAAAAAAAACAAAAACTTGAAAACGATGTTAGTAGACACACTCATATCTTCAGAAAGTGAAGAAATTATAATTGTCCAGTTATTTTGTTCAATGTATTAATAGTTAGATCAAAATCTCCAAGCAGTTTGCCTTAATCGGGCTGCTGTTGCTGCTGCTGCTAAGTCGCTCCAGTCGTGTCTGACTCTGTGCAACCCCAGAGATGGCAGCCCACCAGGCTCCCCCGTCCCTGGGATTCTCCAGGCAAGAACACTGGAGCAGGTTGCCATGTCCTTCTCCAACTCATGAAAGTGAAAAGTGAAAGTGAAGTCTCTCAGTCGTGTCCAACTCCTAGCAACCCCATGGACCCTAACTCCACTGCATGGCGCAGGTTTGTTTTAAGTGGTTTTTTTTTTTTTTTTTTTTAATTTTTGGCTGCACCGTTTGGCCTGTGGGATCTTAGTTCCCAGACCAGGGATCAAACCGGCACCCCCTGCATTGGATACACAGAGTCTTAACCACTGGACCGCCAGGGACGTCCCTTAAGTGGGTATTTTTAAAGATATTGTGCATTTGGAATCTTCTGACCTAAATTACCACTTAGACTATAGAGGTACATAACTAATATGTCTTCTTGAACTATATACATGTGGTCCATTTAGTTTGATAAGCATTTAATGAAAGAAATCAGCTGATCTCTTCTCTGTCAGAAACCTTCCCTGGGACTTCCCTGGGGTCCAGTGGTTAGGTCTCTGCATTTCCACTGCAGGGGGCACGGGTTTCAATTCCTGTTTGGGGAACCAAGATCCTGCATGACCTGTGTCATGTGTCATGGTCAAAACAAAACAAAAAAAGGCCATCATTGGCTTCCCATCTAATTATAGAGTAAAAGTCCACAGCTTTACCAGAATTTTCAAGGTGGCTACCACCCAGCATATTTCTCTCTGACTTAATTTCCTATTTCTTTCTCATCCTCCTCCTCAATCTTCTTCAAACACATTAGGCATCAAGGCTTACTCAGCCTGCCCCCTTCCTGCTCTCACCTGAAGATGCCCCAAAAGTCAACTACCTCACTCTCTTTAGGTCTTTACATAAATGACACTTTGTCCATGAGACTGCTTGCCCAAAATTCTAATAGTCTCCCCTCTAAATTTCCTGTTCATCTCCCTACTTTTTCTTTTTACTTACTAATAGCATAATGTTTACTTGACTAATTCATTGCATTAATTGCCTGCCCTTCCAATTGTTCTGTTGTGCTCAGTCGCTCAGTTGTATCTGACTCTTTATGACCCTATGGACTGTAGCCTGCTAGTCTCCTCTGTCCATGGGGATTCTCCAAGCAAGAATACAGGAGCAGGTTGCCATGCCCTCCTCCAGGGGATCTTCCCAACCCAGGGATCAAACCCAGGTCTCCCGCTTTCCAGGTGGATTCTTTACTGCTGAACCACCAGGGATAAGTTTCTTTAGGGGCTTCCCAGGTGGCACAGTAGTAAAGAATCTGCCTGCCAATGCAGGAGATTCAGGCTCAATCCCTGGGTCAGAAGATCCCCTAGAGGAGGAATGATAACCCATTCCAGTATTCTTGCCTGGAAAATCCTGTGGACAGAAGAGTCTGGTGGGGTACAGTCCATGGGGTTGCAAAAGAGTCAGCCATGACTGAGCAACTGAGCATGCATGCATGCAAGTTTATTTAGGACAGGAATTTTTACCAATTTTGATCTGCTATATACTCATACTAGGCTAGTGTTTAGCACATAGTAAGAGCTTAGTAATTATTTGTTGAATGAGTAATGACACAATGAATTTACAAATAAACAGAGTGGACTCTCTTTGCAAACTACGACACTGATGCAGAAGTACCAAGATGACAAGCTCTCTGCCCTTACAGGTTATGATCTGGTTGAAGAGACAGATGGAGCCATGGGTCATTTCAGTACAAGTGCAATGAGAAATGTGTGTCCAAGTCATCATGGGGGCAGAGAGGAGAGGTACATGGTCAACCTAGAAGTTCAGGTGAAGTTTCCTGAATAAAAACAGGCACTTTCTTGAGATGAAGAACCTACTCTAGCTAGAGAAATAGAATACTGTTTCAAAGTTGGTTTTTTTTTTTTTTTTCTTTAATATTTATTTTTATTCATTTGGTGGCACTGGGTTTTAGTTGCAGCACATGAGATCTTTAGTTGCAACGTGTGGGATCTAGTTCCCTGACCAGGGGTCAAACCTGGATCCCCTGCATTGTGATCTGTTATCTTAACTACTGGACCACCAAGGAAGTTCCTCTTCCAAAGGTCTTAATAGAATAGACTTTTAAGTTTTGCTCCAAGGTGTGACATCAGCAAGATGGTGGAATGGGAAGTCTCCAGCCCTAGTCTCCCAACAGAAATGCCAATTTAGTAACCATCCACAGACAAGAATGCCTTTGTGAGAATTCCAGAACCCAGGGAGAAGACTACAGCACCCTGATAGACTGTGAAAACTAAAATCAGAAAATCACATTTAAAAGGACAAGAACAGCTTTACTTTGTTTGCAGTGCCCTCACCCCCCGTCCCCACCCCCCACCCCCCACCACCCCAAGCCAGCACATCAGCAGGGAGGAGCCCCTGGGCCTGTGATTTCTCTAGTAGAGAAAAGGAGACCAAGGTACAGATTCAACTTTCCCAGCATTTCAAGGTACTGCTCAAGAGGCCCACTTCTGTCTCACCTCATGCAGAAAACTGAAGACACTGGCACAGCTAGACCACCTAGGATTGTTACAAAGTAAGAAGGGATGGCTAGTGCATACAGATCTCCCACAGCCCACCAACAACCCTGACCACGACCTCCACCAGCCAGCCCCAACCAGCTATAAATCCCACTAGCCAATCCTGTCCAACCACAAACCCCACAGCCACTGTTGAATTACATAACCCAAGGACCCTGGAATTGAAAGACCCTGCCTGTGGATGATCCCAGGATTGGCTCACTGAGAGTGATGAAGTCCTTTCCCTGTTGAAACTCTCTTGAAATGCACAGACACCAGTACAAGGATACAAAGACCACACAGAATCAGGGAAACATGACACCACCGAGGGAAACATAAAACTTCTAGTACATGCGTGCTCAATCACTAAGCCATGTCCCACTCTTTGCGACTCCATGGACTGTAGCCCGCCAGGCTGTCCACGGGATTCTCCAGGTAATAAAAGTGGAGTGGATTGCCATTTCTCTTCTAGAGGATCTCCCCAACCCAGGAATCGAACCCACATTGTCTCCTGCATTGGCAGGCAGATTCTTTACCACTGAGTCACCTAGGAAAATCATAAATTTCTAGTAATTGACCCTGAAGAAATGGAGTTCCACAAACTGACAAAGACTTTAAACTAGTCATCTTAAAAAAACTCAGTGGCTACAAAAGAATACAGATAAACAACTAAATAAAATCAGGAAAAGACAGGAATAAAATGGGATGGAATAACATCAGCAAGATGGCAGTATTAGAATTCCCAGTGCCCATCCTTTCCCAGAAACATCCACTGGAACAACTATCCACATGAATTTATAAAAATACCTTCAGAAGACCTAAGCATTCCAGGTGAGGGATGACAGCACCTGGGCAGAGCACAGAAACGAGAAAAGAGGCATTGAAGATGGTGGGTAAGGTAATGTCACATTATGTCTATGATCCTCCTCTAAACCCAGGCAGCCCATCAGGGAAACAAACATCATCCCTGTGGGAGGGAAGGGAGGTGAGCACCCAGCTCCACCACAGACCCCAGCATGGTCCCTCAGCACCACCATCCCTAGGTGGCTCTTGTGGTGCAAGGTTTCTGATGGGCTCTTGTAAACCCAAGATCCCACCCATCCCAGCACTGGATTGGAATCTGCAGCTCTAGGCACCAAACTGGCCTCTGTGAACCCAGGCTCCAGGCAGGCTCCTATTAATCCAGGCTCCCAGCCAGGCCCAATACTATGTCAGCTATCATAGACCCAGGCTCCCAACCCACCCCAGCACCATGTTAGCTCCATGAAGCCAGATGCTCAGCCCAGAACCAGGCTAGGACTTACAGACCCAGACACTGGGCTCACCCCAGGTCCATAGCACTTAACTGGTTCCATAGAACCAGGATCCAGGCCTGATCCCATGGACTTAGGCACTGGAATTGCCAGCCCAAGGACTTCATCAGAAAGGTCAATCACAGACACCACCCTGTAGGGCTCACCCATAATATTTCACTGGTAATGGGCTTTCCTTGCTGAAGCCACCCTATAAAGACTAGAAGAGGTGTCTACTTCTTCAAATGTACAGAAATCAATACAAAGCCACAGGGTCATTAATAATCAAGGAAATATTATTAACTCCAATGACTGACCCTAAAGAAAGGGAGATCTATGAACTGTTTCACAAACAGTGAAATCCTTCAGTCAGAGTAGTCAAAGAAAAATGAATTAAAAAAAGTGAACAAAGCCTCCAAAAACTGTGGGATACAGAAGCAATCTATACATTACTGGAGGCAAAGAAGAAAAGAGGGAGAAATGACAAAAAGCTTATTAAAAGAAATAATGACTGAGAACTTTTCAAATCTGGATAGAGATCTGGATACCCAAGTTCATGAAGCTAACAGGCAATCCCCAAATTTCAATTCAAAAAATTTTCTCCAAGATACATTATAATAAAACAGTCTAAAGTTGAAGATAGAGACAAATTTAAAAACAGAAAAAGAAAGATTAAGTTCTCACATATAATGAAACCTACTCAAGTCAATCAGTGAATTTCTCAGCTGAAACCTTGCTGACCAAAAGAGAGTAGATGGTATATTCAATGTGTTGGGAAAGAAAACACAAAAACAAAACGAACCAAACAAGAATACTTTACCCAACAAAATTCTCTTTCAGAAATGAAGATTGAGACTTTCCTCAAAAAACAAAATATGAAGGAGTTCATCACCATTAGACCTGCCCAGTGATATACTAAAAGTAGTTCCTCAAGCTTTTTTTTTTCAATAATAATAGGAGATTATCATACTTCATGTTCAACAATGGATGTATCTTTCAGATGGAAAATCAATAATGGAACACTAGACTTGCACAACACTATAAACCAACTTTGCTGTTGCTGTTAAGTTGTTTCAGTCGTGTCCGACCCTGTGCTACCCCATAGATGGCAGCCCACCAGGCTCCCCCGTCCCTGGGATTCTCCAGGCAAGAACACTGGAGTGGGTTGCCACTTCCTTCTCCAATGCATGATAGTGAAAAGTGAAAGTGAAGTCGCTCAGTCATGTCCAACTCTTAGCGACCCCATGGACTGTAGCCTACCAGGCTCCTCTGTCCATGGGATTTTCCAGGCAAGAGTACTGGAGTGGGTTGCCATTGCCTTCTCCATGACTTAACAGCATATACAGACTATTCCAAACCAAGAGCAGTGGAATATATACTCTTTATAAGCATACATGGAACATTTTCTGGGATAGACCACATGGTAAGTCACAAAACAAGTCTCTACAAATTTAAGAATGCTAAAATCTTTTTTACTTTATTTTATTGCACTTTTCAATGAAATAAAACTAGAAATCAATAACAAAAAGAAATTAATAAAACACACAAATACATGGAAATTAATCCATTCTTAACCAACCACTGAGTCAAAGGAGAAGTCAAAGGGAAATTTTAAAATATTTTGTGACAAATGAAAATAATAAAATATACCAAAGCTTAGGGGATATAGCAAAAGCAGTACTGAGAAGGAAGTTTTTAGTGATAAACACATTAAAAAAGATCTCATACAACCTACCTTTAAACCTCAATAAACAGAAAAAGAAACTAAGCTCAAAATTAGCATAAAGAAGCAGATAATAAGGACTAGAGCAGAAATTGATGAAATAAAGAATAGACAACAATACAAAAACAGAGAAAACTAAGAGCTATTTTTAAAAAGATAAACATCATCAATAAACCATTACCTGAACTTACTGTAAAAAAGAGAAAGACTAAAAATCAGAAATGAAAGAGGAGATGTTACTTATGCCACAGAAATTTTAAAAAATCACAAGGGACTATTATGAACAATTACTTATTAACAAGTTGGATAACTTAGAAGACACATTTGAAGAAACCACTAAGACTGAGTCAAGAAGTAGAAAGACTGAACAGATCAATAACAAATAATGAGACTGAATCAATAATCAAGAACCTCCCAACAAAGACCAGGACCAGAAGGTTTCATAGGTAAATTTATCATCAAATATTTAAGAAAAATATGCCAAAGCCTTTGACTGTGTGGATCACAATAAACTGTGGAAAATACTGAAAGAGATGGGAATACCAGACCACCTGATCTGCTTCTTGAGAAATCTGTATGCAGGTCAGGAAGCAACAGTTAGAACTGGACATGGAACAACAGACTGGTTCCAAATAGGAAAAGGAGTATGTCAAGTCTGTATATTGTCTGCTTATTTAACTTTTATGCAGAGTACATCATGAGAAACGCTGGGCTGGAAGAGGCACAAGCTGGAATCAGGATTGCCGGGAGAAATAGCAATAACCTCAGATATGCAGACGACACCACCCTTATGGCAGAAAGTGAAGAGGAACTAAAGAGCCTCTTGAAGAAGCTGAAAGAGGAGAGTGAAAAAGTTGGCTTAAAACTCAACATTCAGAAAATGAAGATCATGGCATCTTGTCCCATCACTTCATGGGAAATAGATGGGGAAACAGTGGAAACAGTGTCAGACTTTATTTTGGGGGCTTCAAAATGACTGCAGATGGTGAGTGCAGCCATGAAATTAAAAGACGCTTACTCCTTGGAAGGAAAGTTATGACCAACCTAGATAGCATATTCAAAAGCAGAGACATTACTTTGCCAACAAAGGTCCGTCTAGTCAAGGCTATGGTTTTTCCTGTGGTCGTGTATGGATGTGAGAGTTGGACTGTGAAGAAAGCTGAGCGCCGAAGAATTGATGCTTTTCAACTGTGGTGTTGGAGAAGACTCTTGAGAGTTCCTTGGACTGCAAGGAGATCCAACAAGTCCATTCTGAAGGATATCAGTCCTGGGATTTCTTTGGAAGGAATGATGCTAAAGCTGAAACTCCAATACTTTGGCCACCTCATGTGAAGAGCTGACTCATTGGAAAAGACTCTGATGCTGGGAGGGATTGGGGGCAGGAGGAGAAGGGGATGGCAGAGGATGAGATGGCTGGATGGCATCATTGACTCAATGGACATGAGTTTGAGTGAACTCCGGGAATTGGTGATGGACAGGGAGGCCTGGTGTGCTGCGATTCATGGGGTTGCAAAGAGTCGGACAGGACTGAGTGACTGAACTGAACTGAATACCAATCCTTCAAACTGTCCTAGAAAATAGAAAAGAGAACATTTCTAAACTCCTTTTATTAGGCCAGCACCACCTTGATAGTAGAGCCAGACAAAAAACAAGAAAAAAAGCACAAAAACTATATAAGCTAATAGTCCTGATTAACATGGATATAAAAAATTCTTAACAAAATATTAGCAAACTTAATTCAATAGCACATTAAAAGCTTCAGGTAGGACTTATCCCTGGAATGTAAGGGTAGTTCAACACATGCAAGTCAATGTGACAACATCACGTTAAGAGAATGAAGGACAAAAATCAGATGATTATTTCAATACATGCAGAAAAAAAGTATCTGACAACATTCAACACTTTTTCATCAGACTTCAAAAAAAAAAAAAAAACATTAAGTGTAGAAGAACTTACCTCAAAACACAAAGGCCCTATATGAAAAACCCACAGCTAACATCATATTCAACAGTGGAAAAACAAATTTTTCTCTCTAAAATCTGGAAGAAGACAACACTTGTCAAGACAGCTATTATAAAGGGAAAAAAATATATAGTTGGTGAGGATGGATATGGAGAACCTGGAATATTTGTTGTACACTGTTGGTGGGAATGTAAAATGGTTTAGCTGCTATGGAAAATAGTATGGAGCATCCTCAAAATATTAAAAGTAAATCTACCACATGACTATGACTTCTGGGACTGAATTGAAATCAGGATCTTGAAGAGGATCCAGCCCCGGCTGATCCAGGGTATTCGAAGCGGGGACGGCGTCGGCGACTTATTTAAATATTAATTAGAGATATAAAGAGTAATAGAATGAGGATAGCTCAGCAGGAAAATTCAGTGGAGAAAAGAGGCTGAGTAGCTTGGTTTACGCGGGAGACCAATAAAACTTCAAGACAAGAAGCTTGCACCACTTACGTAGGCCGCAGGTGTCCTTCTGTTCTCCCAAAGGAGAGGAGACACTGAGGCCTCCCCAGTCAGATCTTAGAAGCCCAGGCAAAGTTAGTAAGCATGGCGGGCTCCGCGCTCCAGATGGAGACTCAGCCAGAGTTTGAGAGAGAGAGAGACATGGGGAGACCAGTCTTTCAAGAAACTGATCCCAATTCTTTATTTTCCAGGGTCTGTTTTTATACACTGAGATGTTATACAAAAGTCACACGGGGAGAGCAGTCCTGACTTTTATTAAAGTCAGGTGCTTCATACAAATGTATACAGAGGTCTTAGGGGTGTGACATCATCTTCTGGCCAGGGGGCCTGCTGACAATTTATGACCCTTTCCTTATGACAGCGGTCAGTCAACCAGAACACTTATTTCTCCAAGGGTGATTATTCTTAAAACAGACGCCACCCAAATAAAGTTACATTCCTATAGGGTGAGGGTGTAGTGGGTTTTAGTTAAGGAAAGAATTTACTTGGCCTAAGGTCTAACGTGATTTATATCAAAGGTTAATACTTATTTCTTCTATATATTCATTAATGTGTGTAAGGGCAGGGGATGTGGAGACTTAGCAGTAAACATTGGCTCAACAAATGAAAAACCCTTCACCAATACAATTTCTAATCAGCCCACCATACTTATACTAAAGGTTTTCTAACTTTTCTAAGGAACCTGTTTTTAGAAGGTTTAACGCATCTCGTGCCTCTCATGGTTGGGAGGCTGTGAGCAATCACATGTGGCCGGACAAGCCTGTCAGGCAGGCTAGAGAACCTTCAGAGGAGTTGGTAAGTTTGGAACACTCCTGTCATGCCCAGGAATTATTATTAACTGGAGCTCTAAGTTAACTCCTTCTCTGAAAGAGGTGGTGGGGGACAGCCCCCCGTAAAGTCAGAGGTGTAGGTGAGAGCACAAAGTAGTGAAATAGGCAGGCTCTGGTTATGGGGGTAGATGCTCGAAAATTTCCAGGGGGACTCCTGAGGCTCGATCCCGCCTTTGCATATGTCGAGCCTCCTTCCTCATGACCTTTGCCACGGGTGGAGTGCCTCCCGCCGGCTCCCCACACCACACTCACCACAGCCAAGAAATGGAAACAACCCAAATGTGCACTAGCAGATGAGTGAATATGGAATGTATACACAATGCAATATTATTCTGCCTTTAAAAAGGAAATCCTACTCTTTGCAACAACACTGAAGACATGATGAATGAAATAAGTCAGTCACAGGAAGACAAATACTGCGTGATTCCTCTTATGTGAGGCATGTAATATAGTCAGATGGAGAGAAGTAGACAATATAACAGTGGTACCTGGAGATGGAGGAGGAAATGGGAAGTTGTCACTCAAGGGTACAGAGCTAGTTATACAAGATGATAAGTTCCACAAATGTGCTCTAAAGCATTGTGCCAGTAGTTAATAATAAAGTACCATGCATTTAAAATTTGTTAAGGTGAATCTCATGTCTAGTGTTTGTATCACAAAAACAAAACAAAGGGACACAAAGAAAATTTGGAGCTGATGGATATGTTCATCACCTTGACTATGGGGATGGTAACATGAGTATATACACATCCAAAGTCATAAAAGGGTAATTTTAATTATATGGGGTTTTTTTTGTGTTTATTACTGCAGTGAAGTTGAAGAAAAAATTTTGTTCCAACACTGAAATGACTATGGCCTGTACCTAACTCCCCAGTTGCAATATTAGCACTTATCTCCTCTTGTAGTACTGAACACCTTACTAAATTCAACCTTGTGCTATAGCTTTAAATGTATGTGTTTTCCTTCCTTACACATTTGTGAACTTCCAAAGGCAGTGACAGGACCTTGCTGTGTTGAAGGGACCCCAATGCCACTCGCGGTTTTGATGATCCACTAGGACGACTCTCAGGGCTCAGTATACTGCACTCATGGCTGTAATTTATTGCACCAAAAGGACTTTAAGCAAAGTCAGAAAAGAAAAAAGGTGCATGGGAGGCTGTCAAGGGAAACCAGGTATGAGCTTCTATGAGTCCTCGAACCAAAGTCACACAGGACGAGTTTAATTCCCCCAGCAACAAGGCGTGACAACACGTGTGTAATGTTGCCAATCAGGAAAGCTCACTACCCATGGTGCCTGGAGCTGATCATGTCCCCAGATCATGTCCTACTTGGCATGTCCCCAGATTCCAGACTCCCAGAAGGAAGCAAGTGATCAGCATAAAACACATCATTTGTGCAAAGTTTGGGCCCAATGTGCCACTCTTCTCCATTCTGAGAATAGTAGGAACCCTCCCCAAATCCAAGCTCCCAAAGCCAGTCAAGGCCAACCTTGGAAAAGGGACCCTCACAAGATGGCAGTCAGGCCCACTATGCCAGATTTTTTTCTGTCCACTTAGTCATTGTTAGATCTCCCTGGTATGCAAACATCTGCTGAATTCCATTTTCCACTTCACATTTTTGCTAAAGCAAGATGATGGGAAATAAATGATCATTTCATGTATACAAAGAACTGTTTCATGTTTTAGAACTGGTCTACATGTGTTTTTAAAAACTTTGTCTTGCCACTCAACATAGTTTTATTTCACCCTTTAATACTTAAGCTTGGATAAACCAATTTTACATAAACAGCTAATCACGATAATAAATATAAAAGTAAACACAAAGTAGTGGTTAAATCACCACCACAGAGGTAATGGCCTGGATATGATTTCTATTTTTAATATCTGTTTGGGATCTGACCTAAGGTATTTAGTCTATAGACCTTCTTCTGTAACGATAACACTTTGAACTTATGTTAACAGTCAGCAGCAGACTGCTAAGTCGATTCTGACTAGTAACAAACTTAGTCTCAATAATAAAGAACTTTGAGTGACTTGGCAGCTCCGCTGGCAGGATCCAGGCCTGGTGATGTCAAAGGATGCTTTGGTAAAAAACTGGAGAATTCTGTCACGAGTCCCTGTGTTTCATCACCAGCCTGGCAGGACTTTTCCTGTGGGACACCATGGCCCTAAAATTATGCTCGAAATAAGATGCTTGTCTTTGAGAATAGAAAAAAGGTGGCTTGACAGATCAACACCATCTCCTTTTCCTTTTTTTTTTTTTTCCTGGACAATGCCAATGACTGCAAAGTATGAAAGCCTGCCTAAATGATTTCCTCAATTGACTCTCTTGTGTGTTTTGAAGAATTCCTATGGACTGTAAGGAAAGCATACAGGTTCTGTGAATTTAGCTTTTCCGTGTGTTCAGGAACACAATATCTAAAATCTGCTCATCTTCACAGCTCCCGACTCTGATGGCAATATTGGGGCAAAAGGGTCCATCAGTGGGATGGGCCAAGCTTAGGGCAACCCTTGATGCCTAGACTGAAAAGTTTTAAACAGATTTTACAGCACAGGGGTTCACAGACAGGATATATAGATGGATTTTAAGTATCTCTGAAACACCTGAAATTATATGCAGCACTCTAGGTGGGGGCATTTTTCTGGGGAGAAGATCCAAAGCCTTCTTTATCTTTTCAAATGTGACTGTGACCTCAGAATGTTTGTGGAAACTCAGGCCAACTGGATAAGGAAACTTAGGCCAAAAGAAGGTTGCATATTGTCAGCATTTTCCAAACCAGTGTTACCAGGAGGATCATCTGGGGCATTTGTTAAATTGCACTTAATTCTCTTCTCCAGGAAATTAAAATTGAATCACTTAAAAAATTTTGAGGGACTCCCCTGGTGGTCCAGTGGTTAGGACTTCACCTTCTAATGCAGGGGGTACGGGTTTGATCCCTGGTCAGGGAGCTAAGATTCCCATATATGCCTCACAGCCCCAAAGCCAAAAAACAGAAATAATACTGCAAAAAAATCAGTAAAGACTTTAAAATTTTAATTAAAAAAATCTTGATATGTATTATGATTCATTGCTTCTATCTCAAAAAGTAAATTAAAACAAGAAGGCAAGTGGTAAACCCCAGTATAGCACGTCAGAAAATTATCAGTAATTATGTTCTATGACATGCTTATCCTTCAGATTCTGTGGAGACACATCCACTGCTGCCCCTATGTTGGGCAAATCCAGAATATTTCACATATTAAGTAAATCAAAATCCTAAAAACTGATGTTTTTCAGATGTCATGAAAAACAATAAATCACAAATTGATGGTTCTGTAACATTCTTTCCCAAATAACCTGTCTGAAATCCTAATCGTCAAGAAATGTCTACTATAGATTTTTCTAGATTCAATCTCAGCAGCACCACCTACTGATAATTTGAATTCAGTACTTTATATAAACTCAGCAATAGGAAAATTAACCAACTAATTGGAAATCACCTAGAACATGCTTGGCTTTTCATAAAATATGTATGATAATTTAACTGACAGAGGAAAGTGTTTTAATATTTTTGCAAGTGGTGAATCAAACTGCATTCAATGACAAGGGTTGCTTCAATCATGCAACAGATTGAATACTTATGTTCCCTGAAAAATTTGTTGGAATTCTAAGCCCCAGGGTGATGGTGTTTGGAGGTAGGGCCTTTGAGAAGTGATTGGGAGAGAGACCCATTGTGAATGGGATTAGTATCTTCTAAGAGAGACGCCAAGGAGCTGTCTCCCTCCTTTCTTTTGCCATGAGAGGTTATCATGAGAAGACAGCTATGAACCAAAAAGCAGGCCCTCACAAACTGAATCTCCTAGCATCTTGACCTTGGACTTTACAGCTTCCAGAGCCGAGAAATAAATTTGTTACTTATGTAATTTCCATCTCCCCTCTGCTACAGTATTTTTTTTTTTTTTGGCTTTGCCATGCAGCATGTGGAATCTTAGTTCCCTGAACAGGGATTGAATCCATGAACCCTTCAGTGGAAGCATGGAGTCCTAACCACTGGATCACCAGGAAAGTCCCCTGGCTATGGTATTATTACAGCAGCCTGAAGGGACAAACACACACCCAGATATGTTTCTACTATGTTGGCTATTCTCCATCCATCTCCTCACCTGTGCTCCCACCATTCTGTATTCCAGTTGGGTTTGGCCAGTGAGATGACTAGCAAGAAATCAGAGGGCAGTGGGAGACACTAGGGTGTTTATTCCTCTCGTCCTTCTCTCCTGACCACTGTGCCATTCATAGCTCTGTCCATCTGTCCCTCCTCCTCTAGTCCAGCTCTCACCTTGTGTTGCTGTGTAACACTTACCCCTCTTGACTCAGAGGTCCTGACAGTAAAGGATGCCTCCATACCCTTGCTGGCTCCTTCAGTCTTCAGTTAAGGAGTTCTTTTGCAAAAGCCTGTTTAGTTGACCTCTTGTGTGTAATCTGACTTTCTGGCAGGCCCCTGACAGGGACACGGAGCTCTCTGGAGACTCATCGTGCTTACTGTAAAACTGAAGTGATCACTTACTCAACACTTAGGTACCTGAGTACAGTGGAAAAGATATTGCTCTAGGTACAATACACATAAAAATATGAAAAAGATTCCACTATTAGGAATCTCCCATTAATGAGAAGTTCATATTAATAGACATACAAGGGGTTTGGGTTGACTGAAAACTTCAATGATTCCACATAACTATTCTAATTTCTATACATAGTATCACTAATCTTAGGTATCAAATAAGTCAGCCTTTTAGCTATCACGTTTAGCTATCACGTTTCCACAGTGCCCTAAAAGAGTTTCACCCAGTTTATCACCATCAGACTGGAACCTTGTGGTTTATTTAAATAATCTTAAATAAGCCAGCTGGAAACCTGGAACCAACTACTTAACCTGAAAATGTGTATTTTTACATTCTAATGAGGTAGTCTCACCAACAAATGTTTACTGTAGAGTTCTTCTGTGGGACATAAACACACACACACACACACACACACACACACACACACACACTACAAAATTCTGCCTTTATGTGAAGATTCTGGAGAGAAGGGGCTGCCTCATTCTCCCCTGTAGCTTCTGGAGTTCCTATACGTTAGAAAACGAATCATCATTTTAATGACAAGCTGATGAATAAGAGCACAAACTTTACTTAGCTTTGAGCCCCAGCCTTGCCCCCATCTGGCTGGACAACCTTGAGTAAATTACCAAACTCTGTGCCTTGGTTTCCTTTCTTCATCAGCCCACTTTAAATGAGAGATTTGAAAAGCACTTAAGAGTGGTACCCATTCTACAGTAAGAACAATGCAAGTGCTTGTTTAATAAATAAAATTAAAGTGATGCCATTTTTTCACATCACTGCAGGAACAGCAGCTTGAACAGAACTTAAGACATAATTCTCTCATTTTATAGATGATAAAGCTGAGGACCAGGAAAAGTTAATGCAATAAGCCAGGGTGGAAAATGTGACTGACGGAGATATCACCCCTAGGAGGCTCACTCACCAACACAGCATGCTTTAGAAAGAAATGCAGCAATTTTGTCCAAGAAACAAAACTCTGATGTCAAAATGAACCTATAAATGACCTGCATTTACATCTCCTGATTTATAAAAGTATTTAAATAAGTATCTACTAAGTGCTATGAAATATAAAAATTTAGAATGCAGTAAACCTGAAAAACCTGGTACATGACTCAAAAGTCAGCCAACTGAAGGTCAAATCGATAGTTAATTTTTAAAAAATCAGTGGAAATAATGGCACGATGGCCTTGCCCATTTAACTCAGAAAATGATGGTTTTAATTTTCCTCTGTTCTCTTTTTTTGGAGGGAGATGGCAGAGTTGTCAGTCATATAACCTCACAGATTGTACTTCAGCAAAACACAATTCTTTGAATCTGAACATGCTCACATGCTCTACTGGGATCCTTTCGACCTTGTAAAGAGGAAAGAACATTTTATATCCTAGATATACCTGATTCTTTTCCAATACTTAAAAACATATTTTTTTTAAGTTAGAAATAAATGGTGACTAGCCACTCACCCTCCATCTCTAAATGACTTTGAGAGTCAGTATGGATATAACTGCTCTTTGGAAAACAAAAACTTGTTGCAGGAGGTGATACAATAAAGGAACAATGTGAGCAAAACGCAAATTTCCAGGAGAAATTTGTCCAGGAGAAACAGTAGGTGAAATGCAGGCTTTGTGGCTTTTGAAATGTGGCTTTGTCCAGGAGAAACAGTAGGTGAAATGCAGAAGATGCACCCAGATAAACTGAGTCGTGCAGGAACACGCAAAACACCTGCAGAAACAGGCAAAACCCACATGCGGGCGTGCCTCACCCCACCACCAGCAAGCACCCTCAGCTCACCCGGGGCTGAGTCACACATACCCAGATCTGGTGTCACAACGGGCTCTCCTACTCTAGCAGTCCCTATGCCCATCTGCATGTTAATTCACAAATAAATCCTTCCCATATCCACTCCCAAAGGCTCACGTCAGGTCTTTGTCAAGGTAAAGCGTCATATTTACCGTAATGTTCATGTCTTCGTAAGCCATTTAACACACGAAACGGTGCTACTATTTATATTAGGTTCCTATTTTTATTCTTAAGTATGTTATTGCAGATGCTTTGCAATGTTGTGCCTCTAATGGGTTTTTCCCATAAACTCTAAGGCTTTTTTTATCGTGTAGTAATGCATGCTGCATAGTGATTTTTAGGACACATAAATGCCCAACAGCAGAATTTCCTGTATTCTGAGCTCCAGGTCATTAAAGTTACAACATTTTAAATCCAATAAACAGGAATTATCTGTGAGAACCACAACCAGTCTTCAGGTTTCTCTTCAGTTGATTTCATTCTGCATACAATTTTACATTTCTCAAACCACAGTTCTTGGAATAACTATCTAGAAAAAAATGAGTTATACACAGCATTTGACTAATAAACATGTGAATTACTAGATATAAAAAAGTTTAGAAATAGGACTTTCAAACGATACTATACATAGTAATTTAGATTATTCTACTCAATTTTAATAATGCTCACCTCTTGGTCAAAAATGAAAAATACTTGAGTTTTTAATCTCAAAATGTGTTTGACAAAACTGTTAAAACATATTACTTAAACTCAGCTCCTTCAGCTATTAATCTATCCTCCTTTGCTTAATTTTTGAGACCAATTTCCCTGACCATTGTGAATTACAACATACATAAAACAAACATTTGGTATAAACTAGACACTTACTCAATTTTAGTGCTCCCACTGAAAGCATAAATAGAATCCTGTTCCAGTAAGTATTCTTTAGCAAGTAAAAATTGGAGAATATTTTTTTTTGGAAGACATTTTTTGGTTTTCAAATAGACAAATCAGCATAGTTAGACACAAATGCTGAATAAGAGTTAAAATAAAAAATAGAACTTTACTCCCTTCATACTGAAAACCTGAAGGAAATGATTCTCTTTCAAGTCCATGAAAGGCATGCAGAGGAGAGATACTCCTGTTCTGTGGAACGAAGTAAAAGCACAACACTTTACCTTACAGCCTAATAAAGTTCCATTCCGGACACCAGAAGTCTTCCTGTTTCAAATGCGTATTTAACTTAACTGGAAGGAAACCCACTGGCCTACCTGCTCCCCCTCCAAATAAATTAAATTTGGCAATCATGTCAATGAAATAAAAGTATCCTGATGTTTTGATATCAAATTATTTCACTAAGACCAATTAGAATGTAAGTAATCTTTTAAAAATAAAAAAGAAACATTACCTATACAAATACAAAATTTATTTTCACTATGACATAAAATAAAGAACTTTGTCTTTTTTGTTTGTTTGCTTGTTTTGGTAAAACCTAACCAGTATTCACTCTTGAAATTACTCTTAAAAAAATCAGCATTAGATAGCAAAAAAGATTCTAAAAAGGAACCGACTATTCCTGCTGGGAATATAACACAACCAGTGATAACAACTGGAAATTCTGTCTTTCCCCTCTATAAAAAGCTTATTTACTTTCTGTAATACTTGACAAAAACCTTTTGAGATTCCATGAAATATCATAAACTAATTTAGGAAAGAATTTTTAATGCCAGCAGGATATCTAATTTCCTGACGTCCAAACAAGAACACTACAAAAAAAAAAATTCGTTTTATTTTTGAAATTGTCCTATATAACTATGTAAAATACTGTACACATGTAACTGACATTGACACATAAGACAAAGTTGGTTAGAAAAAACTAACCTTTAAAAGCTAATGTTTATGTGTATTAATAACTTATAATCACACAATACATTTTTCTAGGTCAAATATTTGTGATGCAAAAAAATAATGACATTGCTGATTTTGTACCTTATTTGGAATATTAGAAAAAGACTCGCTCAGCCTGTCTCAAAGATGGAAGCTCCTAGTTTCCACAGTTCTCCAGCATTTCAGGTGATCTGCTTATTTGGTAAATAAAACAGAAAAAGTATACATTGGTTTTGTCACCATTCTCACCTCGGTGAGTCCAAGGGTACTATTCTGCTTACAAGAACATCAAAAGCAATAAAATTTCATAATAGTCTTAGTCTGTTGTTGCCTCTCCTTTAGCTTGAAACAAGATACAAAAACAGTATATGCTTCAGAGCCATAATTATTTAATTTTTCCTCCAAATCGGCACCAGTGAAAGTACTATCAAGTGAAGGTGCTTCTACTCAAAGCGCAGATATTCCTCATGGGGTCACACAAACATCAACAAAAGGCTCAGGAGTCGACTAACGCAGGGGTCCCAACCTCCAGGATCTAATGCTTGATGATCTGAGGCGCAGCTGATGTAATGATAGAGTGCACAATAAATGTGAAGCGCTTGAATCATCCTGAAACCATCCCCCTGACCCTGGTCTGTGGAAAAACAGTCTTCCACGCAACCGGTCCCTAGTGCCAAAAAGGCTGGGGACCGCTGGACTAACGGATATCAGGTATCCCAGATTACACACAGGGACTGTTACGACCATATGCTGGGAACATGTTCCCAAGTTTCTGTTCCTTGTCTGCCTCTGAGCTGTGAGGTAACAGCAGTGGCACAGATGAGCTGTCAAGGCTGAATGGCGAGAAGGCTGAGGCTCTGAAGCACAGAATTTCTGCAGGCTTCAAAGGATCATGTAACAGTTATACTAAAGTGACAATTTATAAATAAGTAGAAGGCTGGAGAGATTCATCGAACTGCTAAGAATCACATATCTAGCAAGATAATTCTTTTGACAAAAGACATATCTGGGTTAAAATCTGAATTCCTAAGGGTCATGAACTAAAATGTCCACATCATAGTAGAATAGAACCCCAATAAACTCGTGAAACATAATTTAGTTCTTATTCTTTTCTTCAACCAGAAGTATCACCACATACTTTACAAAAAAACCCATGTGGTCAAAATGGATACAATTTACAGTGCAAATACTAAAACCATTTGTTTTATCCTGTGCCATCTACCATGTATAGAAATGGGCTTGCTATAATGAAGCTTCTTTGGTAAATATTTAGTGAATTTACCTGTATTCTTCACTACAACTTCTTTAGTCATGTTTCACAACTCCTTTAGGGTTACCATATTTTAAAACTACAGAATATCAAACATATTAAATTGAAACATTTTTTTTCCCCTCTGAGGGAAAAGG
Source organism: Bos indicus x Bos taurus (assembly GCF_003369695.1). NCBI lineage: Eukaryota > Metazoa > Chordata > Mammalia > Artiodactyla > Bovidae > Bos > Bos indicus x Bos taurus. The sequence continues at coordinate 51,199,515 of NC_040088.1, forward strand.
AACAAAATTCAAAACCAGTACACAAGTATTTTAATCATACCATATGGACGTTTCATATTTGGCATCTTAAAATACCTTCCAGATAGTATCACACACAATTAATCAAAAACATTCTTAATTGTTTACATACTAGATCTCTTTTTGAAGTAGTAAGATATGTAATTATCCTGCACTTAAGAAATTTCATATAGCCTGACACAGAAACAATGGATTACAAATACTGGTTTGTTTTTTTTTTTAAAGCCATTAACGAACTGAAATAATATGAGGGTTTAAACCAGCTACTTAACAACCTGATAGTGTATATTATTGTAACTTGCATGTGTTTCTAACTTTACTCTGGGTATAAATTTTACTCAGCCTGATTCCAATTTGGCAACCAATCTCAAGTAAAAACTAGATTTTTTAAAAAGGAAGTACTTCCCTTCCCTTAAAGTGATTTCAGTATCTTAATAGAAGATATGATAAAAGGTAATGAGTCTTTTAAAACAAACATGCCAAAATGTACACACCCTAAAACAAAGTTCTATACTTGTTGATGCCATTTCTAAAATACTTAAAAGCCACTGTGAGTGAATCAGGTACATACAAGCTTGAGAAAAGCTGATTTGGGTTTGAATGGGGATAGAAGGGAGCCAATTATTTTTAAGGGTTCAGATTTTCTTCATTGACTCTAATTGCAATTTGATAAGAAGGACACAAAACTACTAAGCATTAGTGGACTGAGCACACAGCCTCTATTTATACAGAATAACCACATCTGAAGGCTCAAAATGTTCACTTATATATACACTTTTCTGATATGAGGTTGAAAAATTTAGATTCACCACCTTTAACCATAAATCACATAATTCTGACTAACTTTTGAAGGGTTAAGAAAAAAGGACTATAATGAGAACAGAGCATCAAGTAATAAATAATAATTAACATAAAAAAAAGAGCGATAAATCCAGAATGTGGGACACACTAAACGACAAACAGGTTTGATCTTTAAAAAGGCAAAAAAAAAGATTAATCTAGACTCATAGAGAATAAAGGGACATTAAAAATGTGATCTATTTCCTGGAATTTAAAAAAACTGTACCTATAAAACAGGGATTATTAGGGATGTTTGATAACAATTATATTACAAAATTGCTGTTAATTTTCTTAGATGTGATAAAGGTTTAGGTTATGAAGGAAGAGGTATTTATCTTTAACAAAATACATGATGAAATGCTTAGGTATATAGTTTAGTGCAAAGTCTAACTTTGTCTATTCACACAATATAGTATATGTGGATATGCACACAGAGACACACCTATATGCAAGCATGAATACACATACACACACATATATATATAAACATAAAGAGATAAAGCCAATGTAACAAAATGTTAATGATTCATGAATCAGGTGAAGAGTACTCAGCTTTTCAATATATTACTTCAATCTTTTTATAACTCTGAAAATTCTCAACATAGAGAGCGGCTGGGAAAAGCAGCACTTGTAGTATCAGATGCTGACTTCAAATGGCCAACCTAGTATCACAGTACTTTCACTCTGTCTAATCGTAACCTCTAAATCAGTGGTCTCCAAATCAGGCAGATACATTCTAGGGTACCGACTAATGAACCAGAGATAAGCGAAGAAATATCAGAATTTCTATTCATAATTTTTCCTCTTATCCTTGTAAGATTTCTTGGGTTTCATAATGTACTACACGTATTACTACTGTAGAACTTGTACCATTTGTAAATACACATATTTTGAGGCCATAAACTCAAAAATATTTGTTACTGATGGCATAAGATAAAAAAATCTGAATATACTCTTTTCTAAAATACACATAACTTTCTTTAGTCTATGAACACCAAAAGATATTAGAACCAGTTCCTTTCATGTTTATCCAGGAGCTTACTGACACTTAATATGTAATCCTTATCAGAAACCCTGACTCGAAAAGAAACAGGAAACGGAGAATAATGGCAATGGCAAGTATTAACATAAAGCTAGGAGTAGGAAAATCAGCAAAGAACAGTATGAATACAAGTTATCACCAATAAAGAGTTAGGCTTTGTTCAATAAGGAAATCTGTATGGAAACAATATTTCTGAAGCTAGAAAAATCAGGGGGTAAAAATAATCTCAAAGGAAGACCATATAAAAAAAAAGTGCATAAAATTCAAGGCAGTTTTGATTAGAAACAGGGGCTGTAATCATAAATAGCATAGAAAATAATCTAGGGACTTCCCTGGTGGTCCAGTGGTTAAGACTTCAACTTCCAAAGCACAGGGTGCAGGTTCGATCCCTGGTCAAGGAGCTAAGATTCCACATGCCTCATGCTCATAAAAAACAAAATATAAAATAGAAACAATATTGTAACAAACTCATTAAAGACTTTAAAAATGGTTCACGTAAAAAAAAAATCTTTAAAAAAAGAAAGAAAATAATCTAGGTATTGACAAGAACACTTAATCATGATTCTAAAATAAAAAGATAACTGAACATAAGGTCTTTGAGAAATAGTTAAGTTTTTTCTTTATGTTTATTCTAAAGGGTACAAAGATTCATTGACAATGAAAAACTTTTTAAATTAGAAAATGCTATGATTTTGTTATTAAATAAATAATGATACAACAGGACTCTATAATTGCTAACTGGTAAGATGAGAAAAAGAAAACAGTGATTTTAATGTCTTAAATGAAAATTTGACCAATTATACCAATGGACCTCAATTTAGAAAATAACTGTATAGTTTTTGCAGTTGCAGAGTTTATCATATAGGACACTAATTTATCTTTTATAAACTTGAAGCCTGGGACTAAAGATAAGTTTCACGCTGAATTATACATGTGTCATTTATGAAAACTATGAGAAAAGAATGCTAGGGGTCTACTAAGCATTTTAATTACAAAAATTAAGAGGTATAGAGACAAACTTTCAGAAGAAAATCTGGCACAGAAAAAGGTTCCTCATGAGTAGGAGAGACAGTAACAGCAAAGCAGGACCACAGAGTTAGGGGAAATGAGGGGAAGGATGCACCATGTGTTATTACCAGTAGGTGGGTTTAGGACACTGATGTATTAGCCATCTGACTGACCACGAGGTTTGTTGGCTACTCTTGCTAGACAGTAACTGGGCAGAATTTTTCCATTCAGATGTCACTGGCTTATGGATACACAAACTTTATAAAACTTTATAAAAGTAAAAAAAATTTTTTGCTTTTACTTTATAAAAGTAAAAAAAATTTTACCAAGAAGTAAAATTTGCTTCCCAGAAATTCATTTTATAGCTAATTTATTTTATAAATAATTCAATTCCCTTTAAAAGGGGACAGCTACCTGTTAAAGAAAAATTTTACGAAAGTGCAGCACATACTCTGGTTGCAGAACAAAATCACTGTGCTTCTAATTGGTCCTTTTCTATTTCTAGCCTTGCCGTGTCACCTGAAAGATGGAAAATCCAGTGCTTCCTTTTCAGGGGAATTTTTTCCATCTGGTATTTTCACACCTAGTAAGTGAAAGCTTTTTAGTTGCTGAGTGATGTACAGCTCTTTTGTGACCCCATGGACCATAACCCACCAGGATCCTCTATCCATGGGATTTCCCAGGCAAGAAAACTGGAGTGAGTTGCCATTTCCTTCTCCAGGGAATCCTCTCAACTCAGGGATCAAGCCAGCATCTCCTGCTCTGCAGGCAGATTCTTTACCGCTGAGCCACTGGGAAAGCCTAGTAAAAGAAAACTGCAAGCTTATAATATAGTATTAGTTTTAAGTATTTTTAAGTATTCATCATTTAAATCTTTATAAAAGCCTAGTAATATGACTAGGCAAAGAAACTTACACATGCCTTGTAATAAGGGTAGCCTTTGTTCATTTCACCATTCTTTGACTTTTACAAAGCAAACACATACTAGAGAATATGTCATTGATTTTACAGCACAAAGCTATCAAAATAAAATGGGACAATGATACATTTTGCCATTGGTATTGGGGAATTTATCAAAAGAGAAAAATACAGTATGAATTGAGACAAAGTGTATCACTTAAAATATTCAAATGGCTATGAAAAATATTACAATCTTTTGACAATGTTTAGCAAAAACCAACATATTAAAAATTTTAATGTAAAGTTTAATTTAGAATTTTAAAATTACTGTTTGAGGGCAATGTACTCTAAACTCAGGAAGGCACAAATTAGATATAAGATGGTGATTTAAATTTGAACCTACCTTGAACCTACCTCAGAAAATACAAATTAAATCTTCATTTATGGTGTGAAACCTGTTAATAAATCAATTCATTTACTATGGTACTCAATTCTTCAGTTGTTTCAATAATAGTGTTAAATAACACCACAACTAGGGAAATTATAAATATTTAAGGAGATTAAAATATCAGTAGAAAACATATTTCATATGGATTAAAAGAAAAAGCATTCACTCAAAACTACTTCAGAATAAGAAGCCAAAATAATTCCATTCGGGAACTTTAAAAGAGAGGAGAGAGAGAAAACAGCCTATAAATCCAGTTTCAAAGACAAGAATAAATATACAAACTGTTAAGCAAAGCCAGGAACCTCGATGACTTTGAAACATCTACTTACACTTATTTTAATGAAGAATTAAAGGATACAATATGTTAAAGATAAGACTAGCAGTGGAATAAGACAGATGAATTGAGTTTCACCATCGCCTAAATAATTACAAGAGACTGAAATTGTAGTGTAATTCATATTCTCTTTCCAGTTTAAAAACTTCTATCCTTTGCCTCTATCTTTGGTGTCACTGCCACCAATAAACACAGTATACAGCTTAGAAACCTAATTACTATCTTCGACTAGGAAAAAGTAAATTGACATTATCTCTTTAAAAGTTAAGATATAAAAGAATGCAGTCCAACTTGACTTTTGTCTCATGGTCCCACAGTATTCTGATATATCATGCCAAAATGTCAAAGTGTAAAAGGGAACATCATCATTTGCTAGAAGTGCACCAAAAATTTAGCTACTGTACGCTGGTGTGATGACAGCTAGTAGTATGCAGAGGCTACAGAATGACATAACATATGTGCATTCAGCTCCCAATTACTCCCAGGAAGGTTCAGCTGAATGGGAAACTGAAACGGGGACAACATAACACCTTCATGTACATATGCTACAGTTTTGTTCTCTTGCAGTTTAAAAGGATAGTGTAATTATCTTCAATTTACACAAAACATTATGAAACATGGTAGCTGTTCATGATTAAAATAAAATAGCAATGTCAATTAATTTAACAGTGTTAAATATATTCACATGATCACCACTCGTGATTCAAAATGGCCAGTAGTGAAGTTACACAGCAACCTATGTACACAACGTTTGCCACAACAGTGTTGGTAAGATTGACTCTGCAGGCCAGGTGATTTTACGAGACAGATAATCTTGCATTGACCCTTTCATATTATGAAAGGAATTATATGTTGTAAGTAGTTTCATTCCTCACAGGGGAGGGGAGGGGAGACTCTCTAAAAAGTCAGTGCAAATTGAAGAGGGATCTCCCTTCTTGAACATTGGAACGTGTTGACCAAGATACGATTCCTATAAGCTGAGGGTAAACCAATCTTAAGATATTAAAGAATCTCGTAACATTGCCATTGGCGATCGGCGGGTATTTGCCACAAAGGGGACTCCAGTCCTATAGCAGAGCCTTCTGGGAGTACGGCTGCTGCGGCTGAGGTGGCTGCTGGCTGCCCCCAGGCTGGGGCAGTGTGGACGGTAATGTATAGTTCGGCACCTGGGACAGGCTGGTCCCTGTGTTCTGGTAGATGGTGACGTCGGGAGCAGCTGTGGCAGCAGGGGGAGGACTGTACACTGAAGCCTGGCTGGGATACGTACTTCCCGGGACGGAGCTGACCATTGTGCTGTGGAGGGGAAAGAACACTCAGTTAGGTCAACACTGACTTACACAGCCATTCAGAGATCAATAGCAAAGCTGTTCACTAAACAGTTACTCATTCAAGCGATCCATTCCATTAAGTATTTATTAAATAGCTAGAATGTGCCAGACACTGCTATTTGAGGCACCGGGATATCATAAAGGAAGAAAGGGGAAAGTCCCCACCATCATGGAACTTATATTCTAATAGGAGGAAAAAAGATGAGAAAAAAAGTGTGTAGTATGTCAAGAGGTGGTGACAAGAGGTGATATGAAGAAATACAGGGACTTCCCTGGTGGTTCAGAGGTTGAGACTTTAGCCTTCCAATGCAGGGGGTGAGTTTGATCCCTGGCCAGGGAGTTAAGATCCCACATGCCAAAAAAACCAAAACACAAAGCAGAAGCAACATTGTAACAAGGTCAATGAAGACTTTAAAAATGGTCTAAATCAAAAAAAGAGAGAAAGAAACAAAGCATCCCAGGAGGACCACTAGCTCCTCAGACAAGAGATTCCTGTGGATCCAGATGGTGGGGGAGGGCACTCAGATACAGCAACACTGAAGGAGAGACCCGAAAAGAGCGGGAGGTGGTGACACCGACAATCTAGGAAAAAGGGCACTTCAGGCAAAGAGGACAGCAAGCCTGTGCGAAAAGGCCAGTCGCGTTCAAGAGACAGCAAGGAGGCCTTGATGGCTGAGCAGAGTAGGCAAGGGCAGAGTGGCATGAAGTGAGACAGCAGAAACAGAGGAGAGGAGCCTGCGTACACAGGCCCTGTAGACTGTGGTCAGGATCCTGGCCTGTGGCTGCGGGGGATGGAAAAACACTGGTTGGCTGTGGACAGAAGAGCAATCGGGACTTTGCTGGTTCAGTGGTTAAGAATCCGTCTGCCAAAGTAAGGGACTTGGGTTCGATCCCTGGTGGCGAACTAAGATTCCACATGCCGAGGGGGAACTAAGACTGCACACCATAACCAGAGAGCCCATGCGCTGCAACTGCTGAGCCTGCGCACCACGAGAGAGGCCCACATGCCACAACCAGAGACGTCCACGTGCTGCAACTAGGCAGAGAAGCCCCTACGTGCCGCAGTGAAGACCCACCAGTCAAAAAAGGACAATGTGACGCGACGTGGTTTTAACAGGCTCACCCTAGGGTGATGGAAGTCCAGAAGAGTGACAACCAGAGAATTGAAAATCTATGTAAAAGAATAAGAAACTGTCTGCTAGATATGGACCGAGGGACACTAAAATACCTGCCCACCAAAAACACAGGAAAAAAATTCCTCTTGACTGTGATTTACAATTAGAAAGTTTGAGTCAAACATGTCATATACCTCTATGGTGTATACTTCCACCTCCATTTTCACTACTTCCAATTTTGTTAGCGTATGTTTGTTTTGCCATCAGTTTTCTCATTCAAACACACACAGATGCACATGTACCTACACACAACTGTTCCTAATATTATCTTTTTAAAAATTGCCTCAAGGTCTTTGTGAAGACTTTTCCAGGAACTGGAATATATAACTCACTGGCCTAACACAGCCCTTGAAACTCCCATCAAAACATTTATTTATCAAGTATCTACTGAGCTCCCACCAGGTGTAAAACTCTGTGCTACACAGTGTGGCTCTGAAGGTGACAGATCCCACTCCAGCTCTCAGGATACAACAGCCTAGATGGGGATACAGACAAGACGACAGTGCGCTGGGGGCCTGGGACAGCAACAGAGGAGCACCAGTGCTGGCGAGGGGGAGAGCGAGACAGCCTTGGACAACGATGGAGCTAAGAACTAGAGAATGAGCAGAACAGCCACATGAAGAGGACTCAATATTTTGATATTAATGCTCTGCCAAAAGCACCTCTTGAAATGCACCTGTGTTTCTGGAGAGGTGATATTTACAGCTAGCCAATAGCCAGGCTGGGGGATACAGCACAGGCCATGGGTCCAGGACAGGGGTTCATGTCTAGGTGGCAGGAGAGGACAGAACAGTCCCAAGCCAACAGCGACACGGCACTCTGACTCTGCAGCACGTACTATCAGAGCAGCTCATTTACAAGGATAATACCTCAAGGCTCTGGACTAAGAGATCCAAGTAGCCTTCAGTGACAAGAGCAACTAGAGCCGCAAGTGACAGGGTCACCGAGGACCAGCTGGGACAGAGCAGTACCTCTGGACAAGGCTCAAGTTTCTAAGACCTTCCTACTTCATTCCCGTACACTGGCTCACTTCTCAACAATTTTCCACCTCTACTCACTTTGATCTAATTTTAAAGTAACATGTTACTCTCCTAAAAGCTGCTCCCTACTGATTTCCATGTAAGGGTATTTGGTTTTAACAGACTGAGAATTAAAAAAAATAAAAATGTCCTTGGACAGACAGAAAGGGTTCCACCTAACTTTTCCGCTAAACTCTGTAACCCTGTAGGTGGTACCGTCTTCTGGCTGCTGTCATCTGATGCCTGTAACAGGCTTCCCCACTACCCTCCTTCTTAAGGTACTTTTAGAATACAAGATGTGACCACAAAATCATGTTTGGCAATCCCTCAGCATCCCTAGAGTGGGGCTCCTGAGCTTGAACAGTACAACAGTGAAGGAAGGACAGGAGCTCTGAGATGACTCCAACATGGATGGAGGTTCCTAGAAATTGTGCCTGTGTTACCGAGAAACTTCTGTTGTGAACTCTTAAGTCTACCTGTCTGAGTCAAAGGAATGACTTTCCGTTAAAGTAGAAAAAGCATTCATAAATTATGAATAATATAATGCATACATATAATCATTTACATGATGGGGCATTATATGTAAATGACCAAAACAATGAGCCTGACATTTCATCATCAGCTACCTGCCCCATGAACCATGGGGGTGTCAGCTTCTTATTACTGTCTCCTTCCACGTGGTTTATTATGCTGTGATATATATATACTAACTTCCTACCAGGGTAAAAAGAAGGAAATATTTGCTTCTAAGATACAGTTCAGAACTATAAATTGTAAAGGAATAATCAAAGAACATTTAGCTTTTTATGTGAAATTTGTATAAAATGTTAAATTACAGTTATCAAAATAAACTTAAGTTTCATTAAAGTCCTTAGCTAGTATCACAGATGGGAAGGAATATCAAAAATACCTAGCTACAATGTTATGTGGCAGCCTGGATAGGAGGGGAGTCTGAGGGAGAACCGATTCATTATAGGTCTGGCTGAGTCCCTCTGCTGTCCACCTGAGATTATCACAACACTGTTAACTGGCTATACCCCAATACAAAATAAAAAGTTAAAAAAAAAGAAAAATGAGGTAAAATCACAATCCAGCAGTTCAAGGATCAGTAGGACAGAGGACTGGCATGCTGGCTGGCACTGCCACGCTGCAGGGGGTCCCAGAGAACCCACTTGCCACCACAGACAGGGCTGATCTTCTGCTATCAGTGATGACACCCATCCTGCATTTTTTAAATCCATTTTTCATGATTACAGACGATCGACGGCACTTGAGGGTTTCAACAGTGCTACCCACAAACAACAGTCAATAATCAAATTACCTGGGGTAGGAAGCCTGGGCTTGCTGAGTAGGAAGGGCTGGGTTTGCAGATGGTGGCACTGCTCCTTGGCTGAGGGAAGACAGCTGCTCTGGGGGTAGGCTGTAGCTCTGCAGGTGGCTCATCTGGGCGCTCCCTGCGACCAGGTAAGCACCACTCTGAGGAGGGTACACCTAGAACAGTTTCACATAAAACATGTTAGGGTCCCTCTGATTTTAACAGGCATGCTTTCAATTACAAACAGAACAATCATATCTCCGAAATCCTTTAAGTTACTTCTGCTGTCAGGCATTTGAAAAAATTACTTTTCAGTGACGTGGGCTTCTGATGATTTTTGTTCTTAGGTAAACAATAGCAAAACTCATGTTCCCCTCCATACAGAAGCAGTAAAGAAACTTAGCTTGAAATCTGATACTGATATAATCTCTCTTTCCATGTTGATACTGTATCTCCCTAAAAGGAATCCCTGACTCAATGGACATGAGTTTCAGCAAACTCCAGGAAATAGTGAAGGACAGGGGAGGCTGGCATGCTGCAGTCCATGGGGTCACAAAGAGTCACATGACTTAGTGACTGAACAACAAAGGGATCCCCCAAAATGCTTAAGAAAGTGTATTTGAATTCACTGTTTTACAGCAACAGTTCACACATACCTATTAGAGATATACTAAATATTTCCTAATTACAGTTTATTGAACACAGAGCAAGCTAAGCTACCCTTCAAAGCCTGCAGGGTCAGCAGACTTTGTCAAGGGCCCAGACAGTACATGTGTCAGACTTTGTGGACCACATGGTCTCTACTGGCACTACTGAGCTCTGCTTATAGAGAAAGCAGTCAGAAACGATGTAAAACCGAAGAGAATGGCTGTATTTCAGTAAAAGTTAAAAAAAAAAAAACCAAAACAGGTGTAAGGGCTGCATTTTTGCCCTTGGGCCATTGTTTGTGAATCTCTGCATCTAAAAACTGTATTTGTTTTAAGCCAGAGAGATTAAGGTCTCAAGTGCCTCCCAAATCTTAACATGCATAATATTCTAATTTTCTGTAGTATTCATTAGATCCTTCCATTTCACATGTTTGAAAACTGTTCAGGGAGTGCGACTCTCACTAGCTGTTACTGTAAGACGGTAATACCACCATCAGGACACAAAACCACCACCATCTGAGTGCCTGTGTTAAAGCCACAAGAGACCGTACTACACACAGAATCCAAAAGGTCTTCATTGTAAACACAGCTAGTCCAGTCCTCACAAATGCAATTGTTTGTACTTTGCAAAACCAACAGGAAGGGGTTCTGTTTGTCTGTTGGCTCGTGCTGGTATCATGACTCATGGGTACGTGCTGTCCAGCCCCACATTTCTCAGGTCTGGCTGCTCTTCTTCAGGGTTCTGGCCCCTCCCTGCAGAAGTGCACCTCACCAAAAAACAAAAAAAACTCACCTGCACAAAGTTTATGGTACTCTGTGTGGATAAAATATGGTGTCTGGCGAACTGCTCCCTACACCTTGCACTTGGTGAGTTTGTGGGAAATGGGCTCTGGAAACTGCTGGTGTGACGAGTTTTAGGGGCCTGTGCTGCATCACACATGTTCCCATGTAATGGAACAGAAAAAAATTCAGATCAAGGCAGCTCACTGTAAAACTGAAAATGGGAGATACTCACAAGGACTTAGTAATATTAAGAAACTGTACTCAGACAAAAACTGTCCTTCTTAACCAGAAAATTAGATGTGAAGCTTTAAAAATACATAGATGTTTGGATCTCACACCTGGATTCAATATGCCTGGGGTACAGCCAATGCGTCTGTATTTTTTTTTAACTTGATGGTGACTGATGTGCACTTCTGCATAAATATAATTTTTTTGAACAAGAACTATCAGTATAGTTAGCATACTATACATTGTATTTGTCAATTAAAAAATCTTCTAAACTTTCTTTTTACTCTGAACATTACTTTTGGGAAGTTCCACATTTTATAAAAACATAGCTATTTCAAATAATCTCAAATATATTTGAAAATTTTAAATGAGATGCTTGAGCTTTTAAAAGCTTACCTGAGAACCAGAAACTCCAGATGACTGAATATAATACTGCTGATTCTGTAATTTTGCATACATGGAATACATGGGGTCTTCATTCATTAACTTGGTATACAAGGACAGGGCTTCCATCACTTTCACATTCAGTTCTGAGAGTTCTGAATGTTTTCTGAAATATTATACAAGAATGTAAAACATCACTGCTATTTAAATATTCTAAGTAATAAGATGCATCTCTTATAGTTTAACTCCAAGGCAACCAAAAAAAGATTTAGGTGTTGTATGGGTAAGATTTAGGTGTTGTGTGGGAAGGACTTGAGCTTATTGCACTTGACTTTACCTCAAAGTATCTAGGTTTCCCTCATTAGTAACACATGGGTCATGTGTGGGGCTTGATGATGCCACTAACAGCAAATATGATTACAACAGTTAACCCTTATTAAAAAAAAGGACTAACATCAGAAAGTCACACAAATTCTCACTTTAAAAAGGGGGCGGCAGGGACAGATGGGTCTAATTTTGATTCTCACATCTAATGGAAAACAAGTGAAAACTGGCATATCTGTAAAAACAAAATAAAAAGGCATCTCCATTCCAAGATGCAGCTTAGAGAGCTCTGTAGAGAAGAGGCCATGCAGCACAGGCAGCACACACACGGTCTTACCTATCAATATCCTCCAGCTTCTCATCAATGAGAGGCCCCATCTGGTGACACATTGCTAAGATGATGAGATGGAAGAAATGTAAGACAATGCAGCAAAAGACAGCAACTCTCTAAAAGATGTCATTTGGAATAATAAAAATTCTATCAATTAACCTCAGGCCCACAAAACCCAAGACTGGTTTTCCTGAATAGTTATAAAATCAATACTTTTGACTGATTGCATTGCTGTCAGAAAACTTTAGTACCAATCTTCATTTTACAACATTTTAAAATGTTGAATAAAATATTTACTTTGGGTAGAAAAGTATAAAAATTTGAATTCTACCAAAGGTTTAAACTGCATGTAAACATGAGACTGGTCACAGAACAGCAAGAAATGTTAACAGTTTTTATATCGTCTTCAATTCTATTTAATAATAAAAGCACTCTGTAAGAGAACATTAGATATAACCCTTAATTATTTTTTACTTGCAAGGTAAATGGAAAACAAGGTTTACCTTCAAGATGAAGTAACTCTGGAAGATCTGGTTGATCATCACTGGGATCTGTACTTTGCAACATCTGTAGCAACTGGTCCATTTTATCCTACAGGAATTAAACAGTTAATATAAAAAGCAACAAATCACGCTGCCACAATGACTTCTCACTTTGTTAATTAGATAATGGATGAACTTATAATTTACAGATATGAAAACTTCAATTTTGCTTTAATGTATTTACTATCCATGTATTTTCTTTACTACCATGTGAAGTCAGAGTCTTGAAACCTATTTCTTCTTGTTTTTGAAACTGATAACAGAAACTCTCTTAAATAAGAAGAAATACAGCAATATTTAAAGTTACAACATGTGATTTCATTAACCTCTTATGTCATGCTAGTGGATTTCCGTCTCACTTTGTTTTGGAGCATCGGTAGCCTGGCCACGGTGACAGGTGTACCCTATCAAGCTGGCATCATTACTTATGACTAACAACTTGGTTACTACTTCTCCACTGGGGAGAATACAGCAGCTGTTTTATAAGGCACAGTTCAGCTCTATTCCAGCTGTTCCTCTTCTAAGTCACACCAGAAGGATTTATTCTACATTCTCTTTCCACCAATGTTTCAGTTTGTCACCAAAAAAAAGGAGGATGATTTGTGGTTTCTCTATTCTCCTGTGTGAAAGGCTGGAAGGCATCTCAAAGCAGTGACTCAGATCTATTTCAGAATCTTTTGTTTTAGACCAACAGAAATAAAGAAGCCATCATGACATAAACACATGTAAGCATTATATTAGCAGAGATGTATCTATATGTAAGTTTAAAAAATCAAAATATAGATCTCCTGTACCAAACAATATTACTATAATAATTGCAAACTTTTCTCCATTCATGGTTTTGACAAGGTTATACTACTAAGCATAGCTACTTAGGTAAATTATTTAAAGACTATCAATTCAAAGCAAAGTTGTTACATAAACCAAAACAAAACTTTACAGTCTGCACAGAAGGAGAGTAGTTTGAGAGATAAATTAATCACTGAGTGAAAACGACACAAGTATATTAAAAAAAACTCTCTTGAAGTCAAAGAATTTCATATTCTGAAATAGATACTACTTTTCAATGTAAAAGAGTCCTAATTTCATTTTAAGTAGTCTAAAAGAGAAGGCACATGTCAGCAAAGTGTCTGAAGTCAAAAAAAGAGAGGGGTAAAATGAGAGTCAGCTAACATGTGGGTAACTTCTGTCCTCTTGGTTTACAGAATTCTATACCCTATTTGAAACTATCTATTAGAGAAATGAGGTTTCTAGATAGACCCTACATGCATTTTCTTTATTAATATTTATTTATTTGACTCTGCCAGATTAGTTACAGCACATGAGATCTTTGATCTTGTTGTGGCATGTGGGATCCAATTCCTGGACCAGGGATCAAACCTGGGCCCCCAGTGTTGGGAGAGTGGAGTCTTAGCCACTGGACCACCAGGGAAGTCCCCACACATTTTCTGATGTCGTGCTATAGCCAAAGCTGACTTTCCCTGCCCCTATACAGGCTCTGGCTCTCAGCACAGCCTTCAAAAGAGTGCTCTTCGAACTTTAGTCCTCTGGCTCCCTCCAAACAAGGCTAAAAATCTACAAATCCCTTCACATATTTTAAACAGGAATTCTCATTTTTCATCATTAGTTTAAAATGTTACAAAGGATATAACTGTCAAAAAATTAACTATTGAGATTTAAAAATAAAGTCAAGGACGTCAGTAGCAGTCCAGTGCTTAGGACTCCACATTTCCAATGTAGGGGGCTTGGATTTGACAGCTGGCTGGCAAACTAAGATCTCACATGCTGTGCAGTGCAGCCAAAAAGTAAAAAGTAAAGTAAATAAATAATAAAAATAAAAGTCACACATTCTTTTGAAATTATTCCAAAAAGTCTCATTACAATAGTGTTTGTAACAGCAAAAAGAAAAAAAAAAAAGAAAACCCACAGAGAAATGAAAACAACCGAACTGTCCAACAAGAGAATGAAGTCATGATAAACCCACACTATGGAAGATTAAGCAGGAAGTTAAAATGAGAAGGGACAACTATACCTACGACATGGCAAGAAAGGGACTAGAGAGGAAATTTCCAGGAGAATTTTGACTTGGTCTGTATTATTTGAATTTTTGTAACAACAATATACATGCATTAATCAAGGACTGAATTTTTTAGAGAAGAGAAGAAAACCACTTCAACTTCAATATCAAGTAAGGTGCTCTCGGGCAGAAAGTCACTTACCTCATCAATGTAGGCTGGTTCTGGCTCTGGTTCTATCGTTTCTACCTGAACTTCATCACTAAATTGTACCGTCTTCTTCTCTGTTTTAACTGAAAAACATGTAACAATTATCTTTTCCATATCATAAAATTACAATTTTATCTTAAAGTACTTTAAGTTGCAGGAAAGAATCTAGGTGTTTCCTATATTCTTTTCAATCTGACAGACTCAATTTAAGGGATACACCACTAGCAGATTAAGGCAGTAATGACAGAACAATACATTATGAAACTGCGTAAAGACTTCTTAATTTTCTCTTCTAAAGATTATATGTTTTCTATAACAGATACTTCACTAAAAATAAGAGCTACATCTCTGGAACAAAGATTAATCACCTATTACAAATGAGAGTTCAGTAAACTGCTGAATGAAAAGCAAAGTTTTACAATGGTATAAATGAACTCTGCTATTTAAAATTAATCCTCTTTTCAAATTACCAGTTCTTTCAAAGAAAAATCTCCGCTTTTCCACAGGCCATACTCTTTCAATATAGTGAATTTGGGAAGTGAGCTGTATATTCCCTGCACACCACTCAGACTTTTTTTTTTCACTAAGGGAATGACATTTAGGCCAGTGGAGAACTTTACAAATGGCCTTGGCAGGGATCTGAGTTTTTCCACTAAATCAGTCTGTATTTTTTTTAGTTACATTATTCTTTGCAATGAAAGGGTGGTTACTAAGGGATCTGCAAACTAGAAGTACATATTTCTCTTGCTCAACAAAGCAATGTTTAAAAAGTATTCAATATATCACTAACTAGCAAGTATAAGGTTATCATTTCCACAGCAACTGACTTTCTCCAAAGTAATACTGAGAGGCACATACAGCCTTAAAGGAATGAACTTTCTTTTGGGATCTTTTTATCCATGTATCAATATAGTTGCCTTCCCCTGTGGCTCAGTGGTAAAGAGTCCACCTGCCAATGCAGGAGACACAGGTTTGATCCCTGCGTCGGGAAGATTCCCTGGAGAAGATGGCGACCCACCCCAGTATTCTTGCCTGGAAAATCCCATGGACAGAGGAGTCTGGAGGGCTACAGTCCATGGAGATGCAAAGAGTCAGACAAGACTAAGCATCTAAATAACAACAAATCAATGTAGTCAAGCAGTATTCATAAAAATTAAGACTCAAGGTGGAAAGAGGGGGAGTGGAAAGGTGCAGAATTAAGAAAGGAAAATAATATTTATTAAACCACTAAATGTGCTTAATGGAATACTGCATTTCCCCCAATGAGTCTCCAATATAATCCTCTAAGATATACCCACCCTGTGAATGAGGTCAACAGTGGCTTAGAAGGATTAAAAGCAAATCAATGGCAAGGCCTGGACCTGAATGCCCATCATTCTAGCTGCACTAGCCCACACTACTGGAATCCAGCCTGTGACTTTACTCTGAGAACAGTAAGTCATATCACTTATATATCCTATATTGGACTTCCCTGGTGGCTCAGACGGTAAAAGCGTCTGCCTACAATGGGGGAGGACCCAGGTTCAATCCCTGGGTCAGGAAGATCCCCTGGAGAAGGAAATGGCAACCCACTCCAGAATATAAATGGAAAAGAGTTTAATCTCCAATAAAGGAATATATTCATCCCACAGAAGTCACAATAAAGAAAAAGTCTACACACACAAGAAATTTCAGCTTATTTCACTTTCCCATGGGAGAAAAAGAGCCACCCGCTATAGATATTTCCACTTTTTATCCTGAACTATAGACACGTAGAGAGCTGGGACAGCCCTGCAAGGTAGATTTGCCATCCTAACAGCTGGCCGTGCACAAGTCTGCAGTGTTTTTTCTCTTAGGGGCTAATACTATTACTTTGTTTGCGTGCATTATGTTTGTGTATTATGTGTCACATGTGTATAAATATCATACACACACACATATACACGTATATTATAAAGTCCTTTCACAGAATCTTACTGACTCTTCAAAATGTAAACAAGCTAAGTAGCTCAGGCTACTTCTCATTAAGTGAAGTGGACCTCTATTTCCTCATACAGAACAATACTACAAGGATCTTGCTAACACTCCTTTTCCAAACTTGAGAACTATAACTCCATTACATAAGCTCTGATGCTCTCTTTTAGGTGGTCCAGAGTGAAACACATGAAAATAGCTAGAAAATTCATTTTAAGGCTACCTTGCTATGTGACAGGGAAGAAGGTAAGATGGCTACTTTATCCATGTGACATACTGGATCTCATCTGGAATGGACATTCAAGACAATTCTATCCAACAACTAACTCAACATAAACAAACAAAAACAAAACAAAATCAGAGATAAAAACAAAAACAAAAAAAACCTCACAGCAAAATATAGAAAAGTTCACCATTATCAAAATGTGCACATTATGCACTGCCATTTAAACTAGGTTCTACAACTTGTTCTTGAGTTTAACAAAAAAGAACTTCATAAAGGAATGGGTATCGGAATCTGTCTGTATTAAAGTGACATAAAACATCCTGAAAATAACTATGAAACGGCACTGTTTTATCCAGGATCTGTAATGTATGCTATTAAAGCCTTCTCTTGAAAGAAAAGCATTTCTGTATTTTCAAAGAAAAGTGTATCTTTACTAATACATAGACACTTATTTATCATTTATTGTATAAACATTTATACAGTCTGTATTCTGGATACGGAGAAGGCAATGGCACCCCACTCCAGTACTCTTGCCTGGAAAATCCCATGGATGGAGGGACTGGTGGGCTGTAGTCCATGGGGTCGCTAAGAGTCGGACACGACTGAGCGACTTCACTTTCACTTTTCACTTTCATGCACTGGAGAAGGAAATGGCAACCCACTCCAGTGTTCTTGCATAGAGAATCCCAGGGATGGGGGAGCCTCGTGGGCTGCCGTCTATGGGGTCTCACAGAGTCAGACATGACTGAAGTGACTTAGCAGCAGTATTCTGGATAAGACTCAATACCAAGTACTGCTGTAAATAAAACAACTGAGACAAAGATCTTTTCTTAAAATTCTCGTAAACTGAAAAAGACCAAAGCAAATGGTGATTTATAACTCTCTTTGATCTCTTCTATCTGGCGTTACAGAAAGATAAGATGAGCTGAGACATTTTGCCAAGATAACTAACATACAAAAGCCCTTTAAACTCAAAACATTTCAGTCACTAATAGAAACCTTTCTAGATGAGAACATATTTCTGCTTCCTTAAACAGAGGAAGAATATGACTTACTCCTGATGACTCAAACTTATCATTAGGAAGATTCATCACAGTATTTTGTGGAAATACAGTGGCCCACCTACCAACATTTCGATAGGCTACTGGCAGTTGACATCTCCTGCAATGATTATGCCTGCCAGTAATACCACTTTTCCTCCTTGGCCCCACTTTTTAGTCCGTTTCTCCTTGTCAGCAAAGCTTTGGAAGTCAGAAAGTACTGACATGGTTAGGTATGGTTCCTTCTGAATATCTGACATTAAGTGTAGGAAAGCCATTAACTTGCTTAGAGGCTACTGCTGCCAGGTTTGAGGCTGGACACTAGGGAAATGAACTAACCTTAGAACAGGAAGAATCTCCACAAGGTTACACTGCATTTGTTGCACTATTGTCAACTGATGATACCAAAAATACAAGATTAAATTCTACAACATTTAATTTGCATTTCTGCAATGACAAATAAATACACACACACATTTTTTTTTTTCCTAAATAAAAGTCTACAGCCTGATAAACTGACTGGGGAATTGCATTTTTAATAAACACCTTGGAGGCTCTAACATTTGAGAATTCTTGCTCCAGAAAGCTGAATTTTAGAGAATTAAGGATTACTGTCCAGTGACAGACCAGAAAATACTTACTCATTTCAGGCTCAACAGTGAGATCTGCAGTCACAAAATTTGAAGGGAAGAGCCCCATGCCTTGATGGGTTTCCCCTTTCCACCAGTTGGGGTCACTAAGAGGAACAACAAAAAAAAAAGAACACTTTACTATAACAAAGAATTCTTATTTTTATTTATCTTTACCTTTTATGGTGTTTAACTTATATCATTACCAGATGTGAAGCCCACAAGAATCCAACGAAGGAGGAAATGAATGTAGCATTATTACAAATACGAGATGAGGTCTCAGAGAAGACATGAGACTCTAAACACAGTTCTTTTTCATATTTTGGAAGGCTAGTAAATGCTCTGAGGATCTAATATAAGGCTCTGAACTCTCTCCCCCGCAAAAGACAGATCCCCAGACTTAACTGTCAACTTCAGGACTTCTCTGCTGGTCCAGTGGTTAAGAATCTCCCTGCCAATGCAGGGGACACGGTTTCAATCCCTGGTCCGGGAAGATCCCACATGCAGCAGGGCAACTAAATCCACATGCTGCACTAGAGCTCTAGAGCCCACGCTCCACAAGAAAAGCCACCACAATGAAAAGCCCACACCCCGCGCTACAGTAGCCAGACCCTGCTCGCTGCAACTAGAGAAAGCCCATGCGCAGCAACAAAGACCCAGCACAGCCACAAATAAAAAATTAATATTTTTTTAAAAAACTGTCAACTTCAGGTGGTTAATAGGCTCCAGTCTAACAATTTTAACAGGATAGATGGTAGACTCTGAATCCAGACCTCCATTCCTAAATCAGTGTTCTCTGTAGCACACATGAGCATATAGTCCATCCACAAGAGAACACACATGATAGTAACATCACGAGGAGCACAAAATGTTCACAAGGAACACAATCCCCAGTGCATCCCCACACTCACCACTGGATCCCCAGTGCCTAAGATAAGGAAAGCTGCTGCTGCTGCTGCTAAGTCGCTTCAGTCATGTCCGACTCTGTGCGACCCCATAGACGGCAGCCCACCAGGCTCCGTCGTCCCTGGGATTCTCCAGGCAAGAATACTGGAGTGGGTTGCCATTTCTTTCTCCAATGCATGAAAGTAAAAAGTGAAAGTGAAGTCGCTTAGTCGTGTCCGACTCTTAGCGACCCCATAGACTGCAGCCTACCAGGCTCCTCTGTCCATGGATTTTCCAGGCAAGAGTACTGGAGTGGGGTGCCATTGCCTTCTCAAAGCTAGCCAGCACTCAAGAAAGATTTTTTGAATGAATGAATGATTAAGGTTTCGGGCAACTTCCAAATAACCAGCTCAAACTACTTCATTTTCTTTCACTCAAGAAAACATACTAGTACACAAGTGTGATAGATACTACAGGAATAATCTTAGATCTATTTGAATTGACCTTCAAAAACCACTTGCAAAAAATTTTAGCACTTCATTATGAGTAACAATCACCAGCAGTCATTTTCAAGTAAACATAAAACTGTAGTAAAAAAGAGATACACTGTATCATCTCCCTGATGATATAAATTACTTCAATATTATATATTTCTTCTTTTTTTTTTTTTTTCTGGACAAGGGGCATAGTCAGGAGGATGGCACGCACGTCCGAGAGCAAGCCTGAGTTGCACTCCAGGGTCTCTCATTCCAGACGAGGAACCAAGGCCCTCCCCCAGCAGGACAGATTCTTGACAGACCAGCAGGAGAAAAGAACCACAGGCTGGCTGCGGGGGTCAATGGGAGGGAAAGAAAGGTCAGCGAGGCCCAGAGACCTCCTCCTAAGTAGTGACCCAGCGAATCCCCCAGAGAGGAGAGCTGGAGAGCAAGGGTATCTTTGTGTCCCCTTTTGTGGCACAAAAAGGCAGGAGTCCTTTATGCTTTGCCTCCAAAGGGTCTGGAAAACAACCAGGGTCTGGGGCTTAGGGTTCCCAGCATCTTTGGATCCTTCTGAAGCCTGTTATGACAGGACGAGTCAGGGACCACCAGGCCCAAGGGAATGCTCCTAAAGGCTGGAACGAGGTGTGAGAGAGCAGGGAGGTGGGTCAGGAGACCCTCAGGAGCAGGGTCTGGGGGTCACCACGTGTGGTCTCTCGGTCACGTTCCTCTTCATCTCCCTGCTATTGAGTCCACAGTGGAGGGTCAGAAGGATCTATTGGAATCGCATCACTGAGACTATATATTTCTTATAAATTCCATAAATGCATATATGTTTAGTGTATTTTCTAAAATCTTAACTTTTTTTTACTAATTTAACAGTGTATAGTATTAGATAGAACCAAAAATGAACAGAGTAAACTAGGCCTCCAAAACAAATAGAAAGCATTTAAAGTGATAGATGAGAAAAAAAATTAAACTATAAAATACAAATCTCAACAGTATGACACAAACAAAGCAACCGACTGTCTGTCCTACAGAGAAAATACCTGAGTCAATATTTGATTTTATTATGTTTGATAAGGCAGTCAGCAGGAATAAATGAAACACAGAATATATTATGTATCTTCAAGTGAGTATTCAGCTTAGTAGTAACCATCACCTGTCATCAAGAACTGTAATAATTTCTCCAGCTTTAAAAGTCAGTTCATTATCTTCAGCAGCTTCAAAGTCGTATATAGCACGAACTTTCCGGCCTTCATGTTGATGGTTAGTTAAGAGGTTGGATGTGCTTGGATACAAAGTGGAAAGGGTGGTTGACTGCTGCCTTTGTTCCTTCAGGGACAACTCAATGGCTGGAAAATAATGAGTTTAAAAAAAAAAAAAGACCCAAAATGTTAATATACCCAACAATCCTAAGAAGTACAAAAAAGTATCTGAGGGTAAAAAGTATTCTTTCAATAATGTAGTGGGAAGCTAGCACATATCCTGATATAATAATAGTGAACAAAAATAATGACACTGATTGTATTCATTCATTCACAGCTTAAAAAATAAATAAGCTAACAAAACAGCTGAAGAGCATGATGGCTTTTTTTACTGAACAGGTACAATTTAAAATACTCTGGGTAATAAAGTGATATAAACTCAAATCTGTTTTTTAAATTTATCTACAGATATTTTATATTTTCTTTCATCTTCTCAGTTTATTTCTAATAGCTTAAGTTTACCAAATAATAATCAAAATCACTTTGGAAGTCAGAAGTCCCAAGCTGGAGTCCTTCACTGGGGGCTCATTAAACAGAAGTCTCAAAGATAGCATTTGAGAGCCTGTGTTTTATTGTTCCAAAGGTCATTCTCAGGTAAGCAATCTAAGAACTGGAATTTGGAAACAAATGCAGTGAAGTCTCACCTAACACCCCAAATAAATCTTAAATGTGTCTGCTCTATCTCCTCCCCAGTGCAGGCCATCACCACTCAGGCTTTGTAATGTAATCTTAATGAATTGACTACACCATTTTCAATTCAATACATAATCCCTTCTTCCCTGCCACCTCTGTTCCAAATGAATAAAAGATTAGATGAGAAAATAAAACTTTAAAATTAACATAAGAAAAAATAGGAAATCAGGAGCCTGGGAGAGAGGAAAATACCTTAAGACATTAAAAAAATTGTAAAAGAAAAGCAAAAATTTTGACTACATCAAAATTTAAAACTTGTTTAATACAACATGCCATTATCAAAGTTAAACTATAAGCCAAAACCCAAGAGTAGACATCCACAACAGATATAACAAGCAAAGGTTGATATCCAAAATAAAAACTATATATACACCATTACCTAGGAAAAAAATATAGAAAAAGAGACAATTAAAGCAGCTAATAAACACACAAAAAAGGACTGAACCTCACTAGTAATCAAGAAAATAAAAATTAGGTATCATTTCAAACCCATCAGATTCACAAAAATTACTCTGATACCAAATGTCATCATGAGACTACAAATAATAAGTGAATAATAAGAGCTTTCATACACTGCAAATGGGAAAGCCACAACTAGTAGTAAAGTTGAAGATGTACCTACTCCATAAGGCAACAATACCACAAAACGATCTTTCACATGCACACACACACACTGAAGAACATGAAAAAGGGTATTCAATGCTGCAAACACGTTATAGTAAAAGAAATCAGAAAATCCAGATGTCCATCAGTAGGAAGGAAGATAGACTAAAGCAGGTGCTTATTAGAACCTAAAGCAGGTGCCAATACTGGAATATTATACAGCAGTTAAAACAAATGAACTTGACATAAATACCTTATTATGAATAGATCTCAAACATTGCATGAAAAAAACAAGTTGCAGATGGTACCTAGAGTGCAGTATTTATGAAAAAAGAATTTGCTGGAAACAAACAAGTATTTGGTATTATTTATGGATACACAGATATAGTAAAAATATTATAGAAACAAGACTGAACAGACATACACGACAGTAGCTGCCTTGGAAGAGGAGAGGAAAAAAGTGATACTGAAGAGAGGAACAGAGGAGAACAAAGCAGATTTCAGCTTTGGCTGTGAACTATTTCCTTTATTTTTAAACATCTTAGGGGAAAAAATATCAAGTAAGAGACCTATCATCTTCCCAGGGTCAGGGACTTAAAAAATGTACCTTTCGCTAAATCTTCCTCTTCTTTTTTGTTAGCCGCAGTACCAGGATCCTTGGCTACCAGAGCTGGGCTTGCTTTCGCTTGTTCTGCAGCCTAACACAGAAAAAAAAAATGATATTTGAAAGCTGTTCTCAAATTTTCCTACTCCCATTAATCTAAGAACTCACAAGACCCCTCCTTGAATTAATCCACCAGACTTCTGAACAAGAAAGAAATCCAAGGGGGAGAAGTCTCCACTTTGAAAGGAGACAGAGCTGAGGCAGGACTGGAGAAAACAGACTGAGCATTCATTTCTTAGGGATGTCAGAACAACCACACTTTGCCAGATGTGACTGAAAAGGGGACACTAAAGGCAGCCAGTATGTAAACCAGCAAACACAGGCTAGAGGAGATCTCAACATTTCTGGAAATTTTTATAACTAGAAAACGGGGTGCGAGGGGAAAGGAGATGACTACTTTTAAAACAAGTAGTTTTTAAAACATCTAGACAAGAGTTATATTTTGTTGTTTCCTTCCAGCTCAGAAGTCAGGAATCCAAATTTCTATATAATAATATAAATGTTCATAAGATTATACTATCTTCTAAACTAAAATACTAGTAGTCAATGTTGACAATATATTACTGTCCATCTTAAACATATTTTGTAAATAAAGTACTGGACAAGTAAACAAACATACACATTGATTCATGCTTATAGAATCACAAAGCTTCCAAAGCCTGAATGACTGCTTACTTTTTGGTGGCCATCAAGGAGAATTAGACTCCAGCCTCCTTTTTCAACCATTCCATCATTTACCAGAACTGCTGGCACGAACGTACACACACATACACTTTGACGCCTCTGACACACACTTGATTCTACTCATAACGTCTTCCCCTCTAGCTCCTTTTACTCCATCCACATTTTTTCCTACTAAGTTTCAACCCAAAAGTCAGGGAACAGCTAAAATATCACTTTATCAGTGAAACATTCCTAAACCCTCTAAGTAAGCATCTCCTCCTTTGCGTTCCTCTGATTTTCAACAAGGTCCTAGGACATGGGTAGATAAGAAGGCAGGCTGTGGAGTCAGGCCAACGCAGTGTATGTCCCAGATGTACCACCTTCTAATGCACGAACCTGGAGCCCATAAGCCTCCTTGTGTCTCAAGTTCCTCCTCTACAGAATGAGGCTGCTTACATGTCTATCTCCATAATCAGGATGTGTGTTCCTTGAGGGCTGTTGTGGCAGTTTAGTTGCCAAGTTGTGTTCAACTCTTTGTGACCCCATGGGCTGTAGCCCACCAGGCTCCTCTGTCCATTGGATTTTCCAGGCAAGAATACTGGAGTGGCTTGCCATTTCCTTCTCCAGGGGATCTTCTCCACCCAGGTATCAAACCTGGGTCTCCTGCATTGTAAGCAGATCCTTTACCAACTGAGCTACCAGGGAAACTCCTTGAGGGCATATGGCCCTAAATATTATAAGCAATGATTGTTGACTAAATGAAAGGCAAAATATTCAACATTATAGTAAATACAGTCTTCACATAATAAATTTTATAATGTCACACAAATGCACGAGGCATTTATTTTTAGAAAAGCTGATAAGAAAAGAGCTTTTGGACTCACTGAATAGAACATTAAGTATTTTCAATCTGACCCACCTCTAGCTGTAACCTTCCCTGGATAAAAATGTTTTATTATCACACACCTCTTAACACTGAAGGTATGCTTCATCAGAGAACCTTTTTCATAATATATGCTTTTTGTTTCACAATTTAGTGAATTTCACAAACTAAACATATAGATCTTTTATGGTCTGTGAAGGGATCTCTACTGGTCAAGAAGGAAGCGCAGAACTGAGCTATATTAAGCTCTACATTCCTGAACTGCTCTCTTTTCAAAGTTCCTTTCTATCATCAGGTTCCAAGTATAGCAATGCTACTTGTCTTATTAACCAGTCAAACGCAGCAGCAGAGCCAGCATCACTGCTCCCTTGAGGTCAAAAGTCAGTGCTATGAGAGAACCACAGCAGCAAGAGTCAGGTGACTCAGGATGACTTTTCTTAATATTTTTACATTATTTTCTTCTGTACCTGGATGACAAACCATACTTAAAAAAAAAAGTCCTCATGTTTCCAGAGGCTTTTGTTAAATATGCTAACAAATATCTAGTCTGACTAAAATGTTGTAAGCATAAGCGACTAAGTGGCTATAAAATTTGTAGGGACTTCTGCAGTTGATTCCAGATGACAGATTTTTTTTTTTAATTAAACAAGGAGCTCTTTACAAACAGGATTTTCAATGACAAACAAGCTCTTCAGAAGCTACTATTAAAAAAAAATAAAATAAAACACCATTCTACCTCATCATAGTTTATACGCATTTTACATATTTCCTGTGGGTGAAACACAGCAGCTATAACAGAATGAGCTTTCACATACTTCATAACATCTACATGAAAAAAAGTCACTCTTTCCTACTGCTAATCTACATCTTGAATCTTCTGAACAAGACAGGAATCCCATGTCTACACCCATCAGTACGTAAGCACTCTTCCCAGTGTTCACTCCACTTTTTATCCTTCAAATCCTAGTCCGGACAGACACATATCTACTAACCTCAATAGCAAACGGAAGGCAGGATCGTGTAGTGGAAAGAACACTGGACTGAGAGTTGGAAGGCCTGTTCCAGCTCTGTCAACCACTAGCTGTGGCCCTGGGCAAGTCACTTAACCATTCTGGGGCTCAGTACCCTCATCTGTAAAATGAGGGGATTAGATTAGAGGATCACTAAAGTGGCTCCCACAACTACTTGAGACTCGAGGTTAACCCAGCAAAGCTATGGATCAACCAGATTAACTCTCCTTCCTTCTCTTACAGGAATGCAGTTTTCACTTGCACTAAAAGTTGTCCTTAAGAGCAGTGCTGCTCACACTTTAATGTGCACAGAATCATTGGAGATCTTGTTTAAACGGAGCTGATGAATCCACTGCTTGGTGTGGTATGTTTCCACACATGAGTGAGATGACAGTCCTAACAAGCTTCCAGCTGATGATGACGACTGATGGTCCACGAACTACACTGTGAGCATAAGCTCTAGAACAGGTTCTCAGGGTACAGAAACTGACACTCCACTAAGTAGCTACACTCTTCCATTCTCCATAGTGAGTACAGTCTTTGATAATTAAACGCTGCTTCTGTTGTCATGTTATTATACCGTATCTTGGATTATTCTGCATAAAATTATTCCTTAACTACAGAGATTTAGAAATTATACTGAGTTGTAAAAACGAGCTATCAATTATGAATGACTACTTCTCAAGACATAATTTATCACTGTAAAATTAGTCATATGCTAATTTTTTAAGTAAGAAGAAAAATATCCTTTTCTTCTTTCATTTCCAAAATGTATTTCTGGATCTTCACATCTCAAGAGGACTTAGATAAATCAGAAGTGCCTTACGAAGAAAGTCTACATGAATCACTTCATAATTCCCTTGAAACGGCCAAAACCCTGAATGCAAGCCCTTCACAACTAAGCGTTTTCCACTCATGTTATTACATCATTCATTACATTCCACCCCAAGCAGTATAGTGGGGAAAGACAATACAGTAAGTTACCAGACATTTTAAGCCTGCTTAGTCAGGTGGACATCCTAAATAATGGTTACGCAGAAAAGAAAAATAATAAAAAACGTCCCCTTTCATTTTTTTTTTCCTATATGACATAAGTTAGAGATTGAGCCCATTACATAAATAATTTTTTTAAGGCAAATTAAGCCTTTCAGTCAATTATATTTATTAGGAAGAAGAAAGAAGACTTCTGTGCTGGTCAGTTCTTATTAATGGGAAAGATGTTTTATGTGTTTCCCCTCCTAATGAGCCCTTTATATCTCCCTCCCATTTAATACAGGTGTTCATAAATTTCATAGTCCAAATAACCTCTAAACACATCCTTAAATTTTAAGGAAACTTTATTTCAGAGCTGTCATTCTTTGTAGATAAAATTACAGCATGAAGAGCATTTAACAAGAATGTCAGTACTAACTAATAAAGCAATTTGCTCTGTATCATTAAAATTATATTAAAAGAAAAACTTAAAAAACAAAACAGTTAATTCATTTAAAAAGAAGAAACATTGGGGAAATGGAAGTTGGAAAACATTAGCAATCCACTATATATTCTTTTGGGCACCTTTATATGCAAGATTACTATTATTAATAAAATTCCTCTGGAGTATTAACAACTACCTGGGTTTGTAAGAAAAAAAGAAAAATTCAAATAAACATGGTTAACTTTAGAAACAAACTGCAGCGTACACACATGTCTATAAAATACCTGAGAGCCAATAGCGGGAAATGTAACACCCTGTTCTTTCAGGTTCTTAATCATTGCTGATATCAGACTGAGCTGTGGATCATTCTTGAATTCATCCGTCCATTCAACCATAAGAGCCTTCAATTTTTCACATACTTTAGGATGACCCTGAAAAATAGAGAAAAAAATTTAACAAAAAAGCACTTTCTGGTTAATGATTTAATACAGTATTTCAGATCTCTCTTTAAATCATAAAGTATCCCTAGCTATAGGTGACACATAAGAAAACACAGATGGTTACTAGAAATAAGCTACTTTTATTTTCATATTATGGAAAAAAAATAGATGATACCATCACATACGCCACATCAAATCAAAACATTAGATATACAGTTACTTATTTTGGAGGCCTGAAAGATATGACTTTTCAGAGTATTTTAAGACTAAGAGTATGTCAGAGTATTTTACTCACTCATATTTTACTGCATATGAAGAAGACAGGAAAATCTATTTTCTTTTTTTCAGACCAATAAAAAAATAAGTTGGAAAAGAGAATAAATAATACAGTTCTTTTATTTCTAATTCCTGATTTTTTATATGCATGACTGTGTTTTCCTCCAATTACTTAATTATCTTGAGGCCCAGTACTGTCCATATTCCTGGAAACTTCATTTCTTCAAAACAGCATCTCCCTCTTAAGTATAAAACCAGTAAGTTCACTATAAAATATATGTAAAATAAAGTGAAGTTCTTTCTCCTGTATGCAACTGCTTGCCTTTCAATGTAGTTGTTTATATTACTAAGTACTGAGTACACATCTTCAATTAAAGAAAATATTATATTAGAATCTCTTCATAAATAGCTGTACATTTTGAATGGACATTCAAGACATCAAAAGAATGGTAAAGAATTAGTAAAAAAAAAAAAAAAAAACAAAAAACCTTAAATACAATATAGCTAAATAACTGAATAAAGTAGCACAGGAAAAAATTATCACATACCATAGTGTATTAAAAGAAGTCCAGCATTTTAAATTATCTCACTTCTTTACTGTTTCCTACTAAAATTTGGAAATGCTCTTTTTTCCCAAAAAAACATGAAGCATTTCCCCTTTTAACATTAAAAATAATTTTTCTTAATAATTACTCCACCCACCACCAAGAAAGGCCAGAGATAACTACCTTTAGAATGCATGAATTTTTACTGGGAAAACTTAGATATTACTTAGTAATTAAATTTTAAAAATTCCTTCAACTGCTGGATTTGAATGCCTTACATTTTGTTAAGCAGATGACCTCTGTGACTAAAAAAGCACAGTAAGAACTGTGCCCAAAATAAACTGGTACCTTTTAATCAGATAGAAAAATGCACATATTTTTCATCAGAAAAAAGGACTGATGAAGAAAAAAGGTTAAATGTATCCTAATTTGGCTTCACCAAAACCAATGCTCCAAGTTATATAAATACGTAGTCTCCTCAGCAAACCTAACATGGATATACATGGGATAGACATAGCCTAGAAAGAGCTAAAAAAACAAAAACAAAAAAACACAGACTAGTCCTTTGTGATTTAAAAATGTGAAGAATTGAACAATAAAATACATGTAAAATACATGAAGAAAGAAGACAGTCTTAATTCATTTCTGGAAATAATGTTCTTTACCTTGTTTAATACGTTGCTTACTTCACTAGCAAAATCTCTCGAACATACTTCTAAGTGAAAAATTTTGCCACAGTTTGATACACATGCTCCTAGAAGCTAAAAGGATAAAATCGGAAGTTAAAAGGGCTTGATTTTGGCAGACAATTTTGCTGTAGATCTTAAAACGAAATCACTCACAGTGAGAGCCTGCATAGCCACATGAGGATCTTTATGGTTTACCCTCCTCATAATAGACCGAAGACAATCTTTAGGTCTAAAAAACGAAAAGTGTAACAATTAGTTGTATATTCCGCTTCCCCCTCCCACCTTAACTATAAGAGGCAATAAGTTGTGATATAAAATGGGAGAACCTGGTAGAGAATTTTAATTTTTATTAATGACACAATTGAAAAACTGTACACTAAAAAGTTCCTTCAAATTTTTCAACAAAATTAACAGGCTCTATCCTTAGCAATCATAGACTAGGCATTTGGGGCTAATTCTGGTTGGAAGGTTTTGAAAATAAAATGACAGATCAAGAGTTTTACTTCTAGTCATGATAGAATAAGTGGAACTCCTGTTGTAAATAATCAGAAAACTGGAAAAATATATTTAAAATACACTTGAGACGTCAGGCCACAGGTAGCACGGAATGATGATCTGTAAGAAAGAATACAAAATAGATAAACCAGACATTTGCTTCAACTTTCTACACAGCGGCACTGCAGATACTGCAACAGGCTTTCTGTCTATAGGCAGTTTCTGGATCTCAGTGCAGAGAAGGTGATCCCAGGAAGACAGCGGTGATCTCACTGAGTTGAGGGGACATTAGGATTTTAGCAGGCTAATTTTTGCACTTTTGAAAAGCATGTTGACAAACACAAAATTATCACTTCAAAGCATGGCAGGGGCCAAATATAAAAAGGATTATCTGAATACTAAAATTGAAATCATTAAAAAATAATGATCCAAAAGTGATTTAGCACTATGAGTAAAACTTTTTAGAAAATAATTCCCAATACTTGCTTTGCCACCAAGGTTTAAATGAAATTTCTCATGTATTGTTCATAAATCACATTAAAAAAAAAAAAGAATCTAAACTGCAGGGACTTGTGGAAGGAAGATGGAGAAAGGCACTTTGAAATGGATCTTGTACTTTGTATTTCACTCATTTCTATACTGCTGAAACATTTTGCCACAGCCAATTTTAAAAACCAAAGCAAAGACATGTCTGACACCAAAGTAAAGTTTGCTACGGCAACCATAAAAAGGATAATGCAAAACAGGAAAGTGGACTAGAATGCTTGAATCCTGATAAACACTTCATATATGCTAACAAAGCAATATCTTTTTAGATACATTAAGCTAAAAAAAATCCATTCAGAGTTGTACATAAAATTGGTGCTATTAAACAACGGAAGTGACCCACAAAACTCTAGTATTAACTACCTCATTCTGTTCCGTGTTTTTTTAAGTCATCTTTTCAGTATTTCCACAAGATTATAAGTAAAATACAGAAGTGAAACTGAAGTATTTGTATACACATACCATTATTAAATCTTACTATGCAACAAAAAATTATGGCTAAAATATTGTTTTCAAAAAGGCATAAGAGTTATAAGCGATTTTATATGTATACTTATAGCTGATTCACGCTTTTGAATACAGCAGAAACACAACACTGTAAAACAATTATCCTCCCATTAAAAAACATCCTATGAAAAACCATAAAAAAGAAAATAAAGTTATAACTGAATTTAAAGTAGGCATCCTCTGGTTATTATCTTCTTGACAATAAATGAACGTGGACTACAAACACAGCATCTGTACAATTTATCACGTATACACGTGCCCCTCTGAGAGTGAAAGGCGGTGCTAACCAGGCATA
Source organism: Bos indicus x Bos taurus (assembly GCF_003369695.1). NCBI lineage: Eukaryota > Metazoa > Chordata > Mammalia > Artiodactyla > Bovidae > Bos > Bos indicus x Bos taurus. The sequence continues at coordinate 51,230,609 of NC_040088.1, forward strand.
ATGTATGCACAGAGTGAAACCACCCAAGGCAAACTGGATGCGTGGTCACCTGAGCCAAAAATATATTCATCCAAACATTGTCTTTTTATGCATAGATCTCGGACATGTAGCTCATACGAGAGTGAGAAACAAAGGCAGTACTTGCATCAAATTGTGGCTTCTGATGTCTTTTCCTTAAATCCTAGGCCAGATAAGAAAACAGGCCTTTCACAAATGGACAGGGCTGCCTCGGTATGTGTAAGCTCTGATGAACTAAAGCATCAGTTTCTTTATTCACAACATTATTCCAATCCACCTCAACACACTGCACTGTAGGCTTCAGAGAAAAGACAGCTTTAGGAGGGGGTCCCTGTCTATCCTCTCCCCCTACACCACTCTCGTCATTTAGGTTCTATGCCTTCAACATGGCCGATGCTCAAGAAAAAGTCACTGAGCCAAATGGGACAAACACTACTTTTCATTGTTATACAATTAATTAGTATTTTGAATAACTAAATAATCTTCACTATAAAGCTCTATTTGTTACCAACTTCTGCATCTTCCACTGAGTTTGCTTCCCATGTGGAAAATGTACATGCTCTCACAAAATTTATTTCTGAAACTTGCATGGTAAGGGAAAAATGCACAATAAGAAGTGTGGCGAGAAGCACAGGATGTGAAAAAAGAGACTGATGGTACATACAGATGAAGTATTTTATAAAAATGCCTGCTAAGATAAAATCTGCACGTGCCTTTAGAGGGGACTACCACCAGATTCCACCACCAATCAGTTAAATCCTGATGTCTCTCAAAACCCTTCCCCAAACCCCACTTTCGTATTTAAACCAATCTGTAAGGCTCATTCACGGAGAAGGCGATGGCACCCCACTTCAGTACTCTTGCCTGGAAAATCCCATGGACATAGGAGCCCGGTAGGCTGCAGTCCATGGGGTCGCTCAGAGTCGGACAGAACTGAGCGACTTCACTTTCACTTTTCACCTTCATGCATTGGAGAAGGAAATGGCAACCCACTCCAGTGTTCTTGCCTGGAGAATCCCAGGGACAGGGGAGCCTGGTGGGCTGCCGTCTATGGGGTCGCAAAGAGTCGGAGACGACTGAAGCGACTTAGCAGCAGCAGTAAGGCTCATTCACACTTTTCCTTATCTTGGAGTGGAAAAACAAAAAGATAGGAGGGATCAAGGATACAGACGAGAACAAGGAAAGAACTCTCCCTCACCTTTTCCAGCCCCAAATAATGCTCTTAACTTAGATGTGATAAATGGCCACAGCGTAAATCACACCACTGTAAAATGTAAAGGAAGCATATTGTTTCCTGGGTTTCCAAAGTCAGGGTATAAGGCAAACATGGTGGTTAATCAGTTTTCCTTGCTAGGGAGTTCCTACTGGAACTCATACCCTGCCATCTCTCAAGTATGCTCAATACGGGCAACTTCTCCTCAATTACTGAAGCACAACTGCTATGTTGTGCACCCAGCGAAGAACATGGCTAGTATACGTAGGGCCATGTTTAAAATATGAATACCCTGAATAATTACTCTCAGTGTGGGGAGACATTCACACTCTGTAAGAGAAACGGGAACTGAAATTCTGAGACAGCACACAGAGTTCACTCAGTGGACAGCAGACCAAGTTTTCAGGAAAAATAACATGGAGGGGGCTGCAAAAGGACACAGTTAAGTTCGGGAAGCTAAACACGTATATGATGCAACTCACAGGATCAAAGAAAACTAAAACTAATTTTGCATTCCTGCAATTCTCTTTTCAAAGAACAATGAAATTTCAAATCTCTTTGAATAGCCCTGAGTACATTTCCAAAACTGTCACATTATTTATAAATATCTACTTGTAGGTATGTTGTTGTATAGTTATGACAGTTAAACAGCTCAACATTTGTCCCTGGTTACCAATTAGTGAGACTACCTGAAAAGGTCTTTCCATTAATACACAAAGAGAAAGACAAAAATATTCAATGATTTTGCTGGATAAAAGGAGTCAAGGTTTATGAGATCTTACACTTAGTACAACTTTTTAGAAGTCTCTTATTTCAAATATGTCTCATCTCTACATCTCAGATAAAAAGTACTTATGTACCATAAAGATATCAGGTTCAACTGTAATAAGATTTTATACGCTTGGGTAAATTATTACCATTCAAAGAGCAGTGAATTTAAATTCTAATTCTGCATCTATTACTAAACCAAAGACTTCAGATCAATCAACTTTTCAAAATGAGAATACCACCTCTTTATTATTCCCCTCATGGGGCCTGACAGAAGAACAATAGGGCATTTCCCTTAAAGTATTATAAATATAAAAGAAAAACAGTTAAAAAAGAAAGTAACAGTAATAACAATCCATAGTACAACTCACAAATGTGCTTGCATGGTTAACCTCTCATCACCTTTGAGGCAGGACTGAAAAGGTACAGAGCTACTAGCTGTGTGTTTCTAAATAGGGGCAGAAAAATTCTTGTGATGTAAGACTATCTGGCGTATCACATCTCTGGCCCCTGCCTAATCGATGTCAGTAGTAACCTCCTGTCATCGTGAGAACCAAAACCATTCCTAACAGAGCGACACCACTGGGCTGAGAACCACTGCTAGACAAAAGCGGCACTGTGATTCAGGAGAAAGAGACGCAAGGCCCAACAGACCTCATCTGTAGAAGGGGACTTCAACACTTCCAGCTCAGTGTGTTATTACGTTACTCCCAGAATCGTGCCAGGGACTTAGAGACACTCGATGTGAGTTCTAGAAAGCACAAACGTGTCCTATTCTTCTATGAGTTTTACTTTTACAGCTTTAGCTTTCAGAGCTATTTTAGAGTGATTTAAACTTTACATTTTCATTTTATATGCTATAAAAAGTACTTTACTACAAACTATAATTTAAGGATATTGTAGAGTGGGGAGGGAATATATGTATGCATACTTTTACAGGTCTTAGTACCTAGCAGGCATACATTAAAAGAGATGAGAACTCAAATCTTTGCTGATCAAAGTAAAAAAAACTTAATTAACAGATAAGGTAAACCCACCTGGAATACTAGAGGATGACTTTCAAAAGCATAAAGGCATTACATTAACAATAAAAGAAGTTTAATATAAAATACAAAACAAATTTGAACTGAAATGAATAATAACTGTATATTCAATGTCATATTCAAAGTGCATATATGATTTGTAATATACATTACATAAAACACAGTCTACACAGCACAAGGGGGAAAGGGCAAAACACTGAATAGAAATAATCAAATTCTTGATTCTAAGCTTATTAAATAGGTATTTCTTATGAGATGACCAAGAACATGAACACAGTATACAAATTACGTTATTTGGTTAGTGAAAAGAACAAGTTCATGTTCCGGAAGGACTTCAGCAGAAACACTGAGGATTAACGGAAATGCATATAACACTCACTGAATTCTTAAATTTAGAATGATATCTGAGTTTCCCAGATCATATAACACAGAAGTATATATCAGTCAAACAAAACACAAGGTTATATCATGTATGTGAGAAAGAGGAATCACTAAAAACTTAATAAAATCAGTATGTCTTTATACACATTTGTTGTTGTTTTTCAGTCGCTAGGCTTGCAACCCCATAGGCTGCAGCCCTCCAGACTCCTCTGTCCATGGGATTTCCCAGGCAAGAATACTGGAATGGGTTGCCATTTCCTTCTTCAGCGGATTGTCCTGACCCAGGGATCAAACCTGTGCGTCCTGCACTGGCAGGCAGGTTCTTTTCCATCTGAGCCACCTAAGAAGCCCATTTTATATACATTACCATGTGTAAAATAGATAGTCAGTGGGAAGCTGCTGTACAGCACAAGGAGCTCAGCTCAGTGCTCTGTGAAGACCTAGCGGGCTGGGATGGGGAGAGGAGGGAGGCCTGCGAGGGAGGGATGCACACATACATACACCTGATTCACTTCGTTGTACCGAAGAAACTAACACAACACTGCAGAGCAATTTTAAACTCCAATTGAAAAAAAAACTGCTACGTCTTACTTAGTTCATGATTTTGACTTTTAAATAACCATGCACCATAGGTCTTGAGGACTCAGCACAAAGAAGTGAGAAAAAACATAAAATTGGTAAAAATAACCTGAGTAAAGAAACCTGACTTCCAATTTGCCTCTACAACTTTCAGACAAGTCACATTAAAATCTCAGTGCTGTAGTTTCCTCATGTGTGAAATGATCTCGGGAGTCATGAGGACTCTGTAGATCCTGTTCTACTGAATACATGGTGCTTTAAAAAACCATGTAAAATACAAAAGGAAAATCATTGTCTGGGGCAAGTAAAGATGGAAATATCAGATCTTATCAGGCCCACATCCCACTACCTGGTCAAGGTCCTGGCACCTACAGCTGTTGCTAATTTCTCCTGAATCATCAACATCACTTTCCCCTTACAAATGGTGTACCTCTTCAGGGTACACCATTGTTATAATACAGGCTATTTTGAAAAAAGAAATTTCCCATCAAACCACCAGTTAAAGGCTTCACTTAAATAGCACCAAAAAGGACAAAATGGGCTTCTCTAGTCGGTCAGTGGTAAAGAACCTGCCTGCCAATGCAGGGGACGTAGGTTCAGTCCCTGGGTGAGGAGGACCCCCTGAAGGAGAGCATGGCAACCCACTCCAGTATTCTTGCCTGGGAAATCCCATGGACAGAAAAGCTTGGTGGGCTACAGTCCGTGGTGTTGCAAAAGAGTCAGACAAAACCTAGTGACTAAACAACAACAAAAGGATAAAATACCTTATTAAAAAACTTCAACAAAAATGAATGAGATTTGTTAACAGGAAAACTTAAAAACACTATTAAAGGATATAAACAGAAAGATATGCTACATTCTCAGATAGGAAATTTTTAATATCAAAAAACTATTCATTTAAAACTAAGCCCATTAAAAAAAAAATAGTTCTGTTCATAAACTAGCCAGGCCAATCCAAAAGTTTATGTGAGGACAGTAGAGAGGGACAAGAATATTAAGAAACTGTAAAAAAAAAAAAAAAGAAAAAGGAGAAAACCAGCCCTGCCAGTATTAAAATGTATTATAAGGTTTTAATAATTAAAACCACATGGTAGCAGCACATGAATAGATACATACCAATGGGACAAAAGAGAATTAAAAAAAAATCCAAATACATAAAGCAATGTAATATATAAAAGTAGTATTTCAAATTAGAAAGGACAAAGATCATTCAATAAATGGTGCTGAAATTTTGAGGTAGCCAAAGAGAAAAGAATAAATTTAGAGCCATACCTCAAACTACATAATAAATTCCAAATAGATCAAAGACTTATATGTAAAAAATGAAATCACAACTACGAGAGACTTTGGAAGACAGTTTGCCAGTTTCTTACAAAAGCTATGTACAGTCCTATCATATAATCCAACAACCATGCTCTTTGGTATTTACCCAGTTTTTAAAAATCTATGTTCATACATACAAACAAAAAAACTGCACATGCTTTTACAGCAGCTGTATTCACAATCACCAAAAACTGGAAGCAATCAAGATATCCTTCAATAGGTGAATGTATAAACAAACTACAATACATTCACATGAGGAAATACTATTCAGAAATAAAAAGAAACGAGCCAGCAAGCCATGAAAAAAACATAGATGATGCTTAAATGCATTTTGCTAAGTAAAGAAGCCAGTCTGAAAAGGCTATACACACTATATCCTCCTAATTGTACATTTTGGAAAAGGGGAAATTACAAAAATAGTTTAAAAAAAAAAAAAAAGGTGGTTGCCAGAGGTTCAGAGAGAAAGGAGAGGGATGAACAGGGGGAACGCAGGACATTTTAAGGTTGGTGAAGCTACTCTGTGTGATTCTGTAACAATGGATGCATGTCTTTATGGACTTGTCAAAACCCATAAAACTGTACAGTATAGAGTGAGCCTTAATATAAACCACAGACATTGGTTAATCCATGGACAGAGGAGCCTGGAGGGCTACCGTCTATGGGGTTGAAAGAGTTAGACGAGACTTAGCGACTAAACCACCATCACTGCCACCACCACACTGATTCATTTCTTATAATATATACCACACTAACGCAAGACGTTAATAATAGGGGAAACTATATATAAGGGGCAGAGAAGGCAATGGCACCCCACTCCGGTATTCTTGCCTGGAAAATCCCATAGATGGAGGAGCCTGGTAGGCTGCAGTCCATGGGGTCGCTAAGAGTCGGACATGACTGAGCGACTTCGCTTTCACTTTTCACTTTCATGCGTTGGAGAAGGAAATGGCAACCCACTCGTGTTCTTGCCTGGAGAATCCCAGGGACGGAGGAGCCTGGTGGCTGCCGTCTATGGGGTCACACAGAGTCGGACACGACTCAAGTGACTTAGCATAGCATAGCATAGCATTAGCATATATAAGGGGGGGGGGGTTATGGAATTCTTTGTACTATTGGCTCAATTTTTTTGTAAATCTAAAATGCTATTTTAAAAAACAAAGTACATTAATCATAAAACAAAAACTGAAACTGTAAAGAAAACATGAGATAGTTCTACTAAAACCTTAAAGAAGGAAAGTCTGTAACTCAAAATTCTAAAAACCAGAAAACTGGTTAAATTCAGCTATATAAAAATCAAAAACTTCTAAATGGGAAAACAAAGTCAAATTAACAATGGAAAAAATATACACATAATTCATATAACAGATGAGGTATGTATAAAGTCCCTAACACAGATAATAAACAGTCAATAAATGAAAGACTTCAAGACCTAAGGCCAGTCAACTGAGGGTATGACTGTCACAAAACAAAACATTGGAAGACATCTGTTTTTTGACCTGAAGCTGCCCTTCTAATCTGAAGACACCTAGGTCAGAGATTACTTTTCCCTTAAAAAACAAACAAACAAACAAAAATCAAGACATATTCTATCAACCTCCAGTTAAAGCCCAAAGATAGTCAAAGTCCAGGTCCTGGACAACATAAAGCCAATGAAAAATATTTTTAAAAAACTCTTTCCCAAAGGCTTATATTCATATTTTTCACGAAATATCAACGCCTATCATTTTCTTCTTCTAATTGTATGTGAATAAATAAAAGACTATCTAAATAGATCCCTTAGCCAAGTACAGAGAAAAGTTTATCATGTTTTCCACTCTCAGTCAACTGTATTTTGGTCTAAGCAAAGATGGTTAAGATTTAAATAATAGCACAAATTAATCTGGATGTCAATTACAAAATATTAATTTTTTATTGTGGATAATCAATACTTACTCTCACATTTATTTTTTTACATATGAAATTAAAAACAAATCAATAAAAACTAACAGACAAAAGCTATGTGAAGACACGTTAAAGAAAACTGCTACTATTATTCTGAAAGTTCTCTTGATTTTGAACAGAGACTTTTCAGTCTATCATATGACCTCACTGGCTAAGCATTTTTCAGTACTTACTCAGACACTGGAACTGCACACTAAACATCATGTGAATATCTTACAAAGTCAGGAAAAAAAATTTCAGTTTTAAGTCCAGCATATTCAAACACTTTAGGGTGACAGGATATTAAGGAATTAAGTAATTACAAATGTTTATTGCCTATCAATATGGGAAAATTATTTTTGTATTTGTATAAAGGAACAATAGAAAGATACAAAGGAAACAGAAATGGTTACCTACAGAGGATGGGGGAGAGAAACAGGGACAGGAGTTATTTTCTCAATATTTACCTTTTTTAAGTTATTTTAATGTTTCAGCCATGTGAGTAACTATTTTTGAAACAAAAAAGTACATATTTCATATAAGCATAAATATTTCTATAAATCAACAAACAAATACACAGATATGTGTGGTTCAAAGAGGAAGAATTAAGGAGCGTTTTCTGAAAGACTGCTGGAACCATGTTCCTGGGTCACAGTTCTCTGAGTAAATGAAATTTCACAATAATTGGCTCTTCATTTCCCCTTAGAACTTGAGAATATTTTTCCAAATGACCACAATTCCAAAACAGTTTACAAGAAAGAATTTTTTTTCTTTTAAAAAGGGCCGAAGGATTTTAAAACATTATTTTCTTAGGGGATAAACACTTTACTATAAGTTATTTTATTTATGTACTAAATAATTCTACAATATATTGCTGGTAACAAATCATTTTGATTAAAATAAACAAATCTTACAAAACAGAAGTGCTTTTCTTAAAGTTCCCTCCCCCTTCCCTAAATCCAACCTCTTAAATAGATCTGTACATTTTATGAAATCACAGATTAACTCCGTATGACAATGTTTTAAAAAAAAAAAACCTAGACTGTTGCCTAGTACACGAATAACCTTATGAACTTCATACTTCAACCTGCCCTGTCTACACCAGTCTCAGGAAAACGCACACCCACTTTCCCTTTCACACCAGTGACACGTTTCAACCTTTTCTAAAGCACACCAAGTACTCAGAATGCTTCACCAACAATCTACAATACGTATGTTCAATATTCGTATGCTACCATCACCAACCTATACTAAACATATCTAGGTTCCTAGACAATATAAACCCTATCTCCATGAGTTTTCCATATACCTAATTATAAAATGATTAAAAACAATTAAAACAAAACTGTAAATGGTTACTAGGTTCAAGGCAAGAGGGGAATGGTAAGTTGTTTGACAAGCAGAGTTCACCTGAGATGATGAAAAGTTCTGGAGATGGACAGCGGAGATGATCTCATAATAATGTGAATGTACTGAATGCCACAAACTTAGATCAAAGAAAATGTTTTCATGTATAATAATACATTTGTCTTTATAATAATGCAGCCATAAAATATTTTTATTGCTTTTTATGGAGAAAGGGACCTAGGTAGACAAAAGTGCTGAGGGCCCATGAAAATCAAAATGTGGCCCTAATGCTTATTTCCTACTATGAAGTCAAGGCACAGCAAGAAGGTGAAAATATAACCAGATATGTATGTAAAACATTATTTGAAAGAGGAATCACACACATAAACAAACTTTGTGGGTTTGCATTTTTTGAACCCTAGTGAGATTACAATGGTATCTCAACTATTATATAGTCTTTTTCAAACAATTCTTTATTAAAAAGAGCTAGAAAGAGATATCACATTTATATAAACATATAACTGCATGAAAATTAATGTAATGAGACTTTAAAGGAACCAGAGAGCAAGAACTTACTATTAAGGAAGAAAAAATAAGTGAAAAGGGAAAAGAAAGAAAGAGAAAAGGAAAAAAATATTAATAAAAAACAAAAAGAACCATCCCTCTATTTAAATTAGCAAAGCTGAGAACATTTCCCGAGTAAATTCACAGATTTGGCATAATGTCAATTAAAATCTCCAAAGGGTAACAAAATATTAAAGAAAAATACTGAGAGAGAGAATGCCCTCTAAAGTAAATACGAAAAAAGTTTAAAATGAGCGTGTATCTAAACCTACTGATACTAGATAACAACAAAATACAAATAAAACACAACTGTTTAAAGCAACAAATTAGTACATTTTAAATACATATCTAGGTTCTTAGACAACATAAACCTGACCTGAGGACAACACGGATGGAACCTTGAGGGCACTGCACTAACTGAAATAAGACAGAAAGACAAACACTGTCCGATCTCACTGGTATGTGAAATCTAATATGATCAAACTCACAGAAACAACAGAGTGGTGGTTGCAGGAGGGTGGAGGGGTGGGCAAGGGGTGGCAAAATGAGTAAAATGGGCCAAAAAGTGCAAACTTTCAGTTACAAGATAAGTAAGTTCTGAGGGTGTAATGCAGAGCGCAGAGAGTATGGTTACAATACTTGGTTGTATGTTTGAAAGTTGCTGAGAGAGTACATCTTTTCACAGTTCTCATCACAAGAAAAAAACAGGAAATAAAATTAACAAATTAGAGTTTCTAATAATAATGTTAGCTGCAGAAAAACAAATTGATCTCTTTAAATCCTCACAACGTATCATATGGGATTTTTAGATGGGTTCAAATTTATTTTTTAACTAGAAAAATATGGAACATTTCTAGTCATGAAAGGGAGTTTGTCTTTTTATTTCAAGCCACTAACCACATTATTATAAAAAGCATCTCCAAAATGAAGAACACCAAACTAAAGATAAAATGAAAACTGATGGGGTGAAGAGAGGAGGGGACTTTCCAACTGCACTGCTAGATAAAAGCTTTATCTCCAAAACACACAGGGATGGAGCTAGGTGGATACCTCATCCTCAACAAACTGTCAGACAATATCACTTTAATCAAAAAGAAGCAGAGGTGCACCCACTTACCCATGCTCCAGATACTATTAAAAACACTTTGCATGTAGTAACTAATCTCACACTCACCATAAACCCTCTATGAAGAAGATACTGTTTTTATTCTCAAGTAGCAAACTAAAGTTACTATATCCACCGGTGACATAGCTAAGCAGTAAGAGCAGGGTCCCAGCCCAGGCATCTCATCCCAGAGGCCATGCTCTCAACCACTAGGCTATTTGCTTTCCTCTGCATAACAAGCTACAAATCTACATCTACTGGACATATATAAATTACTATTACACAAGACAAAATTCAAACAAGAATGGTTTTGATAGCGTGCTTTGAGGATTTAGATTTTCAGTCATTGGGGTAAGGAAAGGCTTTATGGAAGAAATAATATCCACAGTGGGTCTGGAGGATATGAGACACCACTGAGAATGGAGATGAGACTATTCCCCACTGAAGGAACAGAGGAACCAAAAGCAGTACAAAAAGCTGAAAAGCACTGGCAACTCAAATATCTGAGTTGAAAAGAATGTGTTGTTGCTGTTTAGTTACTAAGTCATGACCGACTCTTTTGCAACCCCCTGGACTATATAGCCCATGAGGCTCCTCCATCCATGGGATTTCCCAGACAAGAACACTGGAGAGGGTGATCATTTCCTCCTCCAGGGGGATCTTCCCCATTCAGGGATCGAAACTGCATCTCCCGCATTGGCAGGTGGATTCTTTACCACTGAGCCACCAGGGAAGCCCATTGAAAAGAATAGTGAGTACAAAAGAAGTAAATGAAAAATAAATGATTCAGAGGCCTAAGGAGGTTACTAGGCTTAATTCAGTGGAAGGCAGAGGAGTAACATGGTCAGAGTTGTCACATGGCAACTGGTTATAAAAACTGGACAGAAAAAGACAGAAGGAAGTGACAGAAGGTTAATTCACTAGTCTAAGCATGGTTAAGGATGGCTCAAGTAAAGTGCAGTCAACAGAAGCAGAGAAAAAGGAATAGATAAGGAACATGCAGCAGCTACTTGAACTTCAATTAAATTAAGGAAGCAACCAGGCCGGAAAGTACAAGACTGAGGATACTAAAATACAAAGACAACAAAGAGGATGGATGAGACCACGCTTGGAGCCATGACTTTGGGAGCCTGCCAGGAGGAGCACATTATAGGCTAAAAAGACCTCAAGTGAAGGGGCAGAAAGGCCTTAAAGACAAACTTTCCTGCCTAATCTGACCAAGTTCAGGAACTTAACTAAGGAGACTCTATGACATCAACATCGTGAGCGAGATCATGGATCAAACTGACAGAATTCAGTAAGAAGCCGACTGCAGGGGCGAACCTGAGGTTTTAAGCAGAAATGAGAATAACCTTGTCATTAACAGAGGTGAGGACAAAGGAGGGAATGGAGGTCTAAAGCAAAAAGGGACATGAGTTCAGGGTTCTAGGTGGTGAGGTTGAGGCTTATAACATGGGATATTCTGAAATTATGCTGCATCCATGGGAGTAGTACTTGAGTAAACAGAATCAGAGCTAAAAATATAGAAGTCACATAAAGATACTTGGAAGCTATGAGAGAAAAAAGGAAAAGTGCTGGGTAAAAAAAAAAGGATCAGAGAAAGTTTAAGGAACTATGTCTATTTAAAAGGGACTGAAGAAGAGCCTGGGAAGGTACCATCAGAGGGTTAATACTACAACCAGGAGAATCCAGCATGATTTAGCAGCGCTCTCAAACATTCTTCACAGGAAAGTATATAAATAAGACAGTGTTCGTGTGGCACAAAGAGATAAACGTGGCTACTCATAACTGGACGTTATTAGCCCAGGAGTGGAGGAAACCATTACTCTATATACGCCTTGCAAACCACTACTCAGTTAATCCGCTTGCTGCACTGTTTAGAAAGTCCTGTATTACCAAAAAGTCTGTAGGCCAAAAAGTTTACAATTCTATTTCCCTAAACTGTCTCTTTCCGTAGTCAATGATTAGTTGAGTCGAATGTGAAGATGTGACAAAGAAGACAAGAATACAGAAATAACCAAAAAATTTGGTATCTGAGAAATCAGTGATGACTTTAAATATCAGTGGGAAAAGGAACAACCTAAATACCCATCAGCAGATGAGTGTGGATAAAGACTGGTGTGTGTATATAATGGAATATCACTGGGCCCCAAAAAAGAATAAAATAATACCACTTGCAGCAACATGGATGGACCTGGAGATTATCATACTAAGCCAAGTAAGCCAGAAAAAGACAAATGCCATATGATACCACTTACATGTGGAATCTAAAATATGAAACAAATGAACCTATATATGAAATAGAATCAGAGACACAGAGAACAGGCTGGTGGTTGCCGAAGCAGAGGGGATGTGAGGGAGGGATGGAGTGGAAGTTTGGGATTAGCAGATGCAAACTATTATACAGAGGATGGCTAAGCAACAAGGTCCTACTGTGCAGCACAGGGAAATATACTCAATATCCTGTGATAAACCACAATGGAAAAGAATATGAAAAATATATATAGGTAAAAGTGAATCACTTGGCTGTAGAGCAGAAATTAACACAACATGTAAGTCAACTATATTTCAATAAAATTTCTTTTAAAAAATCAGTGGGAAATACTAGATTTTAGGAGACAAATATGGACAAGGGTGAATAATTAAAATATCAATACTGTTACTGGTCATGCTGTCCCTACTGTTACAAGGAGAACCTAAACAAGATGATTCCTCAAATCTTGCTAGTGAAAACATTCTTTTTTCAAACCAAATTGTGATTGTAGTAATAAGCTTTACCTTCTAACTCCAGTTTTATTCCCATTAATAAATAGGACGAAAAAATAAAAATCCTTTGAAACCCTGCAACACTTACCCAGTGCGAGACTGACCGACTTTATCACAAATATCCAAAATGAGGCCCCAATCCTCAGCAGTATTCATCTCACTGGTTGCTTTCTCTGTATATTACAAGAAGAAATTGCAGAAACATTATTTCTAAAAAGTCTTTAAGCGGTAAATGACTACATTCAAATTACCAAACTGTAGTATAACCAAGGACCAACAAATCACAAGAGCTATCAACATCTGGTTAATGAAATATTTAAGTCTATCTTTAAAAAGAGGTGGGTACCTTTGTCACCTATCACAATTATTTTCCCCACTTCATTTGTTTGTTACTTGGTATTTAAAAAAAAGGGGGGGCCACTGATTTTTTTTTATAAAAATGTACACACACACAGGTCTATCCCTATCTGCACACAGAAAGACCAAAATAAAGAACTCTTTCATGATCAATAGTTAATAGTTAGCTTCACTAATTATTTACAACTGTGGCTTCCCTGGTGGCTCAGACGGTAAAGCGTCTGTCTACAATGCGGGAGACCCAGGTTGGATCCCTGGGTTGGGAAGATCTCCTGGAAAAGGAAATGGCAATCCACTCCAGTACTATTGCCTGGAAAATCCCATAGACAGAGGATTTGCATAGTTAATTCATAGTTAATTTACATAGTTAATTCTTAGCTTTACTTGCCCTCGAAGGAACATGACAAAGAACATGTCTCTATCAAAATGTTCCAGGGAATTAAATTAACTATCTATTTGTTGAGTTTGGATTCTGAGAAGTAGGGTGGAGGGGGCACTGAACAAAAGAAAACCAAGCTTTAACTGAATATTTTCCCTTAAATCTAAACTTGACAAGTTAAAATAAAAAAAGCCAGAGGTATGGCAGATTAAACCAAATCATTAATTTAGACCCCTTTCTTCATTACAATAAAGGAATTTTAATGAAAACACACAAGGATAAGGAAAACATGAGAAGCAGTAACAGCAACAGTATCTCAAAAGCTACAGAACAACACTGATCCATGGTAAACTACTGAGAAGACCCAAGAAAGGTGAACCATGTATTGTTAGTAAGAAAAAAAGCTTAAGAACTAGTCTGTTGAATCCTCAGGAAATTCAACTATTGCAATTGAGAATGAAGAAAAAGAGCACTTCCAAGTTAGCAAAATGGGTTAATGCTGTTTGAAATGTAGGCAGGCTCTATTTCCTCACTCAAGGGCTCTAGCAATATCACTTCCCTATTCCGAGAAAGTGAGTGATGGTTTACTTTCTGTAGGTAAAGCAAATTTTTTCTAGACAGGGAGACACCAGGTATAGTTGAGACTTAGGCAGCAAAAATAAGGAATTCCCCACCCCCCAGTTTTCCAGTCTGGCATGTAAGCAGCTTGGATGTATTCACTTCATCCTAACAAGTAAAACACTGAACAAAGTGAAAAATCAACGACTCTTCTTAGAGCCCTCAGAAGTGAGGTCACAAGGCAAACTGATGCCCCCAAATTAGACATACAAATAGGCAGATACACAGAACCACAACTTAACAGAGCAGAAGCTCATCAGCACAAACATCACCAGGAACCAGTACCAGGGGAGGAAAATCTACACTGAAATTATCAAACTGCTGGAGGCTAAGTGTGCACAAGTCTGAGTTAAAACGCCAGAAAAGAGGCGGCTTAGAAGACTTCCCATACTTTTGTGAGTTTCAATTCCACCGTTCTTTCAGGTTCTCAAGGTGAACATCACAGAAAATTTCCCCTATTTTTCCAGCAGGGGGAGAGAAACTGACCATTCTGAAATACACCAGAGTATTCTCTTCCTAAAAAATCCTACCCTCAAGAGAAATTATTTTATCAGTCTTAACCAACTAGTGTTTTACCAGAGATTAACCCAACTGTGGGAAGAGAAATCCCAAAGCTAGCTTGTTCCAGCCTTCCACGTGGGAGAAGGGGAATATCCAACTCCAGCCCACTGGAGCCATCCCATTCCACCAATGGGATGAGCAGGGGATGGACACTGAGAAGCATGTGAGAATTCAAACCCCAGGGGCAGAGAGGCTCACTGAGCCCAAATCCCAGGACAGTCGGCACCTGATCATCACACCACTAAAGGCGGGTGTCCCTTCGTCTAGTATATCATATCCAGCTGCTGACAAGTCACACTATAAGGCAAAGAGCACAACTGGAAGGGTATCAGAGTAGCATCAGAACCAAACTCAGACATGAGAAGGATGTTGGAATTATCAGACCAGAATTTTTAAAGAATATGACAATATGCTAAGAGCTCTAAATGGAAAAAGGAGGTAATATGCAAGAACAGATGGACAATGTAAGCAGAGAGATGGAAATTCTAAAAACGAAATATTAGAGATCAAACAATAATATAATATAAATGAACATCCTTGGATGGGCTTATCATCAGTCTGGACACAGCTGAAGCAAGAATCTCTGAACCTAAGGACATGTCACTAGGAATTTCCAAAACTGAAACGCAAAGAGGAAAAAGTGATGGAGGGAGGGGGCCGGAGCAGGGGGGTGGGGGCACTGAAACAGATTATCCAAGAGCTGTGGGAAACTATAAAAGCTGTGACAAAGGAATCACTGGAATACCAAAGAAGAAAGAGGAAAAGAAAAAGAAGAAATATTTGAACCAAATATGATTCGGAATCTCCCCCAAATTAATGTCAGACGCCACACCACAGATCCAGGAAGCTCCAGGAACACCAAGTACAATAAATGTCAAATAAAGAAACAAACCCTCTACACGTTGGCATATCAAACAGCAGAAAATCAAAAATAAAGCGGAAAAAAAAGAAGCCAACAGATGTAGAGAATGGATTGGTGGACACAACAGAGGAAGGAGAGGGTGGGACAAATTGGGAGAGCAGCCTTGTCTTTATACACTACCATCTGTAGAGAGACGGCTAGCGGGAAGCTGCTGCGTGACATAGGGAGCTCCACTCGGTGCTCTGTGAGGGTTAGAGGGCTGAGACTGGGGGGTGGGAGGTGGAAGGGAGGCCAAGAGGGAGGGGGTATATGCATACTTTTAGCTAATTCCCACATGTTGCCATTCAGCAGAAACTAAGAAAACATTGTAAAGCAATTATTCTCCAATTCAAAGATTTTTTTAATTAGAAAAAAAGAAGCCAGCAGAAGAAAACACCTTACCTATTCAGAAGTAAACAGAATGATTATATCTGACATCTCAGAAACCATGCAAACAAGTAGAAAATGGAATGAAATAGTATTGAGAAAATAACCACCAACCAAGGATTATATATCCTGTGGAATTATCCATAAGGAAAAGACAAAGTCTTTCTCAAATAAAGAAACATCAAGGGTATCTGCTGCCACTAGACTGGCCTTACAAGAAATGTTTCAGAAGTTCTTCAGGGAGAATATAGGAGATATGCATACATGAATGTGTGTGTGCGCAGGCATATGTATAAATGAAATGAAGCACAGCAAGGACACCAGGAACAAAAGAGAGAAATTAGGAATGTGAATATTTTGTTACTAGAAGGTGAGCTGTACTATCACTGAAGTGGCACAATGTTATTTGAAAGTGAACTTGGACTAGTTGTAAATGCATATATATATTGTAAACTCTTAGGCAGTTACAGAAAGTAGAAAAATATATATAACTAATATGCTAAAAAAAGAAAATGGAATCATATAAAATATTCAATTAAAACTCCAAAGGCAGGTCGAAGAGTATCAGAAACAGAAATAAAATACAAGGGTTACAACTAGAAAATTGTAACAGGTATGGTAGATGTTTATCCAACAATATCAATAATCACTTTAAATGTTAATGGTCTAAATATAGGCAGAGATTGTCAGAGTGATCAAAAAATAAGATACAATTAAATGTCATTTACAAGCAACCCACTTTAAATATAAAGACACACATATAAAGTAAAAGGATGGAGAAAGAAACAGCATGCTGACACTAATCACAAAGAAGTGGGATTAGTTATATTAATGTCTGATGAAGCCAACTTTGGAACAAGGAAAATCATCACGGACAAAGGCATTACATAATAAAGAGGTCAATTCTCAGAGAAGACAAAAATCCTTAACATACATGTGCCTAACTAGAGAGTGTCAAAGTAACTGACACAAAAAATCATGTGAACTCCAAAGAGAACTAAGTCACTAAGTCATGTCCAACTCTTTTGTGACCCCTGTGGACTTTAAGCCTGCCAGGCTCCTCTATTCATGAGATTTCCCAGGCAAGAACACTAGAGTGGGTTTCCATTTCCTTCTCCAAGGGATCTTCCTGATCAAGGATCAAATCCACATCTCCTGCATTGGCAAGTGGGGGTCTTTACCACTGAGCCATCAGAGGAGCCCCTTGTTGGTTTACTCTATACCTAAAACGAGGTTACTATAGACTAAGTCTTTCAAGACCTAAAGTTCTTGTCACTATGAAACAGCAACATACCAAGAAAGTCCAGAACACCTGAACTGATACACTATGTCACCATCCGCACCAGTAGAAAAGATCTGTGTCTGGAGTATTTTCTCTTTTGCCTCTTTATTGGAATCCTGAGAAAGTCCACCAGCAAAAAAATGAAGCAAGCAAGATGCAGCTACAAGTAAAAGAATTTCTAGACTCACTAAATTGTTTTAAGTGAGCTTTAACCATGAGGGGATCTGTATTAATTCAAGAAACACCAGAGAGCTAAGAAAATTTTGAGCAAGGAAACAATCTGATCAGAGTTTGACTTTTAGGGGAAAAAACATGAATCTGCTGCCAACATGTAAAAAATAGTTTGGGAGAGGGAAAAGAAGAAACTATAATGAGAAACTTAACATAAATCTGGAGACAAAGTAAATGAGCTACTTTGAAAGCAAATGATGAAATGCTGTTTAATGTGTTCTCACTGGCAGGTGTGCCAAGATGGTAACAGTAAATTGACCTGTTTAAGCTTCCATAACTGTAAATCCCTTAAAAATAACAACTTCTACTTTGGGTAATTCTTTGAACATTCATGTTTTCAGTCTAAACGCTCAATAAATGCTAAACTTGATCATACAACTGCAATATGAATCCATAAGGGTCACAGAAACATAGACCTTTAGTAACATCTATTTCAGTGTTTTTTTTTCAAATTTTACTTTTCAATGCAGAAACCCTCTACAAGTTAAATCTAATGCTAGCTACCTGGAGTTAGCACACACTTCACAGGTTGAAGGTACAGGACTTCAAGTCTCCCCTCACTTCAGACACAAGAAACAAGCTCTGGGCTTCCCAGGCCACATGCATTCTGACCAACTGGCTACAGATTCAGGGGTTTCCACTATCCCCTTGGGTTCACTGATTCACTATAACCACTTACAGAATGAAGAAAATCACCTATAATTACAGTTTTATTATAAAATATACAAATGTCAACCAGCCAAAGAAGAGATACGCATTGTGCTGGGCCTGGGAGGAACTCAAAAGCAAAGCTTCTGCACCCTCAGGACTCCTCATCCTCCTGGCATGTCACTGTGGATCACCTACCAGGAAGCTCAATGGAGGCGGGGTGTCCACGGTTTTTATTGGGGTTTCATCAAGAAGGTATTGTTGACTGAATGAGGGGCCGCCTCCTGAAACTCCATCTCCAAGCCTCCTACTCCTTTGTGGAGGTCCAGTTGATACCATGTGACTCAAAGCGCCAGCCATCTAATCACAAGATTAGTCTTTTTGGAGCGATCAGCCCCCATACTGAGTGATTTTACTAGTATAAACCAAAGGACTGTCCCAGGAACCCACCATAAATATGAAAGATGCTCCTACCACTTGGGAAATTCCAAGGATTTAAAGGTTCCCTTCTCTGGGTGATCTAGGTTCCATCTCTGGGTTGGGAAGATCCCCTGGAGAAGGGGAAGGCTACCCACTCCAGTATTCTGACCTAGAGAATTCCATGGACTGTACAGTCCGTGGGGTAGCAAAGAGTCAGACACACTTTCACTTTTCCCTGGTGGCTCAGATAGTAAAGATTCTCTGACTGCAATGCAGGAGACCTGGGTTTGATCCCTGAGTTGGGAAGATCCCTTGGATAAGGAAAATGGCAACCCATTCCAGTATTTTAGCCTGGAAAATCCCATGGACAGAGGAGCCTGGCGGGCTACAGCCCATGGGCTCAAAAAAGAGTCAGACACGACTGAGTGACTAACACTTTCCAGAAAACATGGACAAAGATTAGTCAAATCCTTTATTATTCAACCATTTCTAAGAAAAATTTATCTTAAAAGAAACCCAACGTGTGAAGTAAATCCAAGGGGAACTGCTCTGAGGAGTCCCAGAACCTTGCCCCATTAAACCCCCAAACCATTTGACACCCAAGAAGACTGAGTGAGTCATCCCGAACAAGATCCTCCAGTCTAACATTTACAGTCTGCAGATTCAGCATCCATAGGTCAAAACTGTCAGAAAAAGAAAAATTCCAAACGGTCCCCAAAAGCAAAACTTGAATGTGCTGTGCATGGGTGACTATTTACACAGCACTTACACTGTATTTACAACTATTGACATAGCATTTACGTATTACTGCTGCTGCTGCTGCTGCTAAGTCACTTCAGTCATGACTCTGTGCGACCCCATAGATGGCAGCCCACCAGGCTCCCCCGTCCCTGGGATTCTCCAGGCAAGAACACGTATTACTAGGCATTACAAATAATCTAGAGATGATTTAAAGCGGTGGTCCCCAACTTCTTTGGCACCAGGGACCAAGTTCAGGAAGGCAGGGGTGGGGTGGGGATGGTGTGGGGGTGATTTAAGCACAGTACATTTATTGTGAACTTTATTTCCATTATTAATACCTCAGCTCCATGTCAGATTATCAGGCATTAGATTCCAGAGGCTGGGGACCCCTGACTGAAAGTATATGGTATATGGGAGTATTCATCTCCTTTGGGATGAACTCAGAGGGACACGTGCTTCTTCTTCACTCTCTTGAATACCTCGAATCTGAATTTTCCTTCCAGAACCCCTGAGGGCCTTTGGTCAGTGTGGTTCAATAAGACTGATTGAACAAGTCTCTCAAAATAACTGGAAAAGGAGGAAACACTGGCAGGAAAAGGAAAGATCTCATGTTTACAGAAAAGCCCTCCAATGCTTTACTTTTATATACATATTTTTTTAAATGTGTTTTTTTAAGATTGCAGGTTTCTTTTTGTAACCAGATACTTATATCAAGCACTAGTAACTGCCAAAAAATATGCTAATTTTCAGAATTGCCTAAACTTTACAATAAAAATATTTCACATTTATTGTAGTTTCTCTATGTTTAATTATTAGTGAGTCAAGTGTAATATACTGTTTATATCAACTACTTGTATTTTTCTTCTGTGACATACATATTCATGGCCTTTGCCCATCTCTCTTTTTGTACATCTACGTAAGTGTCCTAGGGCTTCCCTTGTAGCTCAGCTGGTAAAATATCTGCCTGCCATGCAGGAGACCAGGTTTGATTTCAGGTCATGAAGATCTCCTGGAGAAGGAAATGACAACCCACTACAATATTCTTGCCTGGAGAATCCCATGGATAGAGAAGCCTGCAGGCCACAGTCCATAGGGTCACAGGAGTTGGGCACGACTAAGTGACTAAACCTAAGTGTCTTATTAATTTGTAAGTGTTCAGTATTTGTAAAGAATATTTTTAAAAATTTTCTATGGTAAAAACATCTTTTCCAACTTGTAAAAAAAAGTCTATGAGAGGATATGCATACGTTATATGAACACATTATGCCATTTTATGAGGGACTTTGAACATCTGCAGTTCTGTGTCCATGGGAAGTCCTGCAGATATTGAGGGATGACTGTACTTCATCTTAGAAAAGGAAAGCAGGCTATCACTCTGATCTGGCAGCGCACTTAAATAATTAATTCATCGTTCTTACTGACTGGTAGCCAAGCAGATTTTGTAAAAGCTTAGTGCATTTTTTAAAAGAATACACTTAAATCTTGAAATCTATCAGTTTATTTATTAAATAATACAATATGCTCTGTAACAGCCTATATGAGAAGAGAATCTAAAAATAAGAGTACATATATATATGTATATGCATAACTGATTCACTTTGCTATACACAAACACACCCTGTAAATCAACTATACTCCAATAAAATTTTTTTTCTAATTTTATTTTATTTTTAAACTTTACATAATTGTATTAGTTTTGCCAAATATCAAAATTTTTTAAAAACAGCAAAAAAATATATAATAGTTAAGCTTATTAAAACCTAACTTACTAAAAAGTAAATAGTTGTTAACTAGAAGTGACAAGCTTATGTCTGATCAAATACAAATTGTCTATTATCATAACTAAGGATGATCTGAATTAAGGCATATCCAGGGGTGTCTTGGAGAAGGCAATGGCAACCCACTCCAGTACTCTTGCCTGGAAAATCCCATGGACCGAGGAGCCTGGTGGGCTGCAGTCCATGGGGTCGCTAGGAGTTGGACACAGCTGAGCGACTTCACTTTCACTTTTCACTTTCCTGCATTGGAGAAGGAAATGGCAACCCACTCCAGTGTTCTTGCCTGGAGAATCCCAGGGACGGGGGAGCCTGGTGGGCTGCCGTCTATGGGGTCGCACAGAGTCGGACACGACTGAAGCGACTTAGCAGCAGCAGCAGGGGTGTCTGGTATAGTCATTAGCAGATATTATGCTAAACATTTTCCTATGCATAAATAGGATCAGGATCTAACTCAATCTTAATAGAGATCAGAGATGCCACTCATCTCAGAACACTAAAACTATTCACATTATTTACTGATGCTGCCTCAAGATCAAGAGCAATAGCTCAGTTCTTCTAGGCTGTAAAATAATAAACATTTTTTAAATCAGAAAAATATAAACTATCAGAGCAGTTCAACATGGATTTGTAAACAGCGACGTCAAAACTCTTCATTTTCTAAGACAAAAAACAGGGTTCGTGGGAAAGGGAAAAGTGACAAGCAAATATAACAGACTTGCTTCCAAAGAATTCAAAGCTTCATAATGATCTCATTTTATCCTCAGATTATCCTTACCATTATACTCAAAAACAAGAGACTGAGAATTTGCCTAGCAGTACCCAGAAAAATCACACAATGAGCCTCATCTGAATTTCAGTAGTCTTCTCAATGGATTGAAGAACTTTTTTCTGATAAGCAGCTACTTCTGATTTTCTCAAAATTTATGACTGCTAGAGATTTGGGGAGGTGCTGCCAGGATGACTGTGTACCATGTTCAGGCTATAGGAAAAAGACTCATTCAGTCAGTCTGGAGATATAAGAGTTCATCAAATCAGCCAAGGGAAAACACAAGTCCTAAAGAAGTCATCCTCTTTTGGAGATCATCAGACTCAGTTTTCCAGAATGTTTCACCTAACTTTCCTGTCCATCCTGAGCACTGGAAATCCTATTGGCAGAGCAATCTGAAGCTCTTCTAACCAGACCAGACAGGGAAGCAGGTGTCAAAGGAAAACATGAAAGTGTCTCAGAAAAGAGCCCAAGATAGAAATGAAAACCTAGACGCAACAGAAAGAATAACCTACAGGAGAAGTAAAACAGGAACAGAAGAAACATTGAGTAGAAAATCTCTTAACCCAGTGGACAGCAGACCCTTAACAGATTTGTATTCTGGATTTTCACATTTTCCTCCCCAGTATGTTTTACAATAACTGATTCCACCGCTTAGAATCTTGAGTGTGTGCATGCTAAGTCGCTTCAGTCCTGTCAACTCTTTTCGACCTTATGGACTGTAGCCCACCAGGATCTTCTGTTCATGGGATTCTCCAGGCAAGAATACGGGAATGGGCTGCTATCCCTAGAAGGCTCTAGGGGATCTTCCCAACCTATGGATAGTATCTGCGTCTCTTCTGTCTCCTGCATTGGCAGGTGGGTTCTTTACAACTAGCACCACCTGGAAAGCCCTACAGAGGGTGCTTATATTCCGCTAACAATTACCAACTACTTAGTATGAGTAAAGATTGAGTTAGACAACTTGCACTTGAATTCTGGTTCAGCCATTTACTAGCCCAGGGATCTTTATAAAGTTAATTAAATTTGAAAGACAGAAGCTGAATAGCCCCCTCCAAATTGTTGTCTAACTTGATTATAAGAGGATCTGAAACGTATCCCTTGCGCAGGTACTGGGGTGAGTGCTTTACGTGCATCAGCTCCTCAAAAGAGCCTTTAATGGGGATTAATGAAGAGAAAAGTACGTCAGGTCAGAGAATCCACAAACGAAAAAGCCATGGTATAAAACCAACCAGGAAATATGCCTTGAGGAGAAATGTAGAGGCTGAAGAGACTAGGGTTAGGTCATATATGCTATGCTGAAAAGTACAAATTCCTGTGGAAAGCTGTAGATTCACTCAACTATTTTAATCAGAGGAGCCATAAGACCACATTTACATTTTAGAAATATCACTGTCACCTGGAAAATAACTGGGGACTGACTGGAAGCAGGGATAAGACAGCTGCTGGACCACTCATCAGAGAGCAAGCTAAATGTGCCTGGGTGGAGGCAGTGAGGGAAAAAAGGATGGGAGACATGAATGGAGGGACAGATGAATAAACTTAGAAGCACACAGACTACGGCAGCACCAGAATCCTTGAGGGCAAGTTCAGGGTACCCGGCTCACAGCAGACAGCATGGATTTCTTGTGAGAATCTAGAAAATGACAATTACAGAATTTAAGAATGGCATCCAGGCTCTTGACATATGTGACTATGTAAATTGAAGCACCAGTCATCAGAATAGAGGAAAAGCATACTCAAGAAGAAAAGTTTGAATGTAATTCTGAACATGCTAAATTTGAATATTCAACTCCAGTAAAGAGAATCTTGTGTGTTTTTAAAGTCCACATTCTGCCCACTTACTAAGAGCTGATGCTGTACCTGCAGTTTAAACCCAAAGCCCAAGCAAGGTCCTTCCCTCACACTAAACTGCAGGAGACTGTGATACTGACATTTATGAAAATTAAACTCGTGGTTTGATACTGACTGGGCTAACAAAACATGTCCAAGATTGTCGGGTATGAACTGGACCAAAACAGTGTGACTACAAATGCAAATGCATTATTATAAAAACTAAGACATGATGATTCGGCAGAAGCAGGGTAATGATTTCAAAGATGTCTCTTGGGTTTCAAACCAAGATATCTAGAACATAATAAAATAAACTACATAATTAAGAAAGAACCCATCTGGAAACATAAGCTCAGTTTTCTGACATTGATTTTTTTAGGTGGTAACAGAACACCAAATAGACAGGCAAGGCCAGAGAGGGAGCAAAATATCAACAACTCATTATTTAATAAATACATATTGAGTGCTTCCTATGTACCAGGCATTGGCCCTATGATACTAGGAACAGAACTGAAAATTTCTCATCCTCCAGGAGTTTATATTCTACACAGGAGAGAATCAATCGATCAATCAACGGGAGGTAGCTGAGTACAATGAAGAAACAAAACGGAACAAGGACGCAGGGTGAAGATGGATATGTTTTACAGAAAGAAATTAGGGGAAGCTACTCTTAGAAACTTATTTGAACAGTCTCGAACAACTGATGAGTATAAAATCTTCAAATACTTGGGGGAAGAATGTCCTACACAAAGGAAACAGCACAACGTAGATACCACAGCAGGAATGAGCTTGGTGTACAGAGAACCAAGAAGCTTAGAATGAAAGTGTCTGGAGATCATAATATCAGAACACAGGAAGGACCAGACTGTGAGCCACACTGGGAACTTGCATTTCCCAATAAGTGGCATGGGAAGGTCCTGGAAGATTCTGAGCAGGTAAATGACAGTATCTCAGACTTTTAAAAGAACATGGATCTTTGTAAATGAAAACTGATTGAAAACGGCAAGAACGGAAGCAAAGAAGCCGATAGCTCCTGCCACAGTCTATCAAAGAGAGAAGGATGACTGGAGTAAGATAACAGTCATGAGCGAAGGAGAAGTGATGAGATTCTAAATATATTTTTAAAGGAGAGCCAGAAGAACTGGCTTAGAGTATAGATGTGGAGGGTGAAGGAAAAGGAGAATCAATGATGACTCCTAGACATCAGAGCGGAGAAGGCAATGGCACCCCACTCCAGTTCTCTTGCCTGGAAACTCCCATGGACGGAGGAGCCTGGTAGGCTGCAGTCCATGGAGTCGCTAAGAGTTGGAGACGACTAAGCGTCTTCACTTTCACTTTGCACTTTCACGCACTGGAGAAGGGAATGGCAACCCACTCCAGCGTTCTTGCCTAGAGAATCCCAGAGACAGGGGAGCCTGGTGTGCTGCCATCTATGGGGTTGCACAGAGTCGGACACGACTGAAGCGACTTAGCAGCAGCAGCAGACATTAGAAATGAGTGACAGTAAATATCAGCAATGCCATCTATTGAAACAGGCAAGGATGAAGGACTGAGCAGGTTTGGGGAAGAAACCAAACACTGTTATTATCTCTATTTCCCATACTAACAATAAGGAAACCACAGCACAGTATATTTCAGCAACTAAGCAAAGTTACATGGCTGGTCAGCAGCTAACCTGGGAATTGAGTTTAGACAGTGCAGCTTCAGAGTCTGAATTCTTAACACTAAGCTAAGTCGCCTCGTAAGACTCCAAAGGGGAAAAAAAATATATCAAAAAATAAGTTCTAAGACCGAACATTTGGAAGTCACAAAAAAAAGAGAGAGAGAGAAAGAGAGGGAAGCCAAAAAGACTTAAAAAGAACTAAGCAGAAAGTTAGAAAAAGTTTGGTGTCCTAGAAACCAAGAGAATGAAGTACATCAAAAACAGGAATGCTAAGAGATCAACAAAGAAATGGACTAGGAATTGACCAATGGATTTGGCAAAATGGGATTCACCAGGGACTTTGAAATAAAAGCTTGATGGAATGAGTTATCTTTATAATTCAAGAGTTCAACTGAGCAAGAAATAAAACATCTGAAATGAGATTCATGTGTTCAATAAATGTTTACTGAATGTTTATTAGTGCCAGACAGTGGTCTACATGTTGGGGATATAGTGGTGAACAAACCAAACAAAAAGCCCTGTCCTCAGGCAGCATATGTTCTAATAACATATTGAGGCATTTCTTCAAAGGAAAAGTTATCTTCAGTATTTTACTTCTTTATGTAAAATGTTTCGTGGTAAAAATCAGTAAATTTCTGCTTTATGGTTTCAGTTTACCAGTTTATTGATGAATAAAGCTAATGGCAATTAATTTTTAAGTGGTAAAAGTATATGCTAATGTTAAGTGATAAATACATCAAGTGAGTTAGTGAGAGTGTATCACTGACATGCTCACTGATGGATAAAGTGAGAAGAAATAGTTAAATGTATTATACATACTATATTCTGCATGCTATCCTAGTAATAAAATTTTAAATGGGAGTCTACTGGACTCTGTCCAAGGATGATTTACTGGGAGTTTCTGGCAAGTCTTCTTAGACAACTTTTCATGATATTTTGATACATGGATCATGGGGAAAGAATTGATCCAAACACTAAAACCTAGCTTTTAAAAGGTAAAATTTTCTGGGACTTCCCTGGTGGTCCAGTGGTTAGAATTCTGCTTCCACTGCCAAAGGCACAGGTTTGACAGGGAACTAAGACTCTGCCAGTCACCAGCCAGAGCAGCCAAAAACAAACAAGGAAAAAGTAAGCTTTTCTGGAGCAAAACAATGCTCCTATACTCAAGAAGCTTACCATAACTGATACAGTCTCAATTCAACAAACTTTTATAATGCATCTCCTCCGTAGGGACAAGTAAGAGTTAAGGAGCAACGCAACATATGACTACCTTTAATATGAAATAATTTAGTAAAGACAAAAAGTATTGCAGGAGGTCTGAAAAGGGTGGCAACAACAGTGGGATAGAACAATGTTTCTCAACTGGAAACTATTTTGTGCCCTCGGGGGACATTTAGCTGTGTCTGGAGATGTTTTAAATCATAGCTGTGGGTTGGGTGGGGAGAGGTGCCACTGGCATCAAGCCGGGAGAGGTCAGGGATGCTCCTAAACACCCTACATTGCAGAGGATAGATACCCACGACAAAGACATTCACCTGGTCCAAACCGTTCGTAGTGTCACCTATGGAAACCCTAGGTTAGAGTAATCAGGATATGATTCAGGTATGAGCTGGATGCTGAGTTGGCCTTTAATCATGAGGACGTGCAGAAAGGTAGAAGAAACAATACGAGCAAAAGTGTAAAAGCAAGAAGGAGCCTGTGTCTGAATTGGGTGGTGCAGGTACTGGGAAAGGATTTGACATTAAGAATCCAATGGAAATGCGGGTTCAAAGGGCAATGGGATATAAAGATGATTGGGTAGGTGGAAGCTCGGTTACATACAACCATTAAAACTAGATCAAGGTGATGGAAACAGAAGGAGCAGGTATTAAGAAACTGCTTTATTTTAACCATTTGCCCTGGAAATTAATGTAGTAAGTTATAAAACTGCTTGAGAGCAGCAATCACGTCTCTTATTCATCACTATCTCTATTGTCACTGAGAAGTGTCCTATAAACAGTGTGTGCTAAGTACTTATTAAGTTAAATGTTACTTCCCAATTATTTATTTATTAAATACTCCTAGTGACCTCTAAAGCTCCATCAACTGCTAACATGCAGGACATTCATTTAAAATGTCCCAAAAAAGTTATCTTTGAGTTGATGCCTACTATCTAAAGGCACTGCAGGAGATCCTCTATACATGTTATCTCATTGAACCACAAACAGGATGTATTTTCCTTTTCTTTAAAGATGAGGACACCAGGACTCAAAGAACTTAAGTAACCTGCCCATGATTTCCCTCTGAGCTAGGCAGTGGCGGGGACAGGAGTGAAACCTTTTCTAATCTTAACCCAAACCCTCAAGCTTCAGTGGCAGGCTGTAAGCTGGGAATTAAAAAGCAAATTCAAACCTTTCATAATTAAACTATGCAAATATAGAAATAGCAATTCCATAAGGTCGCCCTTATTTTTCTTGACTGTAACAGTTAGACATGGTATTTAACCTGCTTTCCTGTGCGCCAAGGTAGTTACTAAGTGGATTCAAATCACCCCAAAATTCTCTCAGGGAAAACTCAAACTCCTGTCATTATTACCCTCAGACCAGGAAAACACACACACACACACACACACACACAGCTAACCTGTTGAATTGATATAGTCAGTACTTAAAACCTGTGATTCACGAAACAAACAAACAAAAAAAAGAGTATTTCAAATTCAGAACAAATTAGCATTTTCAGATCCCAGGTCCTCTTCTACACTTAAAGTACTGAGACCTACGCTAGGAAAGCAGCCCAGTGACTCAGGTCCTCAAGCGTGTTTATATTGTTGTCAAGTATTCCATCTTCATTTCTCTCCCAGTATCTTTAAGAGTCTACCCTTAACCAAAGCTCTCTCCTTCCTCTCCCTCGTACAGTTATAAAACAGATTTTAAAGTCGTCTAAGGAAGCTAACCTAAAACATTATCCCAGTTCCCAACGTTTGACATGTGCCCGCGAAACCCTTCATCACACAGCTTATCATCCTACGCCAGCTGGGACTCCCTAGCTCTGGATTCTGTCCTCCCAGGAGCAATGTCCCAGCACCAGATGCCACACCAGCTGTTCCTCCGCGGCCTTCGACACCCACTTTTCCAGCAGTTCTTTAGGAACCCACAGCCCAGCTCCAGGCCTATTTCCCAGGCTCTCTCAGTCCCCCCCCCCCTTTTTTTTTCAAGAAGATGCGACAAGCCCCCAACCTCCTCCAAACCCTTACAGAAAGAGCCTCAGGAAAGAGGCAGGATTCCGCCCGGCCCGGGGGTCCACACCGTCCTCCGGGAGCGGGCCAAGCGGGCTCGCGGTCCGCCGAGGGGTGGACAGGGGGCTGCAGAAGCACCTACCGACATCCTGATCGAAGGGATTGGTGGCAAACAGAGGCATCTCCACTTCGTGCAGAGGTGTCCGCAGGGACTCCTCCTCGACACCACGGGAGTCAGGGTGCGACCTAGGAAGGAAGTCTCCTCGGGCAAAAAGAGCGGCCGAGACGGACTCTCCGCGGCCCGCGACAACCCCAGCTCTCCCCGACCCGCAGCAACCGCGGCAGCGGCGGCGGCGGCGGCGGCAAGAGCGGAGGAGCCTTGAAGGCCCCGGGCGCGGAGCCTGTCGGGAATCTGGGTGCCCTGGGATTCGCCTGTCCAGAACCTGCCCCGAACTTGCCCCGCAGAAACCGGCCCAACCCCAGAGCCCCCTCCGCCCGGACCCCCTTTGACTGGCCCCAGGGAACAGTGGCAGGGATGCCTGTCTTTCCTGACTTGGCCTTGGTCCTGAGCCTCCGGAGGACGGGGTCCTCCAGGCGTGCCAAAGACGACTAACGAGCTCAAGCGTGAATCAGAGGTTGAGCAGAAAGAAAAGGGGTCGCGTCTGGGTAGAGAGAAACCCTCTTTTCCCCCGTGCTCCGTTGGTGGTCACAAGTTTGTGGTCCCTAGGGCAGAGGATGGAAACTCCTTTCCTCATCTGAGTAAAAGGGGTTATGAGTTCAGGTCGCTGCCCGCGGTGACAGGAAGCTTGCTCTGGTAAAGTCATGTGAGCGGGCGGCTTGGCCCGAATCCCGAAGAGGGGAGTGTCAGGCGCGCGGCTCCTCGCGGAGGCTGGGGCGGCGCTGGCATCATCCAGCGAGTCCCCGAAGGCCTGCCTGGAAGCTCTGTCGAAAGCTCTTCTAGCTGGGCGTTGGCAGCTACTAGCCGTGTGATCCGCAGGCTGTTAACAGTGATTGGCAGTTGACCAAAAAGGTCTGCGATAGTCAACCCCACCCCCACCAAAAAAAAGACGAGCAAAAAAAAAAAAAAAAAGAAAGCTGGAAAATGGATCTAAAGCTTGATCAGTGGTTAGTAATAACTTAAACTACTTAGTAATTTTATTTATGTTTACTTAATAACAAAAACTGTTCTCTGTATCCTGTAGAAATTCTAAGGAACATCTTGAGATTTGTGCATCCCCTTGAAAGGAACTTGGAGCATCTTGCATGTAAATTGAAATTATGTAAATTTACCAAAATTTACCGTAACTGCTGACTGCAGGATGTAAAGGTTTAGAACGTGTCAACAAGATTAGTCTTGTGATAGACGAAGAGTGCTTAGAAAAAACCCATTATGGGTCCCGTTTTTAAAAGTGAGAAATGCAGATTAAAGTAGCGTTGAGATACGTTTTTGTCAGACAGAGATGAAAAAGAACCAGGGATGTGGGGAGTCGTACACTCAGGTTGTTAAATGAAATTATTAGTCTCCCAGTAGAAATATTTGAAAGTGTGTAACACAGGGTTAAAATGTGAATACCTCTGGACCCAACAACTTTTTGAAATGTATCCTAAAGACATTCTTTAACAACATGAACAAAGTTATTCATAGCAACATTGCTTATAATATCAAAGCACTGTTAACTAGAAAAATGCAGGATATTAGTGATTAGACAGATAACATCCTGCTCGGTGTCTCAGTTTCCTCATCTGTTTGAAACAGGAGTGATAATCGGGTTGTAAGGATCCAATGGATTCATACAAAGGAAGCTCTTGGACACCCAGCATATAGTAAGCACTAAATAAGTGTAAATAATCGTTTTAATTCGTATTGATCATAGTACACACAGTCTAAATATTCTCCAGCTATTAAAAGTGTTAATACAGATCTGTGTTTATACAGAACGACATCTAAGTATATTCCTTTTAAAAAGCCGCTTACAAAACCATATAGGATTATGCAGTACCCCAAATTTTAAGTTTGAAAGGATATAGGTGATAATACTTTGATTATCTCTGAACTGTAAGATTTGTGATGATATTTTGTTCTTAGGCAGTTTATATTTTACAAATATTTTAATGCTGTGTTACAAATATAATGAGCCTATGTTTCTTTGAAAAGCAGAAAAATGGTTAACACGACAGTGTAAAAAATGTTGTAAGTTAGTCCCACCGATTCTTTACAGTTTAAGAAGCCAATACCAAGGCTTGCTTATGTTTCCTTATGACAAGTATAAAATTCTTCCAAAACATCACTGTTAATCAGTGAAGCAGAAAATTCTCTCTGAAAAACCAGTTTTTGATTACTGGGCTGACAGGATCAGGTGACAACTTGTCTACCTCAAGTTCCCAAACATTAGTGTGTCTGAGACACATTAATCATAATTGCCCTGTATCAGAGCCAGATATTTATAAAGAAGCGTTTGGATGTGCTTTGTGCATCACTGAAGAACTCTGTTGCCAGCAGTAAGCTAGTGAGCAAATTGTTCAAGCCTTGCTCATCAGTATGTACGCTCTGGAAATACTAAAGTAAAATAACACACCTAGTAATCATCATAGATAATCATAGAATTATCCATGTATTCTGACCTGGAACAATGATGTTAGCCATTTGAGGACTATGATTAATAGGCTATGAAAGCATTTTTAATATTATTTAACAAAACCAAATAGAAAAAGTGAAAGTGGTTTGTATTTTGAAGTTGCCTTTCCATGATTATCCCTTAAAACATTGAAACTACATGAGTTTCACTTTTACTTTTACCATAGTTTCAATGGCACCCCACTCCAGTACTCTTGCCTGGAAAATCCCATGGACGGGGGAGCCTGGTGGGCTGCAGTCCATGAGGTCGCTCAGAGTCGGACAGGACTGAGCGACTTCACTTTCACTTTTCACTTTCATGCGTTGGAGAAGGAAATGGCAACCCACTCCAGTGTTCTTGCCTGGAGAATCCCAGGGACAGGGGAGCCTGGTGTGCTGCCGTCTATGGGGTCGCACAGAGTCGGACACAACTGAAGTGACTGAGCAGCAGCAGCAGTGACACATTCAGGGGCTTCCCTGGTGGCTCAGCAGTAAAGAATCTACCTGCAATGCAGTAGACACAGGAGACGCAGGTTTAATCCCTGGGTCAGGAAGATACCCTGGATAACTCCAGTATTCTTGCCTGGAAAATCCCATGGACAGAGGAGTTTGGTGGGCTACAGTCCATGGGGTCACAAAGAGTCAGATAGGACTGGGCACCAGACAAAACATTCAAGTGTTTCTGTAATATATGTTTACTAGATTCTGTGGTTAATTTTGATATATTATTCCCTTTTTCTTGTTTGGTTTGATTTTGAAAAAAAAAAAAAAGAAGACACCTCCATGCAAATAGAGTTACTCCAGGAAAAATCTGTAATTTTAAGGTTTTAGAAAAGAAATATCCCAGGAACCTTAGTAACACTACTTTAGTTCACACTCCTATCAGCTTTTAGATGATTTATTACATTTATCTCCTGCTATGTTTTTCTCCTTTCCTACTGCTGTGGACTGAATCAAGTCCCCACAAAATTCATATGTGGAAGTCCTAATTACCAATGTGATAACATTTAAAGATTGAGCCTTTGGTAGATAATTGCTGCTGCTGCTAAATCACTTCAGTCGTGTCCGACTCTGTGCGACCCCATAGACGGCAGCCGACCAGGCTCCCCCATCCCTGGGATTCTCCAGGCAAGAACACTGGAGTGGGCTGCCATTTCCTTCTCCAATGCATGCATGCATGCTAAGTCGTTTCAGTTGTGTCCGACTCTGTGCAACCCCATAGACGGCAGCCCACCAGCCTCCTCTGTCTACAGGATTCTCTAGGCAAGAATACTGGATTGGGTTGCCATTTCCTTCTCTGGGTAGATAATTAGGTAATTACATTTATATGAGGACATAAAGGTGGGGCCCTTGTGGTCAGATTAGTGTCGTTATAAGAACAGACACCAGGGAGCTTACTCTCTCTCCTCTCCTCTGCCATGTGAGGACGCAGTGAGAAGGCAGCTGTGTCTGCAAGCCAGAAAGAGAGTGCTCCCCAGAACCTGATCATGCTGGTACCCTGATCTCAGATTTTCAGTCTTCACAACTGTTTTTAAAAATCTCTTTGTTTAAGCCCCTAGCCTAAGATATTTTCTTATAACACCTGAGTAAATACACTTACGTTTCTCCATACCCCTGCTGGAATAATTTTTCTAAAACAAAAATCTGATTATGTTATTCCTTTAAAGTTATCACATGGTTCTTCAGTCAGTCATTTAGTAAATATTTATTAACTCCTATGTGTACCAAGTACCATACTAGATGCTGGAAAAACAGAGATTAAAGTTCTTTTATACAGTAGCTGATGGGGAATGTGTCATTAAATAAATAATTAAGTCCTAATTCCTTAGTATTACATCCTTATAGAACTGGCCCCTGAAAATCTCATTTTTTTTTAAACTAGTCTCTCAGACCCTCTACTTTAGTCTTTCAGATTCCCCCATACTTTGCATGTCTTCAAACAAGCAATTCTTTCTACTTTCCTGCTCTGATTCTATACCTTCTCTCAATCTCCACTCGAATTCCAATTCTGAACTGTAATAGGCACATAGTAAGTATTAGTTAGTTGATTATTGACCATTTCTATCATAGCACTTTATGGTATTATATTAAGTATCTTTTACTACATAAAAATCACCCCAAAGTTTCTGACCTAGGACAACAATAATTATTTCTTTTGCTTGCAAATAAAAAACTTGGACAGAACTCTGTGGGCATAGCTTGCCTGTCTTCCATACAAGGTCAGTAAGAGGGGCTCAAGGCTGGGATCATTCACCGGGACTACAGTCTTTTGAAAGCTTGAACACTTACATGACTGGTGGTTGACGCTGGCAATTGGCTGGGTCATTGGCGCTGTTGGCCGGAACACCTGCAGGGGACCTCCCGTGTGTCAGCACGTTGGACTGAGCATTGTAAGAGGCAGGAAAATGAAACTCCCAGTTTCTCAAGACCTGAACTAGAAAGTGGGCATAGCAGTGCTTCTGTCATATTCCACTGAACAAGCAATTGCAGCATCTACACTCAAGGGGAAAGGAAATAAAACCCACATCTCCATGGAAAGAGTATTAAAGAATTTGGAGGCCATATTTGAAAGCTGCCACACTATTGTAACTTGTTACTTGTTTCCATAGCATTGGCCTGTGACTCTTTTATCTCTGGGTTCCCAGGCTTTCAACAATAGGTGTTCCATAAACATTTGTTAAATGTAGTAAATAAAATAAGTCATGATTAAATTGGCTCACTGCCATTAGCAGCCATGAGGGAGTAACAGGCTCTGGCCTTACCTTTTCACCATAACCAAGTAAAACATTGGACAAAATATATGAAACAAGTGATTGCAGACCTGAAACAGCAGTGTGTGATCCCAAGGAGAAAAAAAAACAAGCAATGAGCCCTATGATTGCCACAGCCTTCTGTCTAGAGTCAGTTTCTGATTATGCCCAGGGAGGGAAAACCCCAAAATTACCACATGGGATAATGAACAACACTTTACAAAGATACAGGCATAAATTCACTGGAAGACATAGTAATATCCAATGTGTTTAACCTAAAGACTGTGAACTGGAAAAAGAGGAAGCAAGATTTACAGAACTGATGGAAGAAATAGATATGTCCAGAGTTATGTTATCTATTTTAATACTCCTCTCTCAGGCAAAGATAGAACAAATAGAAAATTAGTAGTTATATAGAAAACAAAGAACTCTCTCAACCAACTTGACCAAATTGACATTTGTGATGGCCCCACCCAAACACTCCAAGACAAACATTCTTGTCAAGTAGACAAGAACAGTAACAAAGACAGACAATATGCTGGCTGTATAAAGACTCAAAACAGTTTAAAGGATAAAATTAAGTAGATTGTTTTCTTGACTAAAACAATTACCTTAGAAAGGTAACAGAAAGCTATCTGAAAATTTTCAATTTATGTAAAGATTAAACAATACAGTTCTAAATAATCTGAGTCAAAGGAAAATCAGAGACTATTTTGAACTAGGTGAAAGTGAAAACAACCAATCAACATTTGTGAGATGCAATTAAAGTAATGCTTAGAGGAAATACTTTAAGCATTAGATATTAGAAAAGAAACTCTAACATCAATGAGCTAAGCTCCTACCTTAAGAAGATAGAAAAAGAATTCAAGTAGAAAAGGGAAATAATAAAACCAGAAATCAATAAAACACAAAATCAATAAAATAAAAATTCAACCTTCTTAAAAGTCAAAATTGATAGCACTCTACCTAGATCAAAAGTTTAGTAAGAGGAAACAAATTACCAGTATCAACAATTAAAGAAGCATCATGACTATAGATCCTGTAATTAAAACATTACACAAAACATTCATAAAGGAATATTCTTTTAAGAATCTTTACGCTGATAAATTTGATAACATCAGTTCAGTTCAGTCACTCAGTCGTGTCCGACTCTTTGTGACCCCATGGACTGCAACACACCAGGCCTCTCTGTCCATCACCAACTCCCGGGGTCTACTCAAACTCACGTCTATTGAGGCAGTGATGCCATCCAACCATCTCATCCTCTGTCATCCCCTTCTCCTCCCGCTTTCAATCTTTCCCAGCATCAGGGTCTTTTCCAGTGAGTTCTTCGCATCAGATGGCCAAAGTATTGGAGTTTCAGCTTCAGCATCAGTCCTTCCAAAGAATATTCAGGACTGATTTCCTTTAGGATTGACGGGTTGGATCTCCTCGCAGTCCAAGGGACTCTCAAGAGTCTTCTCCAACACCACAGCTCAAAAGCATCAATTATTCAGCTCTCAGCTTTCTTTACAGTCCAACCCCACACCCATACGTGACTACTGGAAAAACCATAGCCTTGACCAGATGGACCTTTGTTGGCAAAGTAATGTCTCTGCTTTTTAACATACTGTCTAGGTTGGTCATAACTTGTCTTCCAAGGAGTAAGCATCACACACATTGATATATATATAATATATATATTTATATTATACATATTATTTATATTTTATATATATATCAATGTGTGTGCTTAGTCACTCAGTCATAACTCTTTGCGACCCCATGGACTGTAGTCCGTTCAGCTCCTCTGTCCATGTGGATTCTCCAGGCAAGAATACTGGAGTGGGTTGCCATACCCTTCTCCAGGTGATCTTCCCAACCCAGGGATCAAACCCAAGTCTTCCACATTGCAGGTGGATTTTTTTACCTTCTGAGCCACCGGAGAAGCCCATATATATATCAGTACCAGAAATTAAATTCTTAATTACACTCTACAAAAATCTCTAGGCCCATTAGTTCAATTGTTAATTCTATCAAACTTCTAAGGAAGAAATAATATCAAACATTTACAAAATCTTTTAGAAAATACACCAGATGAGAACAATTTCCTAATTATTGTATGAGACCAAAAGCATCCTGACACCAAAATCAGATGTTATAATTATCAAAATTATTATAAAAATATAATATTTTAAAATATTATAAAATTATATTAAATAGTACCTTTATTAATAGAAATATAACGATCCTTTAGAAAAAGAAATTTATAGGAATATGAAGAGAATACATCATGACCAAGTAGTGTATCCCAGGACTATAAAGTTACTTTAGTATTTGAAGATCAATCAACATAGTTCACCATACTAACAGTATGTAAGAGAAAAACCATATGAAAATTTCAATAGCCACAGAAAAATACTATTTGACATAATTCAAAACCTTTGTGATAAAAACAACAAAGAGTAAAAGAAACCTTTTTCAACCTGACAGAAGTCATCTCCAGAAAACTTAGACCTAACATCTTACTCAATGGTGAAAGAGAATGATTTTTCTGTAGTAAGAAGCAACAGAAGATTGCCCATTTTTGTGCTACTATTTAATGACAATCTTGGTGCTAAAGTCACGGAGAAGGCAATGGCACCCCACTCCAGTACTCTTACCTGGAAAATCCCATGGACGGAGGAGCCTGGAAGGCTGCAGTCCATGGAGTCGCTGAGGGTCGGACACGACTGAGTGACTTCACTTTCACTTTTCACTTTCATGCATTGGAGAAGGAAATGGCAACCCATTCCTGTGTTCTTGCCTGGACAGTCCCAGGGACAGGGGAGCCTGGTGGGCTGCCATCTATGGAGTCGCACAGAGTCGGACACAACTGAAGTGACTTAGCAGCAGCAGCAGTGCTAAAGTCAAGAAGAAAAAGGAATATACTTTTCAGACCTTGCCTTTAGCCAAGATGGAATAACAGAGACTGGATTTACCATTTTGCCTGAAACAACTGAAAACTAGGCTAAATGATTATAGTTGGAAATTTCAACTCCCCATCTCAATAGTAGAAGACTTGAATATTATCATCAAACTTGACTTAAATGAAACTGATACAACACTACATCTGATGAAAGCTGATTATATAGTCTTTTCAGGTGCATGACATATTTACCAAGATAGAGAATATTCCATGCCATAAAACAAATCTTGATAAATTTAAAAGGAGTCAAGTCATACAGAGTATGTTCAGTTCAGTTCAGTTCAGCTTAGTTGTGTCCGACTCTGCGACCCCATGGACTGCAACACGCCAGGCCTCCCTGTCCATTGCCAACTCTGAGAGTCTACTCAAACTCATGTCCATTGAGTCGGTGATGCCATCCAACCATCTCATCCTCTGTTGTCCCCTTCTCCTGCCTTCACTCTTTCCCAGCATCAAGGTCTTTTCCAATGAGTCAGTTCTTCGCATCAGGTGGCCAAAGTATTGGAGTTCCGCTTCAGCATCAGTCCTTCCAAAGAATATTCAGGACTGATTTGGATCTCCTTGCAGTCCAAGGGACTCTCAAGAGTCTTCTCCAATACCACAGTTCAAAAGCATCAGTTCTTCAGCGCTCAGCTTTCGTTATAGTTCTTCAGCTTTCTTTATAGTTCAACTCTCCCATCCATTCATGACTACTGGAAAAACTATAGCCTTGACTAGTCGGACCTTTGTTGGCAAAGAGTATGTTCTCTGAGTGCAAATGAATTAAATTAAAAATAAATTACAGAAGGATATTTAAAAGTCCCCAAATATTTTGAAACTAAGTAACACTTCTAAATAACCCATTGGTTAGAGGAGAAATAAAGTGAAAAATAGGATGTATTGAGAATGGGCTGATACTGAAAATATAAAATAAAATTTATGGGAAGCAATTATAGCAGTATTTAGAGGGATATGTATAATATAATATAGCATATATGGGCTTCTCTGGTAGCTCAGCTGGTAAAGAATCCACCTACAATGCAGGATACCCTGGTTTGATTCCTGGGTTGGGAAGACCCCCTGGAAAAGGGATAGGCTACCCACTCCAGTCTTCTTGGGCTTCCCTGGTGACTCAGATGGTAAAGAATCCACCTGCAATGTGGGAGACCTGGATTCAATCCCTGGGTTGGGAAGATCCCCTGGAGGAGGGCATGGCAACCCACTCCACTATTCTTGCTTGGAGAATGCCCATGGAGAGAGGAGCCTGGTGGGCTATAGTCCATGGGGTCGCAAAGAGTCAGACACAACTGAGTGACTAAGCACAGCACAGCATATAGCATATATACTGGAAAAGAGGAAAGTTCTGAAATCAATAATCTTGATTTCATTTTAAGGATCTAGAAAAAACTGCAAATGAAACCCAAAGAAAGCAGAAGAAAGGAAGTATTAAACATCAGAGAGGAAAGCAATGAAAAAGGAAACAGAGAAACAATAGCAGAAACCACACTTAAAGTTCATTTTTTGAGGAGATAAATAAAATTGATAAAACTATAGTCAGATTGACAAGGGAAATAGGTAAAAGATACAAATTACCAGTTTCAGGAATTAAGTAACATCACTACAGATGCTACACATATTAAGAGAATATTATTATGGCCAATTCTCTTTAAAACATAAATATACATAGGCGTCACAGCTTGCAGGATCTTAGTTCTCTGATCATGGATGGAACCTGGGCCCACAGCAGTGAAAGTGACAAGTCGTAACACTGGACCGCCAGGGAATTCCCGTATTATGGCCTACTCTATACCTATAAATTAGATAAGAAGAAAGGCAAATTCCTTCAACAGCACAAAATTCTAAAGCTCAAGACAGAAATAGTTCACTTGAATAGCTCTATTTCTATTAATGTAATTTCTTATTGTCACTCAATTCCTGACTTCCACTTTGACTCCTTTCTTATTATAAAGATTATATATTTTCTTTAACCTAATAATCGCTAATGACTGGGTAACTGGATTAGCAACACTCATCAGCTGGTTGGGGTTTATGGTGATTCTGCTGACGTAGTTTGCATCTGGTGTATCATGAAGGATGTTAGAAAATAAAGACATCCCCGAGAAATCTGCTCCTCCCCAGCATTTACCAGTCAAAGACTTTTCAGAGGCTCTCATGCATGTTAAAATAAGCTACAGATTTCCAAAAGAGATAACTACAGTTACGAAGGTGGCTCAAAGTTTCAGGGCAGAATGAATCAAAATATGTAAAATTTCTAACCATACCAAGTGTTGGCTGGGATGTAGGCCCATTGAAACTCCTCCACTGTGCTGGTGGGAACGTAAAATGGTACAACCCCTTTGGAAAACACTTTAGCACTTTCTTTGAAAATTAGACAAATATCAACCATGCGACCCAGTCATCCCACTCCTAAGTATTTACCTAAGAAAAATGAAAGTGTGTCTCTGTACAAAGACTTGTCCACAAATGTTCATAGTTGCTTTATTTGTAACTTGGAGGAAAAAAAAAAACCCAAATATGTAAACATGAGTAGATAAACTATGTGGTAAATAGATAAACAAACTGTGGTATATCCATGCAATAGAATGCTTCTCAGCAATAAAAGAGAGTAAATTACTGATACACAGTGCCACATGGATGAATCTCTAATTCATAATTGGTGGAACACAGCTACATAATTGGTGGAACACAGAGCAAAATGAAAATATGGATTCCTTTGTTCATATATTATTAAGGATTTCAAAACAGTGACAGCAGAGCATTAAAACAAGTGCCAAGCCCTTTTAAGTACAAGATCCTATAGGACTGCACCAGCCACATGCCTGTAAAGCCAGACCTGCTCAAAATAATTATCCTGAGTTAAGGAAGACAGACAAAAAGGATACATAACATATGATTTCACTTATTTTTAAATTAATTTTTATTGGAGTATGGTTGTTTTACAATGCTGTGTTAGTTTCTGCTGTACAGCAAAGTGAATCAGCTATTTGCATACATACATCCCCTGTTTTTTGGATTTCCTTCCCATTTAGGTCACATCAGAGCATTGAGTAGAGTTCCCTGTGCTATACAGTAGTTTCTCCTTAGTTATCTATTTTCTGTACATGCGTGCTAAGTTACTTCAGTGGTGTCTGGCTCTTTGCGACCCTATGGACTGTAGCCTGCTGGGCTCCTCTGGCCATAGGATTCTCTAGGCAAGAATACTTGGAGTGGGTTGCCATGCCCTTCTCCAGACTATCTTCCTGACCCAGGGATCAAACCCCTATCTCTTGTGTCTCCAGTATCAGCAGATGGGTTCTTTACCACTGGCACCACCTGGGAATCCCTATCTATTTTATATATAGTATCAATAAGGTATGTATGTCAATCTCAATCTTCCAATTCACCCCACCACCCCCTCTTCTCCTCTTGGTATCCATAAGTTTGTTCTCTACATCTGTATCTCTATTTCTGCTCTGCAAATAAGTTCATCTGTAACATTTTTTTCTAGATTCCACATATAAGAGATGTATATAAAATTACAGAAAATGCAAATTTATCTAAAGTGATGGAAAGCTGATTGGTGGTTACCTGAGGAAGAGTAAGAGGAGGGATTTAAAAGGAGCACAAAGAAGTTCTTTGGAATGATGTACGTATTTACTATCTTGATTCTGGTGAAGGTTTCACAGATGATACAGTTGTGAGCTGTGCCATCCAGCCCAGGCACTGACCTCTGGAGAGTTTTTCACACTGAAGAGCCTATTTTAACATCAGACAAAAACAGTGTTTTAGAAAAGTTCTAAAGAGTTTTAAAGTTCTAAAAGTATTTTCTTTGCTAAAAAAAAGTTCTCAGAGCATCTTATTTTGTTCTAAATCCAACAAATCACTTTCTGTGGGGGGAAAAATTGCAGAACATTACTTGGCCTTTGAAAAGGGTTTTTAAAAAATACAGTTCATAATCTCTATGCAATTCTTCACCACAGCCAAAACACACACAGTTCAGTTCAATTCAGTTGCTCAGTCGTGTCCAACTCTTTGTGACCCTGTGAACTGCAGCACGCCAGGCCTCCCTGTCCATCACCGACTCCCTGAGTTT
Source organism: Bos indicus x Bos taurus (assembly GCF_003369695.1). NCBI lineage: Eukaryota > Metazoa > Chordata > Mammalia > Artiodactyla > Bovidae > Bos > Bos indicus x Bos taurus. The sequence goes on from NC_040088.1 coordinate 51,271,801, forward strand.
ACCCAAACTCATGTCCATCGAGTTGGGGATGCCATCCAACCATTTCATCTTCTGTCATCCCCTTCTCCTCCTGCCCTCAATCTTTCCCAGCATCAAGGTCTTTTCAAATGAGTCAGCTCTTTGCATCAGGTAGCCAAAGTATTGGAGTTTCAGCTTCAACATCAGTCCTTCCAATGAACACCCAGGACTGATCTCCTTTAGGATGGACTGGTTGGATCTCCTTGTAGTCCAAGGGACTCTCAAGAGTCTTTTCCAACACCACAGTTCAAAGCATAAATTCTTCAGCACTCAGCTTTCTTCACAGTCCAACTCTCACATCAATACTTGACCACTGGAAAAACCATAGCCTTGACTAGATGGACCTTTGTTGACAAAGTAATGTCTCTGCTTTTTAATATGCTGTCTAGGTTGGTCATAACTTTCCATCCAAGGAGTAAGCGTCTTTTAATTTCGTGGCTGCAATCACCATCTGCAGTGATTTTGGAGCCGAGAAAAATAAAGTCAGCCACTGTTTCCACTGTTTCCCCATCTATTTGCCATGAAGTGACGGGATCGGATGCCATGATCTTAGTTTTCTGAATGTTGAGCTTTAAGCCAACTTTTTGACTCTCCTCTTTTCACTTTCATCAAGAGGCTCTTTAGTTCTTCTTCAATTTCTGCCATAAGGGTGATGTCATCTGCATATCTGAGGTTATTATATTTCTCCTGCCAATCTTGATTCCAGCTTGTGCTTCATCCAGCCCAGCGTTTCTCATGATGTACTCTGCATATAAGTTAAATAAGCAGGGTGACGATATACAGCCTTGACGTACTCCTTTTCCTATTTGGAACCAGTCTGTTGTTCCATGTCCAGTTCTAATTGTTGCTTCCTGACCTGCATGTAGGTTTCTCAAGAGGCAGGTCAGGTGGTCTGGTTTTCCTATCTCTTTCAGAGTTTTCTGCAGTTTATTGTGATCCACACAGTCAAAGGCTTTGGCATAGTCAATAAAGCAGAAATAGATGTTTTTCTGGAACTAAAACACACACAAGTATGAGTTCAGTAAAAGCAGAAGATGATATGTAATTAACTGCTAAAATTAATGACACATTACCAGTAGAGTTTTATTTGCAGAATTATAAAGATCCAGCAGGATTTGAAGCCATCAGGGAAAGCCAATCGAAAAGCCTGCTATTGAATATAGCCTTGAAGAGTGAATGAGACTTACACAAACATGAAAGAAGGGAAAATAGCAGTTTGGGTAGGGAGAAAAGAATGGAGGTTTGGATTAAAAGTTATCCAGATCAGTTTACAGACAATGAACAGACCTGCTTGGTTGGGTCAGTGTATTTTGGTGACAGGCACTTAATAAGAGATAACATTTGATTGGCTCCTCGGGGTTAGGATATTGTAGAGCTTTGAAGGCAAGCTGAGTAATCCATTTTTATCTGAAAGACAAGGGCAAATGTGTAGAGTGATAAAATAAAAAATGTTGTGAGAAGTGAAAGAAGGTTATATGTAAAATGCTATTTCAAATCTTTGCTTTGGGGACCCCTTTATTTCTTTTATTCTTTTTAAACTTTATTTTATATTGGAGTATAACAGATTAACAATGTTGTGAGTTTCAGGTGAACAACAAAGGGACTCAGTATATATAAACATACAAGTATAAACATATACTTGTATCCATTCTCCCCCAAACTTTCCTCCGATCCAGGCTGCCACATAACACTGAACAGAGTTCCCTGTGCTATACAGTAGGACCTGTTGGTTTTTTCATTTTAAATATAGCAGCGTGAACATGTCCATCCCCAATTCCCCAACTATCCCTTCCCTGCATCCTTCCCCACGGGCAACCATAAGTTTCTTCTTTAAGTCTGTGAGTCCGTGTTTTATTTGTATCAAGTTCATTTGTATCATCTCTTACTAGATTTCACGTATAAGAGATGATGTCATGTGATATTTCTCTTCTTTCTGGCTTAGTTCACTCAGCGTGACAACCTCTAGGTCCATCCATGTTGCTGCAAATGGCATTAAATTAGGCTACCACCTCAACTTTCTTTTTCCTTGCCTCAAAATATCTCCACCTCCATTTCCTTTATTCTTGTCAGAGAAAGAAGCGTCCTTTCTCTTTTTGAAAACAAATTCCTCCATCTATCTTCTTAATTGCTTATCCTCTCACATCTTGCTTCATGAAGTAACCTATTTCACATAGACAGTCTCTTCATATCTTAATGGCAACTTTCCTTCAACAAATAAGCAAATAAAAGTTTTTGTTTGGACTCTGCTGTGTCTTCAAGAAAATTAGAGATTCCAAGGGAACACTTCGTGCAAAGATGGGCTCAATAAAGGACAGAAATGGTAGGGACCTAACAGAAGCAGAAGATATTAAGAAGAGGTGGCAAGATACACAGAAGAACTGTACAAAAAAGATCTTCATGACCCAGATAATCACGATGGTGTGATCACTCACCTAGAGCCAGACATCCTGGAATGTGAAGTCAAGTGGGCCTTAGGAAGTATCACTATGAACAAAGCTAGTGGAGGTGATGGAATTCCAGTTGAGCTATTTCAAATCCTGAAAGATGATGCTGTGAAAGTGCTGCACTCAATATGCCAGCAAATTTGGAAAACTCAGCAGTGGCCAGAGGACTGGAAGAGGTCAGTTTTCATCCCAATCCCAAAGAAAGGCAATGCCAAAGAATGCTCAAACTATTGCACAATTGTACTCATTTCACATGCTAGTAAAGTAATGCTTAAAATTCTCCAAGTCAGGCTTCAGCAATACATGAACCGTGAACTTCCAGATGTTCAAGCTGGTTTTATTTTATTTATTTATTTTTTCAAGCTGGTTTTAAAAAAGGCAGAGGAACCAGAGATCAAATTGCCAACATCCACTGGATCATGGAAAAAGCAAGAGAGTTCCAGAAAAACATCTATTTCTGCTTTATTGACTATGCCAAAGCTTTTGACTGTGTGGATCACAATAAACTGTGGAAAATTCTGAAAGAGATGGGCATACCAGACCACCTGACCCACCTCTTGAGAAACCGATATGCAGGTCAGGAAGCAACAGTTAGAACTGGACATGGAACAACAGACTGGTTCCAAATAGGAAAAAAGGGGTACATCAAGGCTGTATATTATCACCCTGCTTATTTAACTTATATTTAACTTATCATGAGAAATGCTGGGCTGGATGAAGCACAAGCTGGAATCAAGATTGGCGGGAGAAATATCAATAACCTCAGATATGCAGATGACACCACCTTTATGGCAGAAATTGAAGAAGAACCAAAGAGCCTCTTGATGAAAGCGAAAGAGGAGAGTCAAAAAGTTGGCTTAAAGCTCAACATTCAGAAAACTAAGATCATGGCATCCGATCCCGTCACTTCATGGCAGATAGATGGGGAAACAGTGTCAGACTTTATTTTTTGGGCTCCAAAATCACTGCAGATGGTGATTGCAGCCATGAAATTAAAAGATGCTTACTCCTTGGAAGGAAAGTTATGACCAACCTAGACAGCATATTACAAAGCAGAGACATTACTTTGTCAACAAAGTCCATCTAGTCAAGGCTATGGTTTTTCCAGTGGTCATGTATGGATGTGAGAGTTGGACTATAAAGAAAGCTGAGCGCAGAAGAATTGATGCTTCTGAACTATGGTGTTGGAGAACACTCTTGAGAGTCCCTTGGACTGCAAGGAGATCCAACTAGTCCATCCTAAAGGAGATCAGTCCTGGGTGTTCATTGGAAGGACTGATGTTGAAGCTGAAACTCCAATACTTTGGGCACCTGATGCGAAGAGCTGACTCATTTGAAAAGACCCTGATGCTGAGAAAGATTGAGGGCAGGAGGATAAGGGGACGACAGAGGATGAGATGGTTGGATGGCATCATCAACTCGATGGACATGGGTTTGGTTGGACTCCGGGAGTTGGTGATGGACAGGGAGGCCTGATGTGCTGCAGTTCATGGGGTCGCAAAGAGTTGGACACGACTGAGCAACTGAACTGAATTGAGCTGAACTGCTGTGTCTCAGAGTATTTCCTCATTCATTCCCCGCTTTATGCTGTAGTTGACCACCGGCCTAGTTCTGGGGCTTTATTACTTCTTAGACTGAAGTATCTCCTTTCCTGCATGCCTTCAGCATTCACTATACTGCTGCCAAATTAACCTTGGGAAAGAGGCTTCTTTAATATGATTTTTCTTCTCTTAAGTCTTCAGAAATTCACTACTGCCTTTTAAAATAGACTGGTTTTCAATGGATTTCTATACTACTTTTCTCTTGGTGCTTTTAAGACTTAGTCAAACAGCACAAATCAGTTTTCCTCAAGTTTCTTTATCCTGCCGGTTCCTAGAGAGACCCCAGCTTGCAAGATCCTCTTGCAGCTGTCTGTTGGAATCAGATTCATTCTTCAAGTATTCAAATGTAATTTATTGCATGAAGCCTTTTCTGAGTCCCCCAAACAAGTTACTCCTATAGCTATAGCTCTGTGCCATTCACTTTTCAAGTTTCTTTTACTCTGCATTTGATGATAGGATACAGACTTTGGGGTCAGGCCGAACATCAAATGCTCTACTTGTTAGCTTGTGATCTTGGGCAAGTTTCTTAATCTCTCCAGACTTCAATTGCCTTATTTGAAAATGCAGATAATAATACCTATCTGTAAAGATTGTTGTATGGATTAAATCAATAGAAGTGCCTGACGCATGAGAGGTGGTATGTTTCTAACATTATCTTGGCATACATTTGTTTGTATAATTTTCTTAGTGACTAAAAAGTACTTTTTTGATATCTATTTGTGCATAGTATAATTTATCTACCTTTTAAAGGGACAGTTTTATTTATTTTTTAAGTTAACTTTTATTGAAGTATAGTTGTTTTACAATGTTGTGTTAGTTTCTACTGTACAGCAAAGTGAATTAGCTATATGTACATATTTATCCATACTGTTTTGGATTTCCTTCCCGTTTAGGTCACCATAGAGCCCTGAGTAGAATTATTACTTAAGCTATACCATAGGTTCCCATTCGTTATCGATCTTGTGTTGTTGCTGTTCTTTAGTGGCTAAGTTGTATCTGACTCTTTGTGACCCCATAGACTAGCCTGCCAGGCTCCCACTGTCCATGGGAGTTCCCAGGCAAGAATACTGGAGTGGTTGCCATTTCTTTCTCTGAGGATCTTCCTGATCCAGGGATCTAAGCCGCATCCACTGCATTGGCAGGCAGATTCTTTACCACTGAGCCATAGTATCAATAGTATATATATGTCAATCTTAAAGGGATAGTTCTAGAAGTCTGTTGGCATGTTATGTATTCTTAGGATATTTCAAAGTTGGGTTTTTTTTCCCCCCAAAAATGTTACATTCAACTTTGTAAAAACATACAGCCATTCTGAAAATCAGTTATATCTCATGTCATGTTCAGTGTTTTAAAGTAACAACTGGAGGAACAAATATTAACTATTAATACACAAACCCATTCTGCCACAAAATTTGGATTTTATGCTAAACATATCAATATTGTAAATGTTACACTTTAAAATATTTCTTATTCAGGACACTTTAAAGTCAACTCTAATAATTTATATACATAAAACACATCTGCTTTATGTGTTTGCGTGATGAGTTTTACCAAATATATACACCTGTGTAAAACCACAGTCAACAAACAGAGCACTTATATTGCTCCGAAAGGATTCCTGTGTCTATTCTCAGTCTCTTCTCTTTGTACACATCCCCAGCACCAGGCAACGACTTTCCTGTTTCTTGTCACTGTAAATTTTTAGATTTAGATTTTCCTTTTCTAGTTTCATATAAATGTAATTATCTACGATGCAGTCTTTCTATCTGATTTTGCCCAGTGTAGAGTTTATGAGATTCATTCCTGTTGCATGTACAGTAGTAGTTTGTTCCTTTTCATTGCTGAGTCATGTCCCGTTGTGTGAACATACTACAGTTTGTTTATTCATTCACATATTGATGGATGCATTGATGATTCTCAGTTTGAGGTTACTATGAACAAAGCTCTATGAACACTGGTGTCCAAGTCATTGTACAGACCTATTTTCATTCTCTTGGTTAAATACCTAGGAATGAAATTGCTGGGTCATATGGTCAGTGTATGTTGAGCTTTTAAAGAAATTGCCAGTTTGTTTTCCATAGTAGCATTCTCTTTAGCCATAAATGAGAATGTCAATTGCTCTGCATCCTTGCCAACCTTTGAAAATACTAGATGTAGTGATGTCTTATTGTGGGTTTAATTTGCATTTCCCTAATGACAAAAAAGATTGAACATCTTTGCTTGTGCTGTTATTTCCATATGTTCTTTGAGATGTGTCTATTCAAATATTTTGCTAATTAAAAAAAAGTGTTATTGTATTCTTGAGTTACAAGGATTCTTAATATATTCTGGATACAAGTTCCTTGTCAGATACATATATTGTGAATATTTTCACTTTTTTATGGTATCTTTGGGATAACAGAAGTTTTACATTTTGATGAAGTCCAATCATATTTCTTATGATTCATGCTGGGTTTTTTGGGGGGAGGGGGTTGTTGTATCTAAGAAATCTTTGCCTTCCAAGGTCACGAAGATTCTGCTGTTTCCTTCTAGACGTTTAGAGATTTACCTTTTATGTTTAGGTCTATGACCCACATCAAATTAATACTTGTCTAAGATGTAAGGTAAAGGTCAAGCATTTCCTTTTTTTTGAATGTGGTACCTAGTTGTTTCAGCACTGTTTGTTAAAAAGAATTAGCTTTGCATCTTTGTTGAAAACCAGTTGACTATATGTATGGGGTCTGGACTTTATTCATTGATCTATATATCTAACCTTGTGCCTATCACACTGTCCTGGAAACTGTAGTTTTATATGAAGTTTTGAAAACAGGTATGCGCATGTTCCAACTTTGTTTTTCCTACACATTTCTGTATAAATTTTAGAGTTATCTTGTCAAATTAAAGAAATATTCTGCTGGAATTTGCAGAGAGCTGACAGTTTAACAATTTGAGTTCCAATTCATGAAGCCATAATACTTATTTTTAAGTATTTTAGGACTTTCTCTTGATTGTAATTTATCATGTTCAGGGTACAGGTCTTGCACGTGTTTTGTTGAATTTATCATTCTATATTTCATGGTTTTGGATGCTAAGTATTATATGGTTTTACTCTAAATTTCAATTTACTGATTTTTGTAACATTGACCTTGTATCCTGCAACTAGTTCCAGTAGCTTTTTTGGGTGTGGATTCCTTAGGTTTTTCTAATAATACAACGTTGTCACTTGTAAATAGTTTTATTTATTCTTTTCCAATGTAAATACTTTTAAAAACACTAGTTCATAGTTTTCATCAAACTTCGACAATTTTCAGCCAATATTTCTTCCCAGGCACACCTCAGACTCCTCCTCCCCTATTGCAAAGTCTTCCTCAATTATGCCTAAGTTCTCTGTATCAGGCTGGAAGTGCCACCTGGGTGGCCAGAACCCAGATCAGAGCCCAGTGTGGAATAGATCCAACTTTGGTCTCTCTGGTCTTCAGGTGCTTCTCCCCTCCCTGAGGTCTGGCTCAGGTTCCAGGTAGCTGGAGAGCGTGCTCAGTCAGTCCTGTTGGACTCTTACAACAGGAAGAGTGGACTATAGCCCACCAGGCTCCTCTGTCCATGGGATTTTCCTGGGGAGAATTCTGGAGTGAGTTGCCATTTCCTTCTCCCTTTCCCACCCAGGAATTGAACCCAGGCCTCCTGAGGCATCTACTGCATTGCAGGCAGATTCTTTACCACCGAGCCAGCAGGGTAGCCAAGAATGACCTAACAAGCAGATCGGTTTCCTTGGCCCGTGCAGCATTTCTTTCATTGGATGAACCGAACCGGGAATTGTCCCAACAGCGGTAACACTGATTTTGGGTGACTCAAACTGTCAGGCCTGTGAGTGGTTTACATGAACTATTTCACTTAAATCTCACAACGACCCCACGAGGTAGGTTTTAAATTTATTCTCATTGAGGAAATTGAGGTATGAAGAGATTTTAGTTGCCCAAGTTCACACAGCTACTAAGACTGGTGGAGCCAGGAATTTGGGGGTTGAATTTCAGTAATCTGACTCCAGAGCCTGTCTTCTTAACTGTGTGCTTTAGGAGGAAAGAGGAAGAGTTGTCAGGAGCATGTGTATCTGAGGAAGGTTTTTGTTTGTTTGTTTGTTTGTTTTTGAGGGAGATAGAGTGGATAACAGCGAGATACTATGTTTCCTGCGGGAAGGGTTCTTGTTAGCTTTACAGCTACAGATTGCCTCTGTCTGTTCAAACTTTTCTCCTTTGATATCTTGTCACGTCCTGTTTCCCCCTGACTTCCTGTGTTCCGCGCTGCACTGCCATCAGTGCCCTTAGATCACTGGCTCCAGTGGAATCCACGCAGGTGGGGCGATCCGACTGCACCTCCCGCCCCCGAATACCTGCTCCACTGGCTGTGAAAAGCGAAACAGGGTGAAGTGGGGGCTCCTTCCCCAGAATCTCTTAAGAACGAGTCTTTGGCGGGAAGATACCTAGGCCCCTCTCCACATCCAGAAATTTATCTTACTAAAGTCTTGGGCGGGGCAGGGCTACGCCAAGTCCAGGTGGGTTTAGACTCCGTGCACTAGCAAGGCTCCCGTGCACTAGCAAGACTTCCCCGGCGTTTCTAAGAGGAGGTTCCCCAGTCCGTGAGGTTTCCCCGGTAGAGGGCCAAGAGATCGTAACCAGGGGCTCCCAGAACCCCCGCGCCCCCCAGGACCCCCGCGCCCCCGCGCCCAGGCCAGGCGGGCAGGCCTTCGCGCGGCGCGCGCTCCCGCGGGCCGGGGGCGGGGCGGCGGCCGGGGGCGCCCGCTCCTCCCACTGCGGGCGGCCGGTTTGGCGGCGCTGAGCCCCCTGCGCGCGGCACATGGGGCGCCTGACGGAGGCGGCGGCAGCGGGCGGCGGCGCTTCAGCGGCGCGCTCGGCCGGGCCCCCTCCCGCTCCCCTGTCCCTCTCGTCCACGTCCCCCGGCTGCGCGGCCGCCATGGCGTCCAGCGAGGAGGACGGCACCAACGGCGGCGCCTCGGAGGCGAGCGAGGAGAGGGAGGCGGTGGGCAAGCGGAGGCGCCTGGGCTTGTTGGCCACTATCTGGCTCACCTTCTACAACATCGCCATGACCGCGGGGTACGTGCGCCCAGAGGGGGCCCTCCCCGCGCCGCCGCGCCCCCGACTTTGCGCGCTCTGGTCGCTGGCAGAGCGTGCCCGGCTCCCGGGAGGGGCGGCGAGGGGCCGGGTGCGCGTGCGCGCGGGTAGCGGGGTGGTCGCGGCGCGGGGGTTCTTGCGGCGCAGGGGTGCTTGCGGCGCAGGAAGGGGGCGCGGACGGCCGTCATGGGGGGAGGGGCGCTGCGCCTCGGGGCTTGAATGGAGCGGGGCGGGGGGGCCGGGCCGTGCTCGCCCGGCATTGCCTAATACGGTGCACGGCGCGCGCGGCGGCCGCGGGGCGCGGGCCGGAGGTTAAGTATAGACCTGGGCAGGAATGCGGGGCCGACCCGCGGGGGACTCTGCCCCCGCGGGCGCCACCGCCGCCGCTGCTGGTGAAGAAGCGCCGGGGTCCCACCGCCCCCGAGCCCGGAGCTGTCGGGAGAGTGGCCCCAACCCTCTTTCCCGGTCGCCGGCCCCTGGACTGCACAGCCTCGTGCTCCGGATCGCTGGGCAGAGTTTGCTAACTGTTCCTGTCTCTGCGATTTTTTTTTTTTTTAAGTAATAGTGCGCCCGAGAGCTTCTTACCTGGGACGATTTTCCAAATACCCTGCGGGATCGGAGTTTGGCACTGGTGTCCAGGATCTTGTGGCTCCGTGACTGATACTCTGTACTTTTATTTCTGGCTTTGAGTGCGATTTACAAGTTAAAGTTACACAATGACTATCATAGCTCTGCAAAGAGCTGCCGCAGTGACTTTTAAAAACCTGCTGGGAAATGCTCTTCCATTTCTAAATGGCATTGCCTTTAAAAAAAAAAAAAAAAAAGCTGTTTTCCGTTATCCCACGAAGTATTACTAACCTCTAGAAATGTAGGGGGAAAGCTTAATATCGAAAACTTTCTCTAGAGCTTACAGAAAACTGTGATTGACCGAGATTTAATGAATGATTTGAGACTGTGCTGAGTACTTTTGTGCTTAATGCCTAACGAGGACTCACTGTGGGGCAGGCACTGTGTCGGTCCATCTAGGTGTAATGTGTCATCATTGGTCCTCTACGACTGTGAGGGGCGCATGATGTTAAATTTGATAGAATGGGAAACTGAGGCACAAATAGATTAAGTAACTTGCTCAAGTTCACACAACCAGTAAGTGTCAGACTTAGGCTTCAGTCCAGACAGTTTGACTCCAGAGCCCTGTTACTTCTGCTTTCCACTCTCAAGTTTTCTAATCTTGAAAAAGAAAACTAATTGACTCACATGCTACTGGAGAACAGTTGGGTACCCACTGTGTGCTACAGCCTGAAAAACATTGTCTCTTCTGTGCTCATCTAATCCAGTTAATAAACACTGGGGAAGCCTGCCATTTATTAACTTGTCTGTGGTCCCTTTCCTTTCCAGGCCACTTTCCCTTTTGAAGGCCGAGTTACCTTTTGAAAAAATGAAGATCAGTGCATACCTCCAGTTTAAAGCCTTCAGTGACTCTGCATTACCTCCACTGGTAATGGAAGGGATTTAGGCTGTCATTCAAGGCAATATCTACCTGATTACTCTTCCCAGTTTTATTGCTTTTGGTATCTCCTCTCAGTCAACTGTGCCCTCAAAGCACCGTGCAGTTTTATTTTCACAGCTCTCTCCGTCTTTGCTCAGGCTGTTCATCCTGTGGATGATATTCCCTGTGTTCTGCTATGACTTTTAACCAAGTCACCTCTTTGAAGTTTTCTGAGTGTCTTACCCCACCTGGAGCAGAATTAAATGTTCTCTCCGTTGTGTTCTCAAACTTCATTCCTGACTTTCCTATCTGGCTCGGCAAAATCACTGCTTCTCCGCAAACTTGTCTGTCTCCCAGTTGTTCAAAGGCAAGGGAAGCAGAAATAGAATAATCCATATAACTAACTCTTTGGAAGCTTTCTAGAGGCGTTGAGATTTGAAGAAAGAATAGGATTTGCATATGTAGAGGGTGGATATTTCAAGTGAGATGAGTTCTGAAAATAGGCATGAGATGCAATGAAACTTACTGATTTAATTGAAGGGACATAGTGCAGACGTTGTGCAGATGAGGTTGGCAAAGCTGTGGTATGCAAAGTGGGACACACACGTGTACATTGAGTGGTTTGGAGGTTCTTTTTTTCTTTTGTGCCTGCTTTTTTCCCCCCAGCTTTTTTGAGTTGTAACTGACAACCTAACACTGGGAGTTTAAGGTGTACAATATGATTGCTTGATGTATTACTTGGTATATGTATATATTACAAAATGATTTTCATCATAAGATTAGTTAGCACATCTGTCACCTTACATAGTTGCCATGTTTATTTTGGGATGGAGAACATTTAAGATTTCGGATCCTAGCAACTGATTTTTTTTTAAATTGAAGTTTAGTTGATTTACAGTGTTGTGCCAATCTCTGCTGTATATATGCTCTGTAGCGTAGTGACTGGAGAAGGCGATGGCACCCCACTCCAGTACCCTTGCCTGGAAAATCCCATGGACGGAGGAGCCTGGTGGGCTGCAGTCCATGAGGTCGCTAAGAGTCAGACGCGACTGAGCAACTTCACTTTCACTTTTCACTTTCATGCATCGGAGAAGGAAATGGCAACCCACTCCAGTGTTCTTGCCTGGAGAATCCCAGGGACGGAGGAGCCTGGTGGTCTGCCGTCTATGGGGTTGAACAGAGTTGAACACGACTGAAGCGACTTAGCAGCAGCAGCAGCAGCATAGTGACTTAGTTATACACATATAGACATTCTGTTTTTGTATATTCTTTTTCATTATGATTTATCATAGGATATTGAATATAGTTCTCTATGCTATACAGTAGGACCTTGTTAATTTAGTCTATATGTAATAGCTTACATCTGCTAATGCAGAGGTTCTTTTCGTTTATTTGCTTGGTTTTTTTGCTTTTAGCAGAACTTTGGAAGGTTTATTGATATTTTTGGTAATAGTTTTGAAATCAAACAATATCTGAGAAATGAAATTTTTACATAAGTGTAAAAAAGAAATTGCCTAATTCTATAAGCTCAGCATGACTCTTCATTTTTCCTTGTAATGTCTCATGAGAGTAACTGTTCAGATTTTTACTCAAATTACCATACTCAGGGAGGCCTTCCCTGGCTGTCTTCATTTAAGTAGAAGCTGCTTACAAATCACTCCTTATCCCCTTTGCCTGCTTTGTTTTTCTCCATCATGCTTGTTACCATATAACTGTATGATGAACTTTACTAAATCATCTTGTTGCTTATTGGTCTGCTTCTCAAACCCTATACAATGTTAGTTCCATGAAACTCTCAAGAAATATTGGGTTGGCCAAAAAGTTCGTTTGAGTTTCTCCATAACATTTTACAGAAAAACCTAAAGGAACCTTTTGGCCAACCCAGTATTTGTTGAGTAAATGAATGTACTGATATTATAGAGTATTGTAGTTACAATATCTACTCTGTTGGATATTCAGTTTTCATGCATTATTTCACCAAATATTTCCATGTAGTTTTCAAAATTACACTTTTTCATGGTTATATAAAAGTGAATAGAGTTAAGTTACAGTGATAGTCTAAATCATGCCTCTGATCATATTATCCTTTAATTTGTTTCTCTTGAATAACTTGTTTAGGATCAATTCCCAGAGTAGAACTACAGGATGTAATTGATTTAGTTAAGTAATAATGTAATTTAAAGGATGTGAGGATTTTTATGGTACTTGTTCACAATAGATGCTTGGCTAGGAGCATTTTCTCTCTCTTCTTTTTTGCCACAAACACTTTTGAAGCCTGCATGTATTTGTGCATTGTCTTAGGTCAAGTGAGAGGCAAAAGCTAAATATTTTAGGCCCTGTGCTTGGAGAAGTGTTACCAGGGACATTTATAGATTGCAGTAAAAGACGGGATGAAGTAAGTGTTCTGCAGAGGTGTCATGTCTGTAGGTAGGGAGAATCAGAGAAAGGTGTGTGTGTGTCTGTGTGTGTATGTAACCATTGCATTCTAACTGAGCTTTGAAGGATGAGCAGGATTTACTTGGCAGGGTTGAGGAAGCAACAGGAGTTAGGGTACAGAGATGTGACACCACTTGACATGCTGTTGGGGTGAAAACAAGTGGATCTGAAGCATAGGCTGGGACAGAAAGATGTACTGGTAACCTGCCCCTTTGCGCAGGCCTGACGTGCTTCCCTATCATGTTTGGATTCTAACCTGTAAGCAGTATGGGAAGGTGATAATTGAAGGTTATGTTTTCACCCCTTTTTAGCCGGGTAACCTCAGATAAGTTCCATAACCTCTCTGACCCTGGGTTTTCTCATCTGTCAAAGGAACAACACAACTACTTTGCTAGATTATTACAAGGAATTAAGTGGATATGAAGTGGTCAACGGAGATGCCTGACACATAGTGGGTGTTTAGAAATGATAATTCCTATTCCTAGTGGTGACTTGAAAAGTGCACTTTGTGCAGAAACTGATATATTCTCACTGTGTACATGGTGTGTGTTAGCAGAGCACCAGACCCAAGGTTCAGGCATGTACATTTCTCAACTTGGTAAGTAATAGACATATATTTTATCCCTGGGGAGGATGAATCCATGTGTGGATCTGTGACAGCTTTTGTTTTTTTTTTTAATTGGAGTATAGTTGCTTTACAGTGTTGTACAACAAAATAAATCAGCTATATGTATACATATACCCCCTCCCTCTTGAATCTCCCTCTCAACCGCTACCACCCCACCCCGCTGCATACCATCCCTCTAGGTAATCACAGAGCAGGGCTCCCTGTGTTATACTGCCGCTTCCCACTAGCTAGCTATTTTATACAATGTAGCATATATATGTCAATCCTACTCTCCCAGTTCATCCCCCACCCTCTGTGCCCACACATCTGCACTCATGTCTGTGTCTCTATTCCTGCCCTGCAGATAGGTTCATCTGTACCATTTTTCTAGATTCCACATGTATGCATTGATATATAATGTTTGTTTTTCTTTCTGACTTACTTCACTCTGAATGACAGACTCTAGGTCCATCCACATTGCTACAAATGACCCGATTTCATTCCTTCATTATGGCTAAGTAATATTCCATTGTATATATGTTCTACATTTTGTTTATCCATCCATCTGTCAAAGAACATTTGTTTATTTATTTATTCATATAAATTTATTTATTTTAATTGGAGGCTAATTACTTTACAATACTGTAGTGGTTTTGTCATACATTGACATGAATCCGCCACAGGTGTACATGTGTTCCCCATCCTGAACCCCCCCCCTCCTGCCTCCCTCCCCAAAGAACATTTAGATTGCTCCATGTCCTGGCTATTGTAAATAGTGCATTTTATCCATTCAAACCACTCAATGTCTTCAACAGATAAAGTTTTCGAGAAAGAGAAAGGAGGAGAGATGAGTGGATGGATGGAAGGGGGCAAAATGTATAGATTGACATAGTCATAAAAGACATAGCAACTAATTACAGTGAATGAATCATTTCAGTCATGATTTCTTCATTTTTTTTTTTTTTTTTGGCTGTATTGTGTATGAGATCTTGGTTCACTAATCCAGGTCACTCCCATGCCCCCTGCATTGGCAGCACTGAGTCCTAACCACTGGACCACCAGAGAATTCCCCCAATTACGATATTAAAAAATTCTGAGACAGTTGTATCTTAACTCTAAGTTTTGTGATTGAAGAAGTTCTCATTCAATTTTTCACATGGGATAGTGGTGTTTTGGTTCCGTTTATAGACAATAAACCTTTGAGAAATCCATCATTAAGCATTTATCAATCATATTATAGAATGTATGAGATTTAATTCAGAATAATCAGAGAGGAAGGCTTGTGGGGAGAGAAGTGAATAGAAGTTTGGATGAAACAAAATTATTTGTAAGATGATATTGGTTGGGTCTTCCTGTGGTCCAGTGGTTACTCTGTGCTTCCACTGCAGGGGGCACAGGTTCAATCCCTGATTAAGGAACTAAGATCCCATATACCTTGTGGTCAAAAAATAAAATGAATTTAAAAAAATTTAAAAGATGGTACTGGTTGAAGCAGGGCAGTGGCAAACAGGGTTCATAGTACCATTCATGCTCTCAGTTCAGTTCAGTTGCTCAGATGTGTCCAGCTCTTGGTGATCCTATGGACTGCAGCACACCAGTCTTCCCTGTCCATCACCAACTCCCAGAGCTTGCTCAAACTCATGTCCATCGAGTCAGTGATGCTATCCAACCATCTCATCCTCTGTCATTCCCTTCTCCTCCTGCCTTCAGTCTTTCCCAGCATCAGGGTCTTTTCCATTGAGTCAGTTTTTAGCATCAGGTGGCTGAAGTATTGGAATTTCAGCTCTACACCTTTCATTCATGCTCTACACCTTTGTATATGTTTGAAGTTGTTCATAACTTTTTTTTTAAGTAGTGTTGAAATTTTAAAAAATAGGAGATATAGGTGTAGATAACCAAGTTCTTAAAAAAGCAGGTGGTCTCCAAGAGATATTAGGAGAAAAAGAGGCACCAGAAGACATCTGAAAGAGAGAGCTCCACCTTCAATAAGAATTTTTAGGGTCATCACAGCCATAGCGTGTAAGGAGGAGTTTAGTGAGTGCCATAGGTGTTTAGGAAATGATACATCTCTCTCCTTGCTACACTGTTGTGTCGTCTCCACTTACTAGAACTATGTCTTATCTCTAATTCCCCAGGACCTAGCACAGTACCTGGCATAGCAATAAATGTTGATACTGAAGCTGAATGAATAAGTAAATGAATCAAGCAAGTAAGAAACCTTCTACGTGTGGAACACATGTTTATATTTTCCAAAGAGAGTGTCTAGGTTCATATTTGTGTAATTGATAGCTCTGAAATATTTTTTAAGAAAACTTTCCAGAAAAGAATTCCGAATTGTAGAAGCTCTAGTTGCTTCTGGAAATCTTTAAAATTATAATGACTCAACTGATGGATGCAGCAGTCCAGGGTTACTTAAATGTAGGACCCGTAAGAGAAATTTTGGTCCTCATTCTTTGTGATGGAGGGCTTAGGAGGTGAGAATGGATTAGTTCAGATGAGCTTCTGGCTGTATTTATTGAAAAACAGGTGAGAGGTTAGCATAGATGGTTCTATGGTCCTTTATAACCCTAGAGTGTTCATTTCTTTTATTTCCAACAGGTTAATTAGTGGTGGTATTCGCCTAATACTGTACTATTAATAGTTGGTACAATACTGCCACCTATGGGACAACAGTAAAATGTGTTACTGTTAAGGATGCTTGGAGTTTTATATCATGCTTTTAAAAATATACAAAACTTATCATCTCGATGAATCTTCTGATGAATTCTTTGGTAGGGTAATAATTTTTGTTTTGCGCATGTGGTATCTTCCTGGTCCAGGGATCAAACCTGTGTCTCCTACATTGGCAGGCGGGTTATTTACCCTGAGCCACCAGGGAAGCTCCAAATTAAAACAACTTATGAAGCTTGTTTTCTTACTAGAAGTCATATAAGGCCTTGGAATTGAGGATATTGAAAATCATAACATTTTACAACTGGAAGGTACCTAAAACATCCTTCAGATGAGCACACTCAGATGAACCCAGCACAGGATTAAGTGTTGGGTCCAGTGTGGAGTGAAACCATGAGCTGAATCCAGGAAGCCATGGTGCAGTAAAAAGAGAACAGCAATGGGCTTTAAGAGACCTCCACCATGAACTTACTCTAAGCCTTAGGATAAGTCCTTAGATGTCTCTGCATGGTGATTATCTTGTATTGAACAATGGCCTTCAAACTTTCCTAATAACATACTACTATCAGCTGAAATATCTGAGTGTAACACTCTGTATAACTTTAAAAATTACTACAATTTAAATACACGTATTTTTATGATTAGCTAATATCCCCAGGCTGGTAGCTTAACTGGTAAAGAATCTCCCTGCAGTATAGGAGACGCCCACTTGATCCTTGGGTTGGGAAGATCCCCTGGGTCGGGAAGATCCCCTGGAGAAGGGATACGCTACCCACTCCAGTCTTCTTGGGCTTGCCTGGTGGCTCAGATGGTAAAGAATCCACCTGCAATGCGGGAGACCTGGGTTTGATCCCTGGGTTGGGAAGATCCCCTGGAGGAGGGCATGGCAACCCACTCCAGTATTCTTGCCTGGAGAATCCCAAGGACAGAGGAGCCTGGCGGGCTACAGTCCATGGGGTTGCAAAGAGTTGGATATGACTGAGCGACTAAGCACAACACACCAGGTACAGTGTATACTTAGGGCCTGACCAGTACAGTGGAGTAGTTGACGAGCATAGACTGTGAGATGAGTGGTGGGTTTAAGTCCGTCCCAGCTGACTGGCTCTATGGCCCTTTCTCCTATTTCCACAGCAGTGAAATAGGATAATAGTAGGTGCTACCTCATAGGGTTATTGTGAGGATGAAATATTAATATGTTAACTATATATATAGAGAGAGAACAGTGTCTAGAACATTGAAAGCACTCTACAAGTGTACTTGCTATTACTTTAATACTTCTACATTTCAAAGGTCTTTGTGATAGTTTCAGACATTTGCCTGATTTCATGTCATTCTCACTAGAAAGTGATTGTTCTTTACTCATTCTGTGCTGAGGAGGGAGCATTCCCAGGGTTGAAGTGCTGTTCTGCTATTTTCTCACTGTTCTATTGAATCTGCTTTTCATCCCACTCAGTCAGTCATTTCTTCACAGGCACCTTTAAGCCATTTGTCTATTTTATGAGTGCTTTTTAATTAAAAAGTTAAAAATGTGTAATAATTTTTTAATTCATAAATCCATTTAACTAGTCACTTTGGAGACCACTGTTTCTAAAAGCCTGGGGCAGCTATTCATTTCCATGAGTGTGTTATTAAAGATGTTTAAAAGTTACAGGTGATGCAACTTTTTTAAACTTCAAAGCGCTTTTGTAATTGCAATGGGAAAAATGACCTCTTATCAGGGACTCTTGGAGATTGAGTATCTGACTGGTGAGAAAGCTGGTGTCCACAAGTTTGATTTGTGTTTGTAAGTACCATTAATTCACCACAACTACATTTAATGTATAAGTGGACAAAGGAGCTGAGTGGGCTACAGTTCATGGGATCACAAGAACCGGACCCAATTTAGTGGCTAAACCACCACCAAGTTGAAAGGGGTGGGGATGTGCATTTTTTCTTTTTTGAAAATGAACCCTTTTTTAAAAAAGTGTAGTTGATTTACATTATTAGTTTCAGCTGTGCAGCATAGTGATTCAATATTTTTATAGAATATACTCCATTTGAAGTTATTATAAAACAATGGCTGTATTTCCATGTGCCATATGATATATCCTTGTTCCTTATTTATTTTATAT
This sequence comes from Bos indicus x Bos taurus, assembly GCF_003369695.1. Lineage (NCBI taxonomy): Eukaryota > Metazoa > Chordata > Mammalia > Artiodactyla > Bovidae > Bos > Bos indicus x Bos taurus. The sequence continues at coordinate 51,290,279 of NC_040088.1, forward strand.
ATAGTAGTTTGTGTCTTTTAACCCCCTATTCTTGTCTTAATCCCCCTGCCCTTCCCTTTCCCACTTGGTAACCACTAGTTTGAGAATCAGGCTGGGGCTTCCCCTGGTGGCTCAGTGGTAGAGTCTGCCTGCCAGTGCAGGAGACATGGGTTTAATCTCTGATCTGGGAAGCTCCCACATGCTGTGGAATAACTAAGTCTGTGCACCACAGCTATTGAACCTGTGCTCTAGAGCCCATGCTCCACAACAAGAGAAGCCAGTGCATTGAGAAGCCTGTGCGCTAGAGAGTAGCCCCTGATCTCACCCAGAGAAAACCTGCATGCAACAATAAAGACCCAGCACAGCCAAAAATTATAAATGAATAAAAAAACATTTTTATAAAGGTTAGAAAAGCAGGTTTACATCTGACCTTCTATATGTGTTCCTTCTGCAGCACCACAATTGTTTTTATTTAATGGAAATTATAAAAAACATTAATGGTTCTTATTAATGACTTTTACTTATAGCTATATATTTGTATAAAATACATATTTATACACATACAGCTCTTTACATCAACTCTTTATATAATTATGAAATACTTTATAATAACTTCATTTTTCGTAGAGAAACCTACTTCTTCAGTCTGTCAGTTTATCTGCTGAAACCAAAAATACAGTGCACATTGTTTGACATTTGAATGTAGCTGATATTGAATACGGGCTTCCCTGATAGCTCAGTTGGTAAAGAATCCGTCTTCAATGCAGGAGACCCCAGTTCGACTCAGGAAGACTGCTGGAGAAGGGATAGCCTACCCACTGCAGTATTCTTGGGCTTCCCTTATGGCTTAGCTGGTGAAGAATCTGCCTACAATGCAGGAGGCCTAGGTTTGATCCTTGGTTTGGAGGATAGCCTACCCACTGCAGTATTCTTGGGCTTTCCGTGTGACTTAGCTGGTGAAGAATCTGCCTACAATGCAGGAGGCCTAGGTTTGATCCTTGGTTTGGAGGATAGCCTACCCACTGCAGTATTCTTGGGCTTCCTTTGCGGCTCAGCTGGTAAAAGAATCTGCCTGCAATGTGGGAGACCTAGGTTTGATGCCTTGGTTGGGAAGATCCCCTGGAGATGGAAAGGGCTACCCACTCCTGTTTATTTCCTTGAGGAGTCAATGTAAAAATAATGTTTGTCATTTCTTCCTGTGGGTTTTTGAAAATAGAATAATGAACTGAGCATATTAACACATACATGCTAGTACTGTATAAGTTATGATGTATCTTTTCAGGATTCAGGAGACTTCATTCTGACAGAGCTTCATAAAATGCTTTTCTTTTCTGTAGGTGGTTGGTACTAGCTATTGCCATGGTACGTTTTTACATGGAAAAAGGAACACACAAAGGTTTATATAGAAGTATTCAGAAGACACTTAAATTTTTCCAGACATTTGCCTTGCTTGAGGTAAGTTTTCAATGATGCTTGTTTTTATATCATATTTATTTGAAAATATGTCTGTTGGAGCAGAATCAGTCTTATTTTGCTTATTACTTACTCCCCATAGACTCACTTAAAACCAGTGGAGACAGGGATTTATTTTATGCTATTGACGTGTGATTTTTTTTGTTTGTTTGTTTGCTTACAGATAGTCCACTGTTTAATTGGTGAGTTTTTTTTTAAATTGATTTTTATGTTTGGCAGAGATTGCATTTGGGGCAGTGGTTGACGTGTTTTTCTTTTTAAGGAATTGTACCTACTTCTGTGCTTGTGGCTGGGGTCCAAGTGAGTTCAAGAATCTTCATGGTGTGGCTCGTTACTCACAGTATAAAACCAGTAAGTGACATGACACTCTGTCTACTTGAGCCAGCAGGAAAGCTTTCTTATTAACAGGAACCCAAAATATTAACCTGACTATATTTCAGGAAGCAGAACCCTTGGCCAAAGAAGGGTTGAGTTTGGATGTAAGTGGGATTGTACATTGAGTTAGCGCATTCATAGAATGGATTTGAAACACCAGCAAACCCCCAAACTGGCATTTTTATAGCCATAATACACTCTCCTCTGGAGTTTTGCAGTTTTTAAAATCAGTGTTCCTCTGCTCAATGTTCTGTGGCAGCCTGGAGGGGGAGGGGAGCTTGGGAGAGAATGGATACGTTTGTATGTATGGCTGCTCTACTGTGCACCAGAAACAAACACAGCGCTGTTAATCGGCTATACTCCAGTATAAAATAAAAATTTTTTAAATAAGTAAAATAAAATGCAGTAAATTGTTCCTATTCTGTCACATAGTGAAATGAGAATTTTCTTTTCTGTTGAAGTTGTGTGTATTGTGTTTGACTATGTAATTGAAGTTGTCAGTATAAACAGTTCCTTTTTCCTCATTTAGCATCGAGCATTGTAGCTAGAGACACAAAGTTAATCTAGCTCTGTAGCTCTGAATACTTGGAAAAGACTCAATTAAAAGTTAGAAGAGTTAAGGAACTTAGAGAAAAATAAGCTTGCTACTCATTGAAGCATGACAGGAGACAGACTCGAGTCTAATTAATGGCTTAAAGCCTTTTAGACAAACAAACACCATGTTTAGCATTTCAAGCCACTGGGCCTCTTAAACCCATGACAGAAGCATTTCCCACATGGGCCCTCCTGACCTTCTTGACATCCTCTGGAGCCTCCTGTCTACTTGAGGACTGCTCTCTGGCCTCCTCTCCTTTCCCTCAGATGCCTGATTTATCCTGTCTGCTTGTGGTGACACATAACCTCCCTTCCATGGCCTGCTGGGCTCATGGCCTCCAGTCTGCCTGGGGACAGATGGCTGACCTTCTGCCTTTTACTGCTCTATACTTCAAACCTCTCGACTAGAATCCTTCACTCAGCTGACTCAGTCCACCAATGCCTGCCGTACAGACGGCACGGGACACACATGTACACTGGACACACATGTACACGTATAAAATCAGGCCCTCATTCAGATTGCCTTGTCATTTAAGAGCAGGAGGCCAACAGATAAATAAAAGGGATCAATCAGATAAAAAGAGATGCTATTCTGGACAGTGCATACTGGTTCTGAGAGGCTGATATTGTCCTGGGATGGTTGAGTTATTGGCTGGAGCAAAAGGGGACAGAGAGGACCCAGTAGAAATTCAACCATTCCTCTGTTAACAGCATATTTAAATCTGATGTTGGTAAAGACCTAGGTAGTGGTAACTGCATTGAATTGTCTGTATTGCATCTTTCTAACCCTAACTCTCCATTATAACAAAAGGCACGTAGTAAATAATGAAAAAAAAAAAGTCTTCATGGAGAAAGAAGTTCAACGAACCTATGACTTTCTCTGTAATTCTGCAGATCCAGAATGAGGAGAGTGTGGTGCTTTTTCTGGTCGCATGGACGGTGACAGAGATCACTCGCTACTCCTTCTACACATTCAGTCTTCTCGACCACTTGCCATACTTCATTAAATGGGCCAGGTGGCGATGATGTCTTGTAGTTTAGTTGCTCATGGTGCTGCTCATGGTGCTGCGCATGCGTGTTTTGTGTGCTGAGCTAACACAGAAAATTAAAATGTATGTCTTAGCCATGTGTTGCTAGGAGGCTGTCATTTTGGATATTAGCAGTTTATAACTTGCATTCTAAAGGCTTAATTTAATGACTAGGGAACAGTCATATTAACATATATCTTGAGTGAAAGCAGTGCCAGACAAATTATGTTAGTCCTTAAATAAATCCCAAATTGGTCATTCATTTTTCCTTGAAAACAAGATATACATCTGTGGAATTATATTAAATCAACTCTTGACCCAAAATACGGCGTTTTGTCTGATTCACTAAAATTTTCTTTTTGACAGCTCACAAACTCCTTATTCTACAAACAAAGTTAGGAAAATAAACTAAAACACTAAAAATAAACTATAAAACAGGCAAGCTTTAGAAACAAAATGGATATTAAAGAAATTTTTCGAAACTTTCAGCCCCTAGAAATTTTTTTTAACATGACAGACTTTCACTGAATTAAATACATAATGTTCTTGTAATTGCTAAAAGTGATCCTTACATCAATCAGTCATTAATATTCAACCTATGTCATCTCCACATTTTTAGTATTTTGTATATACAATGTCAGCTTTGTGTGTGTATTAAGTAGCAGAGACAGTTTTTAAATGTCATCCTTATTTGGAATTGTATTATTTGGAAGGAGGACAACATTTATATTTCAAAGGTTCTAAATATAGTTCTCCCAAAGCAACAGTTTTTAAAGTAAAAGATATTCTGTCCTTTTTAAAGGACAAGTTTACATTGCTCAAGTTTCCAAATGCTCAAGTTTGCATTCTTGAGCAGCTGATATTTTACAAAGTTATTACAAAAACAAGACTGTTCTTTGGAGAACAGATCACAAGTCAGCATAGATTTGTTCATTTCATTCTCTTCATACTTATAATCAGAAATAACAGTGATAATAATAACATACCCAGGTGTGAGGACAACAAAATCTCTATCCTCTTCTGATGCAAGAGAAAAAAATAAAATGACTAATAGGTGTGAGAAACACTGGGTGGGGAGAAATGTAGGGAGGCTGTTAGAGTAAGAGATGTCTGTCCCATATATGGCTATGTACTGGATTGGCCAACAAGTTCGTTTGGGTTTTTGGCCAACCCAGGAGGTAGGTAGATAGATAATAATAGATATTAATAGATAGATGAAGTGTGTTAGTTGCTTAGTTCTGTCTGACTCTTTGGGACCCCATGAACTATACTGGAATGGGTAGCATTCCCTTCTCCAGAGGATCTTCCTGACCCAGGGATCGAGCCCGGGTTTCCTGCATTGCAGGCAGAGCATCTTTACCATCTGAGCCACCAGGAAGGCCCTTAATAGATAGATAGATGGATAGATATCCCACATAGGTAGGATAAAAGAGTTTGATGGTATCTTCAGTCTTTAAATTTTTAAAATTTAGCTATGAAAGTAGTATGTTTTCATTATAAAAAACACAAACAGTTTTTAGTCTATATAATAAACATGAAAAGTTCTGCTAGTATTCCTACCCGACTGCCCTGCCCTCCCCTTGGAGAAAGTTGGGAGTTCACCATCCAGACTTTTTCTTATTAACAATGGGAACACACAGATGTGAGTTTTTGAAAAATAAATGAATGACATGATACTTGATTTTTGTTTATATACTGGAGCTCTTGTTTTCTTTTTAAAATTGGTACAGGTCCATTTAGAGCTTGCTCTCTGTCTCTTAATGCTGCATCATATTCCATAGGATGAATGACTCAGTTCTCTATTGCCAGAATTTAGATTACTTCTGGTTTTCTGATACTCTAAATACTGCTTTGTGATATCAAAACAATGCTATATCCATATTTCTGTTATTTTTTAAACAAACTCTGGTATTAGTACATAGCTAATATCAAGATAATCCATATCTAGTGTCAGACTTGTTTTTGATTACCATATACTAAAAACCTAACACTTTTTCTTAAGAATAAAAACTTAAAATTGTCTATATTCCCCTTATAAAAGATAATCACTATTAATTATACTATCAATATATATCCTTTCAAACTTTTTTATGTTCTCTAGCTCTTTTTTTGTGGCTTACCATTTTGTATATAAAGTGAGTGAGTGAATCAAAGTCACTCAGTCATGTCTGACTCTGTGACCCCATGGACTGTACAGTCCATGGAATTCTCCAGGCCAGAATACTGGAGTGGGTAACCATTTCCTTTTCCAGGGGATCTTCCCAACCCAGGAATGAACCGGGGTCTCCCACATTGCAGGCGGATTCTTTACCAGCTGAGCTACCAGGGAAGCCCTTGTATATAAAATAAGGCTTTAAAATTATAATTTGAGCTTAAACATTTTATCTGCTGAAGGTTACACTGCCATTTATAAGCGTTTGGTTGGAAATAATTTATTTTTCCTGTACCAGAAATAATTTATTTTTCTTGTACCAGAAAATTTAATCACTCTAGCAATTGGGCCTTTCACAAGATTAGCAGTTTGGAATGTGGCTGGATGCTAATCCCAGAATGTGACTCACTGTCATTTTGCATGACCCCAGTCTTTCAGACCCTCCAGCACCTTTGAAAATACTAATTCAAGATATAGTCTCTTTTTATTTGCTATATTTATAAAATTTGTTTGTGGAAGGTAATGATCTTTAATATTTTGTCTGCCTTTTAGAATGCATTTGCATGTCTTGAATTTCTGGAAAAGTTCAAAATTCTACCATTGCATGTTTAAATTTGCTGTCAGAAATCCTTTGTCAGTTGCCTTAATGATAAACAGGTTCCTGTAAAATCTTTCAACTTTGAAATGCATATTTTAACATAATACATCATGTCAGTTCATCATAATCACGAATAATTACGTTTCATGTAAAAACTCATAAAGATCCCAAACACCTATAGGTATTTGCCTACCCCATTAAACTAACCTAAAATAGCATTTATATTTATGTTCGAATGTTGAAGCCATTCTTAAATAAAACTTCACTTTAAAAATGGCTTCTTATTTATAAAGCATTGCCCTACTATGATGATTTGGATATTTGGATATGATTTGATTCTATTTATCTGTCAAAAGTGTTCCTAGAAAAGCTCACTGAATAGATAAATGTTTATTGTTATGCTTTCATACTGATTTCTTTTTATTTTCAAAAATGCATTCCCTTAAAAAAGTTTTTGATGACAATTGGGAATCTGTAAGGAAGCATCATATGTTTTTTGGAATATTAGTTAAATCTCTCATGCTGCTGCAGAATTTAGAGACTTGGTGACATACAACCTTTTTAAAGTGCAAATAAAGTCAATTAAATTATGTAATTTTTCCCCATTTCATTGAAAATAATTAGTTTTTATGAATTTGACATACTTTATTCTGAGTGATTTTTTTTTTTCAATTAAAGAACAGTCCTACCCAAAAAAAGTCATCTGAGAGCCACATAAAGTTAAAAAAATACTTAAGTTTGAATGTCTTACTTGAGAAAGGAATATCAAATGTTCAGTTATGTGCTTTTAAATTGAGATAGGAAAAGATTGATATAAGTGATATACACAGAACAGCACAAGGTTGATGAGGACGGCGCTATGCACACGGCAAGGAGGGGGCATGCAGGGACTGTTGAAGAATCATTCTTCTTTCTTTCCCAGTTCATCTATTTTGGCAAATAATTCTGCCCTCCTCTGTCATCTCTTGTCTTTGCATACATATCCTTGGCACATAGAAGTAAGGCGACTTTTAAGTTGTCTCCAAGCTCCTGCCGTATTCACACATTTGACTTCTCTTTACAAATATGTCTTAATTCCAACAAAATGATTAAAATCCAGATCAATTTGCTTGCTTTCTTTTTCCACCAAAATTTTGACCTTAACTTCTGTGGTAACTATTATAGAGCAACTGACTTGGAAAAAACTGATTTTTTTTTTAAAATGGAGAAATGTTATTACCTGGGGTGCTTGAGGCTGTCCTGTTGGCCCACCAGTGGAGACTTTGCAGGGTACCTCTAACTGTAGGCGGGAGTGATGCCAGGCACTTGCAGGCTCAGTGTGTGTGAGAGGATGACCTGCAATCCAAATGAACAAACTGTGATTTGGATTTTAACTAGAACTTTCTCAGCTCCATTTTAAGCAAGCTAACTATTCCTTTAATATGCAGATTCAGGAAGTGACCCATCTTCCTTTGTTTATCATGAAAGCAATTTTAGACAACATGTTGGTTAGCAGTTATTGATGATGCTTCAGATGGTTTTTATCAGTTTTCTAACATAGGAGTTTCTTTTAATTAATAACCACAAAGTGTTTTCCGAATGCCTCCAAACAACTATTTTGGCAGTTTCAAAATTTAGATCTAAAATTAGAATCGTAACTGGCCTTTTAAAAACATAGCATTGGATCAACAAATGACTAGCTTCAGGGGAAAAAATCTCAGTGTGATTCCAGGTGTCCAAGCAGCTACTTTTACAATATTTTACAGTGCTTATATTTACTTTACAATAGACTGTAATAAATACTTGTGTTATTTATTATACTTAAAAATCAGTCATTGACTTTAAAATTTATAGTTCAGTCCTATAAAGTAACTTGACTTCTTACTTTATTAAGATCTTGCTGTTTAAAAGGGGAACTGCTAGAAGAAAAAACCTGACAATAATTAAATTACTAAGCGAATGATTAAAGTATAAAAATTAACTTTGTATGTGAGATTAATATAAGTATATAGGAAGGAGAATTTTTAAACTTAAATAAAGTAGTAGCAAAAGAATTATAAAACCCAGTAATTATTCTAGAAAAATAATTCTCAGATTATTCTTTCTCCAGATATAATTTTTTTATCATCTTATATCCTGTTGGAGTTGCTGGTGAACTTCTTACAATATACGCTGCCTTACCATATGTGAAGAAAACAGGAATGTTCTCCATAAGACTTCCCAATAAATACAATGTCTCTTTTGACTACTATTATTTTCTTCTTATAACCATGGCTTCATATATACCATGTAAGTATGTATCTGTTAGCACTCTGATGTAGCATACACTGTGAAAGTGCTTCGAAAGATGTCAGAAGATTGACATATATATTCTATGATATATGAAATAGATAGCTAACCAGAATCTACTATACAGCACAAGGAACTCTACTGTGCTCTGTGGTGACCTAAAGGGGAAGGAAATCCAAGAAAAGAGGGGATATATGTGGACATAGAGCTGATTCACTTTGCTATACAGTAGAAACAAGCACAATATTATAAAATAACTTTACTCAAAATTTTTTTAAAAAGGGAGAAATCATGTCTTACAAATACATCAAAACCTCTGTTCAGTTCCATAATTTGAAATAATTGAAAGGCAAATTGTGAGGAAAAAAGGTAAGTAAATTAACACACAAATGACTGCCTTCTCAAAATCATTTAAAAATAAGCTTAGTATGATTTATGTTTTTAAAGAAAAGATAAGCCTACAGTGAACTCTTTGAAAGCATTTAGAATTATGTATCTGAACAGAAATATTTTATCCAAGGAAATCTGAGGTCATTTTTATTCATTAAGCACATACTTAGAAAAAATGTCCCAAGGTGCTTTTTAGTCTTATGTGTGTTTCCCTATGTACTAGAAAATAATGAATGAGCTACTTTCTTAAGGTGTTTCTAATAACTCAGCCTTTTCACTAATTTCTTCTCATCTTTGAATAGTTGCAATGAATTGATGAGACTCTATTCATTTCATTTAAATACAGAATGGTGTATCTTTATGTCAGATTTTGATAATCACTACCAGGAAATGTGAAGATACAGCAAGACTGTTGTTTGCCCTTGTCAATAAAATTAGAGACTCTGAGGTCAGTGCAGGAGAAAAAAGAAATGAGAAACATTTATGGAATAAAAAATCAACATTGACACAGTATGAAATATTTCATTTAGAGAGGATGAGCATAAAATTTGGCCACTTCTTTGGGGCCTCCAACTTTTAAGTTTTTCTGAAGTAAAAATTGATGTGATGGTCATATAGTGTTTTTATTTTTAGTTTAATTTTTTAAATTAATTTTTTAATTTTTTTAATTAATTTTTAAAATTATTTGGACTATAATTCTTTTACAGGTTGGTGTTCATTTCTGCCATATAACGTTGTGAATCAGCCAGAAGTAATACATTTATAACCCCTCTTCTGGAGATTCCCTTCCAGCCCCCAACCATTCCATCCATTTAGGTCATCACAGAGCACCAAGCTGAGCTCCCTGTGCTGTATAGCAGCTAGATATCTGATTTACATATGGTGGTGTATATATGTCAGTGCTACTCTCTCTATTTGTCTCCCTTCTCCCTCCTCCCCTATGACCCCCATGACCCCAGCATTCACTGCAGCACTATTTACAATAGCCAGGACATGGAAGCAGCCTGGATGTCCACTGACAACTGAATGGATAAAGCAGATGTGCTACATAAATACAATGGAATATTACTCAGCCATAAAAAGGAACAAAATTGGGTCATTTGTAGTGATGTGGATGAACCTAGAGCTTGTGATACAGAGCAAACTAAGTCAGAAAGAGAAAACCAAATATTGTATATTAATACATACATGTAGAATCAGTGGTACCAATGAACCTATTTGTGGGGCAGGAATAGAGAGAGATGCATACATAGAGAACGGACTTGTCATATGTTTTTATTCCCTGATCTTCTCTCTTCTCAGTCTGACTCTCCTCTTTCTCTCCACCAGAACGAGTTCGGGGGGCTCAGGGACGCTAAGCCTACAATACTTGTTTCTTTCCCTGATTTTCGCAGCATCTAGTGAATAGCAGCACACCTGGAGCAAAACCACACTTGCCCCCTGATATAGGTTCAGGTCTTGAGTTCCCTTTTTCTTCACAGTCACTGAGGCATGTCTGTGAAAACCCAGGGTCCAAGAGATCATGGTTTGAAACCATGAAACCAGTAACTTGTAAGAGCGCATTTTCAGGTGTCCTGTGAAGACTGGCCTTTGCCAGTAGCAGCTTCTCAGTTTATCAGGCTGTCAGTTACCTGAGACCCTGCTCCTGCTGGAGGATCAGTCAGTCAGTAGGGGATGTTTTTCACCTGATGATTAGTATTAGTTTTGATGTTATTGTTTAGTCTCTAAGTAATGTCTGACTCTTTTAAATGCTTTGCCAGTTACAAGTATAAAAGTATACTTTGAGTGCTTATCTTAGCACTCAAAACAAGTCTGATGTAATAAGGATGTTATAGATGTATTTGCAAAACTTGGTCAGTTAGCTTTAAGTCTACATTGCCTGAATATATTTAGACTGTTAGATATAATATGATGGTTACATTTATGAAGGTGGATAGTACCTACTTAAATAAAAAGTAAAATCTTTGATGTATTTTGGCTCCATTTGAGCTAAATTCTATGAGTACTTATCCATAGTTCCCTGAGCAAAATATTCAGAGCTTGTTTTGTCATTAAATTCATTCATTTTGGTTATTCTGTTAATCATTTTCAGATATATTTTTTACATTTGTATTATTTATAGCTGATGTTAATTTGCTCATCCACTAGCATTTACCCTATAATTCAAAGTACTGGTTCAAATTGACTCAAAATAATTCTCCAAATTCAACAGGGTGGACAACCATTTGTTTAACTAATCTAATACATGTGCATTTGTGTGTTTGTAGATAATAGACCACCCTTATGCCCGACCAGTAGGGGTTTTTGCTCTGGGCCCACACTGATCACTTTTCCACACAGGACCCCTTTCCTTCAGATCACATCCTAGAAAGCTGGAACCATGGAATTTGCTACCCAGATGGCACTGGGCATGCATCCAGGGACTGCCTTGCTCTCTTCCCCAAACTGTTCTCCTGAGGGTTAACTGCGTCACCTGTGTGCACGTCCCTGAGACAAGGGGAAGCTATTTGGGAGGTGGATGGATGCAGCTGGGTTGCGTGGAGTCGGACATCCACACAGATGTTCCTGAAACCCCTCATGACATAGGACAGCTGTTAGAACACAGAGAAGGGGCCAGGTTGCTTTGTGCTGCACTGTTCTGGCACAGTATTCCTAAAAGTTATAGAAATCTTCTTTTTTCTTAATCAGAGTTTAGTTGCTTTACAATGTTGTATTTCTGCTGTACAGCAAGGTGAATCAGCTATACATACGCATATATCCCTTCTTTGTCACCACAGAGCATTGAGAAGAGTTCCTTGTGCTATACAGTTGGTTCTCATTAATTACCTATTTTATGTATAGCAGGGTATACATGTCAATCCCAGTCTCCCGATTCATCCCACACGCACCTCCCCCACTACCCCGTGGGTGTTCATATGTTTGTTCTCTATGTCTATGTCTCACTTTCTACTTTGCAAATAGGTTCATCTGTAGCATTTTTCTAGATGCACATATATGCATTAATACATGATATTTGTTTTCTCTTTCTGAATTACTTCACCCTGTATGACAGTCTCTAGGTCCATCCAGAGTTATAGAGTTCTCAATTCAAACATGGCCTTCCACGTCATTATAAAGAGATATTTAAGAACATATTTAAGTTTACTAAAAAAACTGACAGTTTATGGCATTAAAACATTTAGGCATATGGTATAGGAGCCTCCATTTGTACCCTTATGCTGAGCCCTGTAAGGATTAGGGCGGTAGCCATGGTGCATGATGGGCTTGCTCTCAAAGATCACCATGTTTGAGAGGCTGCAAGTATAAAACATTTCCAGCAAAAGCTTACCTTCTTGTTCTCTTTTCTCCATTAAGTGTTTCCACAACTCTACTTTCATATGTTACGTCAGAGAAGAAAGGTGCTTCATGGAGAGGTGATTGTCGAAAAGGATGATTAAATGATCCCCACAACAAGGTGCTTTTTCCAGAATAACCAGGATTACTTGAGTCCAAGTTTTAATAACAAGAATAAACAACTTGATAAATATTGCGGGTTGTATTATTTCTTAAACTATAACTTGGGGCATGTGGTATTTGCCAATATTTGTCTTCAGATTGTGCCAGCTCCATTTGCTACGAGTATAAACTCCTGGGTAGGTGATGATCATCAAAAAAATAATTGGGTATATTACCTGGGTTGGGGGTGGGGCAAAAGCTTCAGTAGTTTTTAAGTTTCACTAAGTAATTTTTGCTACATAGGTTCAAAGCTTTTAAAATCAATATTTAAAAATTAGTTTAATGATTTAACATTATGATGCCTGCCAGTGATATTTGTGTGATATTTATAAATGAAACTAAATACAGAATTATAATAACTTGTTAATAATGTATTGGCATTTCTTGAACCCAGGGTCTATTTCTCTGAAGTATAACAGGTAGCATTTTTGATTAATAACAGCTTTTGGAAACGTGGACATAATTTGCTAGGATAAATCTTTTGATTTAGATAAAGTAGCCATATAAAAGTCAAAAATATTCAAGAAAATGTCACAGTTGGAAAATAGTCTTTAGAAATGTATTTAGGCCATTGAAATTACTGCTAAGCACATTTATTTTCATTTGAATTGACTACTCAAGGTCAACCTTTCCAACTGTAAGGATTTTAACAGATTAGAAAGAATATAAGTGTATACCTAGTTTCACTTGTAAAAGGAAAAATGATAATATCGAGTCTGATGGTAACATTGGGTCTGTTACATTAAGAACTCTGGCTGAAAAAGGCTGCTCTATACTGTGGGATCATCTAATGAAATTCATCTTGGGATATACCTTTTTGGTACTTAGGTAACAGAAATTTAGGATATGATCTAAAATAGACTTATTTTATTCTGAATTTTGTTGACCAGTAAAAAGTCTTATAATAAAGCTTCTGTCCACATGTTTAATAGAAAGATACACTGAAGATAATCTAATCATGCTTTAATTCTTAAGTATATCCTTTAAAATTTTCCCCTCTAATATTAAGGTATATTGCTTTCCTGACCTGTTTTAAAGAGAATTTTAAATATGTGACTTTAAAAAAAAGGAATTTTTTGCTTGCTATAGAGGTGTAGGTATAATTTTGGCTTTAATTGTTCTGTATTGTTTCCATTTATAGTTGACATGTAATGTGTCACTTTACACGTTTTTCAGAATTGCTTATTTTGTGTTATCACTTCCTCTTCAAATGATTTCATGTGGAAATTTGTAGTTCAGAATAGTTTTGCAAGCTTACATCTTAGACAACTTGATTTTTAAAAGGTGCTATTTCTTTTATTACATTTTAATATTTTCTCTGTAATATTAGGTTACTAATTTTCAAAAATGCAATGTTCATTCTGTATTTATTTGACTTTGATTGTTTTTATCTTGAATTTTTATATGGAAGAAATTTTCAGGGACTTTTCCCCTTTGGTAACGTAGTACAAGAAGTTCACATGCTTATCCTGTTAGATGCCTGTCTTATGAAAAGTATTTTCAGTCTTCTTCCTAAAATTTGCATTAATTCACCTTGTACGCCTAACCAGCAGATTTAATACTCTTTTTTTCCCCTTAAGTGATGGAATATCTTGAAGTAGAAACTGTGATCAACTTTAATAAAAATGCAATACATCAGACTATTCAGAGACTATGTTAATATGCTCAAAGTATGCCTAAACTTTAGATTTAGTTTATCTTCGGGATCTTTTATTTCAGCTAATTCTCAGCCATCCTTTGTGTAGAAAATAAAGTGCTTAAATGGTAATTTGATTGCAATAGGGAGAAATATTTGAAAGTCCTTTGCACTTGTCTCCTGTGATAGAATCTTCTTTGGAAAATCTCCCAAAGCCACTATAACATTCCTTTGAGTATGCACATCAGGCTTGAATCAAATAGATTTTGAATTCAGTCCTGAAGATTTTGGATTTGACAAACCATATACCAAGAAATTTTGATGCTAGTAACTTCCAATGGGATTTGACATTCCTTACAATTCTAGTTTTAAATTTTTCATAGCTTTATAGTTTAATATATCACACAATAATAGATATAATATGCATTTAAAAATTTTTCCACAGTCTTTTTTTTGTTTTTGTTTTTTTTAACTTTTAATGGTTCTCAATTTGTTATTTTTGTTGTTGTTCTTTGGCTATACCATGTGGCATGTGGGATCTTAATTCCCCAACCAGGGATTGAACCTGCATCCCCTATAGTGGAAGCACAGATTCCACACAGATTCTTAACCATTGGACTGCCAGGGAAGTACCTCAGTTTGATATTAATAAAGCAACTTCCCTAATAGTTATAACTTAATGAAAATGCCAAAATAAATATTAAAATGTCACTTTTCACCAAAGGCTTTTGTTCTTTGACATCTGTAGGATCTCAGAAACATTACATCTTCAGATTGTTAAGCATCTAATTATTATGCCACTGTCTCATGGTTTCTGGTGATATATTACAGAAGTGATATAAGATTGTGCAGTAATCCCTTCCCCTCCTCTCTGCCCCGAAGAATATTTGTGCTCATTGTGTGCCAAGGACTGTTTAGGGAATTAACATCCTCCTAGCATACGTCTGTCTATCCAACATACACAGTGAACCTCTGACATAATTACTAGGTCAGATCGGTTAGAAAATCACAGTGTGAAATGATTACTTGTGCTTTAACAAAATTGGGTGCATAGGTAACCTGATGTGGCAGAGTTTATTGGCTTTTTAAAAACTTTTTATGTATGTTGACATATAGCTGATTAACTAGGTTGTGATAGTTTCAGGTGGACAGCAGAGGGACTCAGCCATACATAAATATGTATCCTTTCTCCCCATCCAGATGTGGCAAGGTTCTTCATTACTCACGTGTAAAAGTGTATCAGACTGCCATTAAATAGGTAATATTCTGGTTTAAATTTATTTTCAAACCCTTACAGATATGCAACTGTTAAATCATCAAGGTGCAACACTGAAGGAAGAATAACTGTAAGAAGCAAGATTTAAATGAATGTGTAAAATGTAGACATATTTTCCATCAATATATACATAGATCTGGAATATACATATATATATGATAAAAAGAGCAACATAGTTTTGTAATTCCAATATGAAGGCATTAAATGAAATTGAAAATTCAGTTTGTTTAGTCTAAATTTATGAAACAGATAGACATTTGTTGTTCCTCCAAACTGGAAGCTTAAGAATATGTTCTTAAAATTTTATCTTTTTATCTAGTGTTCCTTTTCCAGCTTTTAAAAATATATGGTTCAGTTTTTGTTTTGAAAGAATTTCAAATTTACAAGAAAGTTGCAAGAATGCTAGTCTTCACTTGAATCCCTACTTGTTAACATTTTGTGATTTTGCTGTAACATTCTATTTGAAATATTTTGTGAACCATTTCTTCAGTGTATGATCTTAAGAACAAGGGCATTCTCTTAAACAGCCACAGTACAATGACCCAAATGAGGAAATTAAAACTGACAGAATATCTAAACTACGAAGTGAAAGTGAAGTCATTTTAGTCGTGTCCGACTCTGCAATCCCATGGAGCCTGCTAGGCTCCTCTGTCCATGGGATTCTCCAGGCAAGAATACTGGAGTGAGTTGGCATTTCCTTCTCCAGGGGTTCTTCCCAACCTGGGGATTGAACCGAGGTCTCTTGCATTGCAGGCGAATTCTTGACTCTCAGAGCCACCAGGGAAGCCTAACTCAACTACAGTCCTTCAAATACCAAGAGGGAAGTTCTGAACATATGTTGTGGGTCAAGAGCCCATCCAGGTTCAGGCACTTCCTTTAGTTGTCATCTCTTCTTGTCTGTAATGATTCCTTGGTTTTTCTTCATTTCATGGTTTTAACATTTTCAATAGTACAGGACAGTTGTTTTGGAGAAAGTCTCTCGGTTTGGGTTTGTTTGATATTTCCTCATGACTAGCTTTAATTTATGCACTCTTCCACAGGAATATTGATTTGTCCCATTTACTGGTGATACTGACTTTGATGTTTTACGTGATTTGTTTTTTCATATTTTGGTTGCAGAGTAACACATAGGTCTTTTTGGTCTAATTCACTGGAGTTTGGCTTTGAAATGTGGCATTGGGATTTTTAACCTGATTAATATGCCTTGCTCTGATACATGAAGATTGATGTCTTTTTAAGGGATTAAAAAGTGCTAAATGATTTTTACACCTGGAATTTCCAGGCGTTTTATGAATTCAACCTTTATGTTGATGTTTAAGCTCCTAGACTGCAAAACTCTGTGATTAATTAATATACTTTGATTTTGCTTCAAGTTCTTAACTACAGTTTCTGTTCTACTTTACTGTATACTCTCACCATGATATTCTGCTTTACCAAGATGATACATAATGCAAGGTTGAGCGTGCTCTGAAAGTACATTTTAGGGTCTTCTTGGAAGTACAGTGGTTAAGACTCCAAGCTTCCACTGCCAGGGGCACGGGTTCAGTCCCTCATTGGGGAACTAAGATCCCACATGCCATGCAGTGAGACTAAAACATTAAAAAAATTTTTTTAATACATTTTATTTCTTGATTTAGGGTATTGCCTTTCCCCTATATTTTAAAATGTCATTTGTACAACTTGAAAATTAAAATTGTTCTTTAAATCCACTTAACATTTTGTGGATTTTACTTTTAGGATTAAGACTGTAGAAAAAAGGATTTTGACCACAGCTTCTATAAGAGTGATCCTAGAATCCCAGACCCCCTGCCTTAGAGACTCTGCATCAGTGGCTTGGTAACTGAGAAATCTGCATTTTTTGCAAGGACCTGGGCAGCTTGATATAGGCAGTTTAGAGGTTCCACTATCCGTTTGAGAAACACTGCCTTAGAGAAATACCAGGGGGCCGAGAAAGGTGACTTCTTACAAGTGCCGCATTTCATGTACTTACGTTAACTGAAAAAAATCAGCATTGCTACATTGTTCTATTGTCTCTCACCAAAATGAACACCATAGGTTTAAGTTTATATAGATGAAAAACTTGATATTTGCATAGTGTGAGATAGTAAGACATTTTGTATGTGTTTTTAAAGTATGTACTATTTTATAGCCATGCAATTGATCTGTCTGTTCACTTAAGTAGTGTAGAGCATAGAGAACAGTATTAAAATCTAGAGTGATAATCAGGTTATTTATTGTACTGAATTTAATCTTATGAAATAAGTGGACATCATGACAGTTAGATTTTAGTTTAGTAGTATTGTTCATTGAACAACTTCTAGTCTCTTTTGGTAATTAAAGACACACACGCCTCTTAGAAAGGAATATATTCAAGATTTTGAAAAACATATGTGTTACTGTTTTTGAGAAATATGCACAATAGAAAGTAATTATAATTTGCCTGAGTGATTTATAATTTAATCATCACTTGACTAAAATAGGTTTGTGGTTAAATGAATATGCTACGACTAGTTTTATTGAGTATACTTTAACTGAACTTTATTAAAAACTTTACAAAGGAAATTAATCTTAAGAACTGAGGAAATGGAAAGACTAATTTACAATAAATTTACTCAAGAAGGAAAAAAAATGACTTAAACAGCTTTCACCTGGGAAAATGTTGATTTTTAGAATCAAATATTTTTTTTCAAAGGTACAACTTTGTGACTTTTATGCATAAGCATTTGCTCTAAAATCTAGTATTACTTTTTGGTTTAAATTCCAAAATGAACATATATAAGATAATTTATATAAAAGCTGATTTTTTATCATTAAAATGTATCACATATTTTAATTGAAATTTACAAATTTCAGGATAATTTTTTTTCTACAGAAGAGTTGATACTATATGTAGTAGGCAGTGTGAACTAACAATGTGATAGGTAACAACAAAGTTAGGTATGAGCATAAGGTAGCAAAAAAGGCCTATAAAAACAGGTTTGTGAAAATGTTGGTTATTTACAGGTTGTACATATTCATAGTTATGAAGCATTTTTGGCCCTGAAAAATCCTTATTGTATACTCTGCTTATGGAATTATATACTTTATATAAATGCATTCAGATAGTTTTTGAAGAAGTATTTTAAAATATTTCCTGTGATTTAACTTTAAATGCTTGTATACCTTGAAAACACTTCCTGAGTTTGCTTATTTTTTGTGTTTTAAAAATTAAATTTATTTTTGGTTTTTAAAAATTGAAGTATAGTTGGTATACAATATTGTGTTAGTTTCAAGTGTACAGCACAGTGATTTACAGTTATGTTATATATATATATATATATATATATATATATATATATATGGTGAAGGGAATGGCAACCCACTGCTTGTCTGAAATTCCCAAGACAGCTATTCTTGTCTGGAAAATCCCACGCACAGAGGCGCCTGGATCCCTACGGTACATGGGATCCCAAAGAGTTGGATACAACTAACACACACACGCACGCACACACACACACACACACATTTTTTTTCCTTATAGGTTACTACAAAATATTAAGTATAGTTCCCTGTTCTATACATTAGGTCCTTGTTTGTTATCTATTTTATATATCATAGAACAGTTTGCTTATTTTAAAATACGTGTTTTGTTCAGTAAACATTAAAAGAAGAAATCATTATCACATTTATTTTGAACTTCTGTGGGGTTAAGGCTGAGTTGTTTTAGTACTAATTCTAGTCGTGTAGTGAATAAAATGGATTCATCAAAAGCTGTAAATATTTATTTAGGGGTAAATTGTCCACAGATATATTTCCTGACAAATACTAACAAAATAAAGTTATAAGCAATACCATAGGTTATTATTATTCAGTTAAGTTCAGTTGCTCAGTTGTATCCGACTCTGTGCGACCCCATGAATCGCAGTATGCCAGGCCTCCTTGTCCATCACCAACTCCCGGAGTTCACTCAGACTCATGTCCATCGAGTCAGTGATGCCATCCAGCCATCTCATCCTCTGTCGTCCCCTTCTCCTCCTGCCCCCAATCCCTCCCAGCATCAGAGTCTTTTCCAGTGAGTCAACACTTCGCATGAGGTGGCCAAAGTACTGGAGTTTCAGCTTTAGCATCATTCCTTCCAAAGAAATCCCAGGGCTGATCTCCTTCACAATGGACTGGTTGGATGTCCTTGCAGTCCAAGGGACTCTCAAGAGTCTTCTCTTATTATTAGATATTTAAAAATTCTCTAATCAGCTGTTTTCAGCAATAGAATGGTGACAGGTATAATGGTTAAGACCTGGAGCCTGGGAGTGAGACCTGTGCTAAATTTGGGGGGAAATACTTAATTTTCTTAAGCTTCAGAGTCCTCTTCTGTAAAATGGGGTTAGAATTGCCTGAGATACAAATGAGATAACATCTACAACTACATAGCACAGAGCTTAGCAAATAGAAATAATCAATGCTAATTGGAATTAATAACAATGGTTTTATAACAACTATATTGTGCCAGGTGAAATTTCTGGTGTCATATCAAACTCACTCACTTCTGAGGTAGAATTTAATATAACATCCAGCAAATTGTTTTGGTGGAATTTTCTTTTTCTATATTTTTTCTATATTTATCCTTTTGAATGAAGGCTTCTATTTAGCTATTTTCCTTATCTTGAATTAGAAGAGAAGGCTAGGGCTTCCCTGGTGGCTCAGTGGTAAAGAATCCACCTGCCAGTACAGGAGACATGGGTTCAATCCCTGGTCCACAAGGATCCCATATGCTGTGGATCACCTAAGTCCATACATGAGCCCACATGCCACAGCTGCTGAAGCCTGTGTGCCCTAGAGTCTGAGCTCATCAACAGGAGAAGCCACCGCATTGAGAAGCCTGCACATGGCAACGGAGAGTAGTCCCCACTCACTACAACTAGAGAAAAGCCCACACAGCAACGAAGAGCCAGCACAGCCAATAAATAAAATTATTAAATTTTAAAAAAAGGAGAAGATTATAGTTTCATTTAGCAGGAGAACAGTGGAAAGGAGCAACCTAGGCATTATCTTTCTTAGGATATATGTGGTATTCTGATTGGCAGGCCTTTTAATAGTGAATATTTCCAATTACGCAGAAGTTGTAGTGAGATATTTTCCAGCCAACCTGGCCCTCTGGCATCACTCACAGGAGCAGGGGGAGAGGAGGTGAGCTTTGAGTCACTGACAGGAGGCCCTGTGCTGAAAGGATGTGAGCACTATCCTTACAACAGAAGATCTTTTTAGAGAATTCTCTTGTGTCAGCATATTACTAATAATTGGGGCTTTCCTGGTGGCTCAGATGGTAAAGAATGTGCCTGCAATATGGGAGACCTGGGTTCGATCCCTTGGGTTGGGAAGATCCCCTGGAGAAGGGAATGGGCGATACACTCCAGTATTCTTGCCTAGAGAATCCTATGGACAGAGGAGCCTGGCGGGCTAAAGTCCATGGGGTCGCAAAGAGTTGGACATGACTGAGCGAGGCACAGTATATGCTTAGGGCCCAACCAGTACAGCGGAGTAGTTGACGAGCATAGACTGTGAGATGAGTGGTGGGTTTAGGTCCCAGCTGACTGGCCTATGGCCCGTTCTCCTATTTCCACAGCAGTAAAATAGGATAATAGTAGTTGCTACCTCATAGGGTTATTGTGAGGATGAAATATTAATATGTTAACTATATGCAAAGAGTCAGATATGACTGAGTGACACTTTGACTTTATATGTATGGTATTAATCAAAGGATGTAAATGTATTACAGGTTTCTCAAATGAAGAGTTTCTTCATCAGAATAAAATGAAAGAATTTTGTTCAGAAATGCTTCATTAATCTGCTGTTTTTAGCAATAAAATGATTTTCCAGAAACCTTCAGCAACCCCATTAAAAAAATACAACCCCATTAAAAAAAATAGGCATAAATCTATGACATCCTAAGTGGTGTGCAGAATCTAGATTATACATTATCTTCTTTCATTTCTAATCTGAAAAACTAGATGACCACATTGGTTAGAGTTGACTGAAGTCATATGGTCCAACTGTTATGGTTTCAGATAAATCAAGTTCACGGGTTTTGTAAGGAACATTGCAGCTTCTATTGGCTGTTCAGAAAGATCAAAATCCAGGCAATACAGAGTGACTCACAGTGAGAAAGTATGTCTCTTCACTTTTCCCTTTTGTTCCAATACTTTAAGCATACGTAATAGCTTGGTATCTTTTAGACCTTTATAAAACACATATGTATTTTTTCTCTTCCCCTTTACATACAAACACACACAGACACATACACAAATTGTTACATAAATGGAAACAATTTAAACATTTTATGTGGTTTTGCTCACATGTCTTGGAGATTTCATGTGTATACATATGTGCATATGCATGCTACTTCTTAATATATGATGGACATTTTTGTTTATAATTTATAATTATTGATAAGTCCAGAAAATAACGAGATGATAATGCTGATAATTGTAATATCAATGTATAATAGGTGT
The DNA here is from genome assembly GCF_003369695.1 of Bos indicus x Bos taurus. NCBI lineage: Eukaryota > Metazoa > Chordata > Mammalia > Artiodactyla > Bovidae > Bos > Bos indicus x Bos taurus. The sequence continues at coordinate 51,312,028 of NC_040088.1, forward strand.
ATATAGTATTTATTGACACTTATATACCAGACCATTTATCTCACTTAATAAGCAAATGAGGTATGCATATCTTAATACAAACTTTATCAATGAAGGATCAGACTTAGAGAAGTTAAGTAACAGTCTCAAGGACTTTTGGATCTTTGTACAGATGTATTCACGTAAGAGAGATTCCTCAGTGTAAAATTGTTATGTTAAAGAGAATACCCATTTTAAATTCTGATTGATGCTACTAAATTGTGTTCCAAAAATTTTATATCAATTTAATCCCAATAGCAAGGTATGGTAGCACCTGTTTCTTCATATTCTTACACTAAATACTGCAAATCTTTTCATTTTTTCCCATTTATATTTACCCAGTTATTTAAATTGAGTGTATTTTCATGTATTTATTAGTTATTTGTATTTTTTTCTGGAATTGCCGTCCCATATTGTTTGCCCACACTTTTGTTGAATTGTTAGTCATTTTTATTGATTTGGATAAGCATATATATATATATATGTATACATATATATATATATATATCTGTGCATTCTTTGTCACATGTGTTGAATTGTTAGTCATTTTTATTGATTTGGATAAGCATATATATATATATATATATATATATATATCTGTGCATTCTTTGTCACATGTGTTTCTGTGGTGCACTTACGTTTAGTTTGTTTATGATGGCTTTTGTCTTACAGGAGATTTAAATTTTCAGGTACAAAATCTGCCAAAGTTTCCCCTGGTTTTATGTTTTGCTTAAAAAGACCTAGACATCTCAAAATCTTAAGTAATTTTCTTATCCTTCTGTGGCTTGTGTAACTTTATTTCCATTTGAAATTTTGAGTGTTACGGTATGGGGTAGGGTAAGAACTAATTTACTTTTACCTTTTATGAATCTCAAATTGTTCTAACAAGAATAATTTGAACAAGACATTCTTCTCACCAAAGTGGGATGCCTGTGTATATGTCAGGGAAACATTTCATTTCTGCTTTACTTGAATATACATTACTGTTATGAGATGAAAGGAAAGACCTTTTTTAAAAAATAAGATTATTTATTTATTTTGCTGTGCCAAGTCTTAGTTGTGGCATGTGGGATCAAGTTCCCCAACCAGGGATGAAAACCTAGGCCCCCTGCGTTGGGAACACGGAGTCCTAGCCACTGGACCACCAGTGAAGTCTCTTGGTATTTTTTTTAAACTTTATATTTTTTATTGGAGTATAGCTGATTTTAAAAGTGATTTCCCAGGTGGCTCAGTGGTAAAGAATCCACCTGTCAACACAGGAGACACAGGAGATGCTTGTTCGATCCCTGGGTCAGGAAGATACCCTGGAGGAGGAAACGGCAACCCACTCTCGGATAATTCCATGGACACAGGAGCCTGGTGGGCTACAGTCTAAATAATAAAATGATAAAGTAGTTGCTCAGTCATGTCTGACTGTTTGCAGTTCCATGGACTGTAGCCTGCCAGGCTCTCCTGTCCTTGGGGATTCTCCAGGCAAGAATACTGGAGTGGGTTGCCATATTCTTCTCCAGAGGATCTTCCCAACCCAGGGGTCGAACCCAGGTCTCCCACATTACAGGTGGATTCTTTACTGTCTGAGCCACCAGGGATGTCTGTGGGGTCACAAAGAGTTGGACACAACTAAGCACACAATGACACTCACAGCCGATTAACCAATGTTGTGATAGTTTCAGGTGGACAGAAAGGAACTCAGACATACATATGCGTGTATCCATTCTCCTACAAATTCCTCCTCCTTTTTTTTTTTCATTAAGGAATATGATTTAAAAAATCAACTTCCTACCATGTAAAAATCCTCCAGGATGTATTGTTAATGTGGACTAGTGTGTGTAAGATGCATATTTTGTTTAGAAAGTGGGAAACAATGTATATTTGTATGTATACATAGAAACTTGAGGAAGATATCTTACAAAATATGAATGATTTTTACCTATTTGGGGCAGAGATGGGAGTGGAACTGGCCAGGTGTGGGGAAAAAAACTTGAGAGGAAGCTTCTTGCTGGTGACAGTTTTAAGCTTTCCAGTTTCTGAACTATATGAAAGTATTACCCATGCATTTTTAAACAAGGAATGGTCAGTAACCAAATGCAGCAGGAATTTCTATAAGGCAAGAATGGGACGTGTCTATCGTGTTTCCCAATAATTTGTTAAATTATGAATTTTACCAGAACAGATTTGCAGGAGTGTGAATGGCCAGAGAAAGACTGCATGCAGTGAATTGAAATGTGGATGAGAAGTAGTTTGTAAAGAAACCACTCCAGGACTTTCCATGGTTCGGACTCACACTTTCATTGCTGGGTCCTGAAATCAGTCCTTGGTTGAGGAACTAGGATCCTGCTAGCTGTGCAGTACAGCAAAAGAAAAAAACACCCCATCATCTCATAACAACTTAGTGGCTTAAAACTCGTCATTTTACTTTTCCACCAGCCTCTAAGTTGACTGGGCTCAGCTGGGTGGTTCCTTTTCTCCGTGTCATGTCAGCTGAGGTTGCAGTCTCCTGGGACTCAATGGGTCAGAGCACCCATGATAACTCGCACATGTGACTGTCACCTGGGAGCTGAGCTGGGGCTCTTGGCTGGCTTTTGAATGGATTTTTTTGTCTGGGCTTGGCTTCTCTGGGGTAGCTGGGTTCAGAGAGGCTGCGTCCCCAGAGCAAGAAGGGGAGTGAACTGAAAGTCACTCAGTCGTGTCCACCTCTTTGCAACCCCATGGACTATACAGTCCATGGAATTCTCCAGGCCAGAATACTGGTATGGGTAGCTGTTCCCTTTTCTAGGGGATCTTCCCAACCCAGGGATCGAACCCAGGTCTCCCACATTGCAGGCAGATTCTTTACCGAGTCACCAGGGAAGCCCAAGGAAGCAAGGAGGAGAAGCTGTCCTCATTAAGGTGAGACTCAGAACTGGTTCAACATTACTCAAAGCCCATTCTGTTGTTCAGGCAGACCTAGGGTCAACCTGGAGTCAAGGGGAGAGGACAAGAAGCCACCTCCAGATGCAGAGAAAGACGATTCATTTATGTCTGTCTATCTTTTTATTTTGGCTCTACTACGTGGCATGTGGGATCTTAGTCCCATAACTAGGGGTCAAACCTGTGTGCCCTGCACTGGAAGCAGGGAGTCTTAACCACTGCCCCACTGGGGATGTCTCTAAGTCTTTCTTTAAGCAGTCACAGGAAGCCTTTACCAGAAATGTACTGCAACTCAAATGTGCACTGCACAAGTCATACTGAAAAAATCCTAGAAAGGAGATTTACAAACTTATTTGAAGAAAGTTTTAAGGTTATAGCTTAACAAAAAGTCTGCATGTCCCACCCCCTCAGAACGAGGAGGAATGTAACTGGCTCAGTTCAGTCACTCAGTCGTGTCCAACTCTTTGCGACCCCATGAACTGCAGCATGCCAGGCCTCCCTGTCCATCACCAACTCCCAGAGTCTACCCAAACTCATGTCCATTGAGTTGGTGATGCCATCCAACCATCTCATCCTCTGCCATCCCCTTCTTCTGCCCTCAATCTTCCCCAGCATCAGGGTCTTTTCCAATGAGTCAGTTCTTCGCATCAGGTGCCCAAAGCATTGGAGTTTCAGCTTCAACGTCAGTCCTTCCAATGAATATCCAGGACTGATCTACTTTAGGATAGACTGGTTGGATCTCCTTGCAGTCCATGGGACTCTCAAGAGTCTTCTCCAACACCACAGTTCAAAAGCATCAATTCTTCAGTGCTCAGCTTTCTTTCTAGTCCATTCTCACATCCATACATGACCACTGGAAAAACCATAGCCTTGACTAGAACGGACCTTTGTTGACAAAGTAATGTCTCTGCTTTGTAATATCCTGTCTAGGTTGGTCATAACTTTCCTTCCAAGGAGTAAGCGTCTTTTTAATTTCATGGCTACAATCACCATCTGCAGTGATTTTGGAGCGCCAAAAATAAAGTCAGCCACTGTTTCCCCATCTATTTGCCATGAAGTGATGGGACTGGATGACATGATCTTAGTTTTCTGAATGTTGAGCTTTAAGCCAACTTTTTCACTCTCCTCTTTCACTTTCATCAAGAGGCTCTTTAGTTCTTCACTTTCTGCCATAAGGGTGGTGTCATCTGTATATCTGAGGTTATTGATATTTCTCCCAGCAGTCTTGACTCCAGCTTGTGCTTCTTCTAGCCCAGCAATTCTCATGATGTACTCTGCATATAAGTTAAATAAACAGGGTGACAATATACAGCCTTGACGTACTCCTTTTCCTATTTGGAACCAGTCTGTTGTTCCATGTCCAGTTCTAACTGTTGCTTCCTGACCTGCATACAAATTTCTCAAGAGGCAGGTCAGGTGGTCTGGGTCTCTTTAAGAATTTTCCACAGTTTATTGTGATCCACACAGTCAAAGGCTTTGGCATAGTCAATAAAGCAGAAATAGATGTTTTTCTGGAACTCTCTTGCTTTTTCAATGATCCAGCGGATGTTGGCAACTTGATCTCTGGTTCCTCTGCCTTTTCTAAAACCAGCTTGAACATCAGGAAGTTCACGGTTCACGTAATGCTGAAGCCTGGCTTGCAGAATTTTGAGCATTACTTTACTAGCTAACTGGCTACTTTACTAGTAACTGGCTACTTAGTCCAAAATGTTTAGGTAGCTTAGTCCAAATTGTGTTTAGTGAGTTTTGCTCTGGAAATGCCCTATTCTTACCTTAAAGGAATCAATAAACCATCACAGGCAATCTGCTTCTGCATTTCTCTAAGAGTATGGATAATATCCTCTACATTACCTATGTGAATAGCGTTAAAGAATTTTTTCCAAACCCTAAGTGCTAGGAAACATCATGAGAAATGCTGGGATGGAAGAAGCACAAGCTGGAGTCAAGATTGCTGGGAGAAATATCAATAACCTTAGATATGCAGATGATGCCAACTTTATGGCATAAAGTGAAGAGGAACTAAAAAGCCTCTTGATGAAAGTGAAAGAGGAGAGTCAAAAAGTTGGCTTAAAGCTCAACATTCAGAAAACGAAGATCATGGCATCTGGTCCCATCACTTCATGGGAAATAGATGGGGAAACAGTGGAAACAGTGTCAGACTATTTTTTTGGACTCCAAAATCACTGCAGATGGTGATTGCAGCCATGAAATGAAAAGACACTCCTTGGAAGAAAAGTTATGACCAACCTAGATAGCATATTCAAAAGCAGAGACATTACTTTGCCAACAAAGGTCCATCCAGTCAAGGCTATGGTTTTTCCAGTGGTCATGTATGGATGTGAGAGTTGGACTGTGAAGAAAGCTGAGTGGTGAAGAATTGATGCTTTTGAACTGTGGTGTGCTTTTGAATTGATACTCTTTGAACTTCTCTCAAGAGAAGACTGTTGAGAGTCCCTTGGACTGCAAGGAGATCCAGCCAGTCTATTCTAAAGGAAATCAGTCCTGGGTGTTCATTGGAAGGACTGATACTAAAGCTGAAACTCCAATACTTTGACCACCTCATGTGAAGAGTTGACTGATTGGAAAAGACTCTGATGCTGGGAGGGATTGGGGGCAGGAGGAGAAGGGGATGACAGAGGGTGAGATGGCTGGATGGCATCACTGACTCGATGGACATGAGTTTGAGTGAACTCTGGGAGTTGGTGATGGACAGGGAGGTCTGGCGTGCTGTGATTCATGGGGTCGCAAAGAGTCAGACACGACTGAGCGACTGAACTGAACTGAAGTGCTAGGAAATCTTTTATTTTCTATGAATAACTGATACACTTGTTTCTTACAGTCAGTGCAAAACTGATTATAAAGAACATCAAAAATTTAAAGGCCAAATTTAATAATACTATAGCATGTGATCTGTATAAAGTTATGTGTTATTTACACCCTAGTGATGATTTTCTATACTAGCTAGACATTCCATGAAGTTATTTTCTATCTGTATTTCTATTTTCCCAGTTTGGTATATATAATAAATCTTCTAAAATCTTTTGTGAAATAAAGAGTACATGAATGAATAAAACAAATGACAAAACATTATGCTGATAGAGATTAAATATCTTAAATGTATATCCTATTGACTGAAAGCCAGAGTTTGTTTCATAGAAAGGCTCAAGCAGGAGACTGTTGAGTCTCTAAGTATCCAAAGAAATCTTGGAGGCATTAGAAAGGGCATCCTGGAGTCCCAAAGGTACTTTATCACTCAGAAAACTTTGGTTGTAGCTACCCTGTGCTTTAAGTTGAAAATGAAAAGGATTTTCTTAAACAAATACCTTTTATCTACAAAAAATCCACAGCAGACGTCATACTGAATGAAGGTGATCTAGGGAAGGGGTTCCCAGCCTCCAGGATCTAATGCCTGATGCTCGAGGTGGAGCTGATGTAATAACAATAGAAATAAAGTGCACAATAAATGTAATGAACTTGAATCATCCCTCTTGACTCAGACAGTAAAGAATCGCCTGCAGTACAGGAGACCTGGGTTTGATCCCCGGGTTGGAAAGATCCCCTGGAGAAGGGGACGGCTATCCACTCCAGTATTCTGTCCTGGAGAATTCCATGGACAGAGGAGCCTGGCAGGCTACAGTCCATGGGGTTATGAAGGGTCCGGCATGACTGAGAGACTTTCACTTTCACTTTGATTCATCCCAAAATCACCATCCGCCCATCTGTGGAAAAATTGTCTTCCACGAAACCAGTCCCTGGTGCCCAAAAGGTTGGGGACCAGTGCTCTAGTGAATGTTTCCCTTCTCATAACAGGAAACATGTCCGCTATTATGTTTTCAATTCAGCTTTGGCCTGGAGGTCCTGCCTAGTGAAATAAGAGGAGGAAAAAGCATGAGGAAGAAAGAAACAAAGCTGTCACTCTTCACAGGTGATACTGCAGAGATTCAGGCAGCAAATGAAGTTCTCCTGGTTATTAGGAATAGAGGAGACTGAGAGCTGGAATAAAGATTGCAGAACTAGAAACGTTAAGTGATGAAAGGTGACATTCTGCTTTGTAATTGAGACTTATAGTCATCCTCCAAATCTGTTCTCCTCTTTTATGGTAATTGAACCCTTGAGTTACAACTTGCCACAGGGAATAAAGATATGTCCCAGGGCCCCTTACATCCAGGCATGCCTGTATGACTAAGTTCTAGATGATGGCATGTGAAGAGCAGTGACACATGCAGCTTCCAGTAATTTTGCTCTTAATGGAATGTGGATGCAATGGCAGCAATCCATCTTGGAGCATGATGCTTGGAGCAATCCAGCTTGAAGCTCCCCAGAAATAACAGAGCAGTAGGAAATAGGAGCATGGATTTCTCTCTTTGTGGAGCTGGTACAGGACTGCCGAATACGACTGTGCAGTTGGACGTGACATAGTGGGTATCCTTCCCAGGGTCCACAGTGTGAACAGGACCCCATAGAATCATGCAACAGACATCAGGAAAAATGAGTACACAGCATCCCAGAGTCACCTGCCCAGGTAGGGCTCCCCTGGAGGGAAGCTTACACCTGGACCATTTCAAATATTGTTACTTTGGGGAAATCCCTGGCAGTCTGTGTTTTCATTGCTGAGGGTCTGGGTTCGATCTTTGGTCAGGGAATTAAGATCCCTCAAGCCATGCAATGCAATCAAAAAAATAAAAAATAAACTATGATGATTAACAAGGACCTACCATAAAGCATGGGTAACTCTGCTCAATGTTTTGTAGCAGCCTGGATGGGAGGGGAGTTTGGGGGAGAATGGATACATGTATATGTATGGCTGAGTCCCTTTGCTGTCCACTTGAAATTATCACAATGTGAAATTATCATGTTGGCTATACTTGAATATAAAATTAGAAGTTTATGAATAAATACATGACTGTTACTTTGGATCTCTGCTACAGCTTCTGAACCTCCATTACAGGTAATGAAAGTGTGTGTGTTAGTCACTCAGTTGTGTCCAACTCTCTACGACCCCATGGGCTGTAGCCCGCCAGTCTCCTCTGTCCATGGAATTTTCCAGGCAAGAATACTGGAGTGGGTAGCCATTCCCTTCTCTAGGGGATCTTCTCGACTTGGAGACTGAAAGCCGGTCTCCTACATTGCAGGCAGATTCTTTACCATCTGAGCCACCAGGGAAGTCCTGTTACAGTTAATACAAGATTCTAAGTCTGGGATAGGTCCTTTTAGCAAACAAAGGAAGTCAAATAGAGTAGTAGCCATGCGGCAAGATGAATTTCACATTTGTTGAGTGAATGCTCTGTACAAAGATCAGTGGTCAGTGCTGGTGGAATATACATAAAGGACAGTTCCTGCCCTCCAGGAACTTAAAGTCTAGTGAGGAAAAACCCATTTATAAATTCCAACAACTTTCAAGAATATAACCCTCAAGAAATTTAAAATATAGTGAAGAAAAATGTACCAATAATTTCAATACATAGGAGTGAAGTGAGGCTCTGAGGACAGCAATCTATTAGGAAAAGACATTCATGCCACTAATATTAATATATGGCAGTAAAGTGGGTACTGGAGGTGTTTCTGATATTAAGCAGAAAATAACTAGCCAGCCTCAAGTTTCCAAATCACGGCATTCATCAGATAGCCTTAAGTTATGAGATGCAGTACTAATTTTTCTATTTCAGTGCCCTTAGACATTTGGCTTTCTGTAGTATGGAAGCAGTTTGCCTAGTGTATTTTAAAGAATTTTTCTTAGTAAAAGAAAGGGAAAAATCAATATTTTTTTATTTGCTCACAGAAATGAAAACATACTTGGCCTCAAAGGAACAAAACATCTAATTTACTTTGCAGTATTTTCTAAATGTTACTCCAGAGAGGCTTATGTTTATGGAGAGTATCAGAATATGACCTTTAAAAAACTTACATTGATTTGGTGTTTTTTTTTTTCTAAACAGACTATGATAATAATAATACCCAATAAAAGAAAATGCATTTGAAAAATAACATGTGTGTGTACTGGTTATGTGTGGGCGGGGACCAACCACAAATTCTGAAAATCTTTTCTCAATATTAAGACTCTTGTCACTGCAGGAGCAGTTTGCAATTTAAGCCTACCATGGATATTTATTGAGGATCTATTCTGAGCTGTGCTCTGCTGGGCACTGTAGAGAGTGGGCAATAAAAAAAAATTCTGCATTCTCATACAGAAGGCCACTATCCAAAAGGATATATATATCCTTTATATATACATATATATGTATATAAAACCAATACAGTTTTTTTTTTTTTAATTCAACATTCCAGAAACTAAGATCATGGGATCTGGTCCCAACACTTCAGGGCAAATAGATGGGGGAAAAATGGAAGCAGTGATAGACTTTGTTTTCTTGGGATCCAAAATCACTGTGGACAGTGACTGTAGCCATGAAATTAAAAGATGCTCGCTCTTTGGAAGAAAAGTTACGATGAACTTGCTGCTGCTGCTGCTAAGTCGCTTCAGTCGTGTCTGACTCTGTGCGACCCCACAGACGGCCTCCTACCAGGCTCCTCTGTCCCTGGGATTCTCCAGGCAAGAACACTGGAGTGGGTTGTCATTTCCTTCTCCAATGCATGAAAGTGAAAAGTGAAAGTGAAATCACTCAGTCGTGCCCGACTCTTAGCGACCTCATGGACTGCAGCCTACCAGGCTCCTCCATCCATGGGATTTTCCAGGCCAGAGTGCTGGAGTGGGGTGCCATTGCCTTCTCCGTGACGAACCTAGACAGTGTATTAAAAAACAGACATATCACTTTGCTGACAAAGGTCTATCTAGTCAAAGTTATGGTTTTTTCCCAATAGTCATGTACGGATGTGAGAGTTGGACCGTAAAGAAGGATGAACACCAAAGAATTAATACTTTTGAATTGTGGTGCTGAAGAAGTCTCTTGAAAGTCCCTTGGAGAGCAAGGAGATCAAAGCATCCCTTGGACAGCAAGGAGATCAAAGCAGTCAATCCTAAAGGATATCAACCCTGAATATTCACTGGAAGGACTGATGCTGAAGCTGAAGCTCCAAATACTTGGGCCACCTGATGTGAAGAGCCGACTCATTGGAAAAGACCCTGGTGCTGGGAAAGATAGAGGGCAGGAGGAGAAGGAGGCAACAGAGAATGAGATGGTTGGATGGCATCACTGACTCAATGGACATGAATTTGAGCAAACTCCAGGAGATAGTGAAGGACAGGGAAGCCTGGTGTGCTGCAGTTCATGGGGTCTCAAAGAGTCAGACATGACTTAGCGACTGAAAAACAGCAATCAATATTGAGTGCTAAGTAGAGGCCCAAAGGAATGTGAGTACGTCGGGGAGGAAAAATATAATTTTTTTTAATTAAAAAATTATTTACAGCAAGGAGTGGTGGGTGGGTTTGGCAATCAGGCTGTAGTTTTCTGATCTTGTTCTAGAAGTAGAAAGACTCCAGCTGAGGATCTTCCTTTTTGGATGATAAAGAACAATCAGCAGTGCCTTAGGTCTTTCCTTTCCTTCCCTGGTTAGCTTGATTTATTCTTTTAAGACAGTATATACCCTTAGAGTGCATTCCTAGCCTAAAAGTCACTGCCGTGGGAATTAGGGCTCTGATCACCTGTTACAGCTATTTTGGTCCGTGAAGAGGGACTCATGGAATCTACTTCTTTGCCTGTGTTGGAGATGTTGTAAGGGAAAAGTCCATGGTCTCTTTCTCCAGTTGTTGGCCAGTCTGGCAGGAGGCTGGCTGGTCATCATCTCAAAGCCTAAGCGCAAATCTTCACCCACACTTTTATGCACCAGGGAAAAGATGAATTCTTATCTGGTGAAGCTTAAAGTCTTCATTAGAAAGATAGGCACTAAAGTTTATCCTTACTGCTTATTCATTCTATTTATAAAAGCTCACATCTGATAATCTCAACTTCTCAGTCCAACCCTCCCTTTCCACACTCCTCCTTGGCAACCACAAGTCTGTTCTCTATGTCTGTGAGTCTGTTTCTGTTTTGTAGATAGGTTGATCTGTATCATATTTTTGAGTTGACATATAAGCAATATCATATGGTATTTCTTTCTCTTCCTGAAATACTTCACTTAGTATGATAATTTCTAAGTCCATTCATGTTGCTGCAAATGGCATTATTTCATTCTTTTTATGGCTGAGTAGTATTCCATTGTGTATATAAAATCTTTTTTATCCATTCATCTGTCAGTAGACATTTAGGTTTTTTTCCATGTCTTGACTATTATAAATAGCATCTAATGAGTAAAGAGAAGCACCTCATTAGGAATTTCTGGTAAACTACTGTTAGTAAATTGTAATTGAAAAAAAAAAAAAAGCCTAGTCTTAACAAATCTAAAATCTGCAAGATCTTAGTAATCATGCTGCTTCACTGAGTTTTGCAAACTAAAAATTTCTGAGGTGTGTGGTTAGGTTAACAAGTGATTTGGGCATCATTTTTCAAAACAGCCCTGATCTGCAGAAATCACCCAACCAATCATATAACAAATTCATTAAACAACTATATGTTAACCCTGTGCTCTGGGCATGGAAAGATGGGAGGTTTAACCTACCCTCAAGGGTGTCACGGTCCGTTAAAAAGTCAGCTTGCAACTAAAACGGTGTGTGCTGAGTGCTTTGTGAGGATGCTATGATGGAGCGGAGGGGGGCACAGAAGAGAGGCACCTAACCCAGTAAAGAGTCCGCAGAGGGGGTCAGGCAGAGACTGAGTCTTGGAGGCTTGTGTGGGTTCCATGGAAGTGGAAGAGATGGGCCGGGTCATGTTGGGTAGAGGCTATTGCAGCCGTGGACGTACCGTTCTAGAAGAGTTTGGGAAATTCCAAGTAGTTCTTTGTGGCTGGTACACAGGTGCCCTCCGAGAAGTGATGAACATGAGGATGGAGGAGTAGGAAGAGCCTAGATTATGAAATAGAAGTAGATACAAAACTAATGTGTGATGGTCATTCTGAACAGGGCACATTGTGGTAGAAAGGGGACCTGTAGTGGCAAGGGGGTAAAGCAATCCATACATGTTGTCATATTATAGTTGATATTTAATTAGGGTGTTCTTTAATAGTACTTTTTCTAGAAAAACTGTCAAGTATTATATGGTAAGTATAAAAATAACTAATACTGAACCTGAAGATTTTCATACTGAGTGAAGTAAGTCAGACAGAGAAAGACAAATCTTATTTGTGGAATCTAATAAAAGGCTACAAATGAACTTATCTACAAAACTGAAATAGAGTTACAGATGTAGAAAATAGGCTATGGTTACCAGGGGGTAAAGGGGGGCAAGGATAAATTGGGAGATTTAAATTGACATATACACATTACTATATATATATATAAACGTATATATATGTCAGATATAGACATATATAATATAGACAGATATAGACATATATAATAGATACATATATATCTATTCAAGCCCCGGGTCAGGAAGATCCTCTGGAGAAGGGAATGTCAACCCACTCCAGTATTCTTGCCTGGAGAATCCCATGGACAGAGAAGCCTGGCGGGCTACAGTCTGTGGGGTCAGCAAAGAGTCAGATATGATTGAGCGACTAACACACACATACGTATATATATTTGTATAACTAATTCACTTTGCTGTATACCTGAAACCAACACAACACTGTAAATCAATTACATCTCAATGAAAATTTTAAAAAAGAATAAATAATACTTTGATCACACATCAATTTTGATTAGATTAATTGAATTGATAAGTTAAACATAGATGGAAAGTTACACACTTCTGTTTTATTTGTAGCAGGTAAAGTTAATGATGCCATTTGTGATTTTTAAGATTTTGAAAGTATTTTCCTTTTTGCTTTGAAAGTTCCTGTTTCTAATTCTGTGCTCCTGTGTATTTAAGGCACTTAAATAATTTTGTCAGCTCTGTAAGGCCCTCCCCACTGTCTGAGGGCAAACAGCCTTGAACTACAATTGCAGGATTTTTAGAGAAAATTCCTAGGCTTTGGAGCAGCGGAGGCAATCTCTCATGTTCAACTCACCGATTGATGGTTAGTGGCTGCTGGGGTGCTATGCCGAGGACTCAGAATCATGCCAAGATCAAGAGTGACATCTGCATGGGAGGAGATCGCCAGTGGTGGCCTGTGTCTCTAAGTGTTATCATCCCTGCTGAGGACAGTACACTCTGTCAACTCAATGTGGTGGCGCCAAGAAATTGGACCACTCTTTTTAGCCTTCTCCTTCACAGCCTTTGAACTCTTGGAATTTTCCAAACCACGCTGACTTTTAAACCCTTTGAATGATAAGAGACACAGGGATTGAATTTCAACACATGAATGTGTTTCCTGGCCATAAACTCTTAGACATCTTTTTCCTTGCTCTTGACCTTCCTTTGGCTGCTAGACAGGTTACCTATGTCTGCCAAGCACCTCTGGTTTAACTGGTTGTGGAGCAGTCAACCAGTGATGCTCCTGCTTCCATACATATCAGGTAGGGCATTTTCAAACGCTTATTTATATGATAATTAAACACCAAAAGTATGAGTTTTAGCTTAGGTGAAAACATAAGAATAAGGGGTGTGGCAGAGAAGAAATTGGAAGTTTTCTTTTTAATTGAAATATAACTGACCTATAACATTATATTGGTTTCAGATATACAACAATAATCCAGCCTAAGTACATACTGCAAAATTATTGCCATGCTAAGTCGAATTAACATCCTTAGGGAAAGGGTTATCCTTATAGAATCAGGGTTATGTGCATGGGAACTACAAAGTTCTGACGTGGAATTTTTGTAGGACAAAGATTCAGCTTATTTCTTACTAACTGCTTGCTAAAGTTAATTAGAAACCTCAAATAAAACGTCAAGGGGTAGTAGAGGAAAACTAGTTCTTCTAACTAGTATATACAAATGTCTTAGCAACTTACTATAAAGTCAACAATGGATTGTGAGCAGCTCGCTCCAAACAGTGACTGGGGAATCCAGACTCTTTCTCTCCCATGGCTGTGTCATATTTCACATACGGCATCGGAGAACAATGAGCCTGTCTGTATCCAGGGAGCCCAACAGAAAAGACGTACAGATTCACATGTAGGAAGTTTTATGGGCCAGATGTGACCGTGGCATTCATAGAGGTTCCACTGGCAAAGACTTTTTCATAAAGCCAAAGCAAATACTGAAGGATGCTGGTGCCCAGGAGGTAAAGCAAACAGGCTGGTGAAGAACTTCCTTATTTTTCAAAGGAAATAGATATATCACAGATTTGCTTTTTCTATAAGGTGACCATGGGCTGGTGCCTATTGATAAAGGGGCCTCCAGTTTTTTTTTTTTTTTAAATGTTTTTGACTGTGCCGCTCGCGTGCAATGGAGCCCAGGTCCCCGCGGAGCCCCAACCCCAGGCTGCATATCTTCACTTTGCTGCAGCTAAGCTACCCTGGAGCCCCGAGGGATGGGCGGAGCGATCCTGCCCCAGCCCCGCCTCACCCTGCCCCACCCGGCTCCAACCCCGCCCATGGAAGCCCCGCCCCGCTCATCACAGCCCCGCCCCGCTCATCACAGCCCCGCCCTTAACCGACGGACCCCAGGAGGCCAACCCACCTGTGAAACCAGGTCGGTCCTCCGGCTACGCACCATGTCGGCCTCAGCACCCACAGCCTCTTTTCAAGGAATCTCATAGTAATTTGTGGCCTCCTGCAAGGCCAGTTATCGTCACAACTTTGGTTGACCTGGATCTGGGAGTCTCCACGGCTTTGGGTTCTGGACGACGCCTGGCTGAGGGGACACAAACAGGAGGTCGTTGTCCTCAGAACACACTGAGGCTTCAGCTTCTGGAAAACTCTGGGTCCCGTCCACGCAGACAGGAACCCAGTGTCTTCAGGACCCGCTGTGGAGAGCGACTGCTGGAGTAAAAGGTGAAGAAAAATTGGGAGCAGCTTCCTGAATGTGGCTGGCTGCTGAGGAGGGAGGGGTTAATTTTCATAGGAGCCCCCAGAGGAAGGGCTTGGTGTGGAAAAGTGTGGGTTTCAGGTAGTTTTTTGGCTGTGGTGTAGACAGTTCCTAGTGTGTCTCTGTGGTGTGTTATGGGGTCTCTAACCTTGGGGTCACAGACCGGTACTTCCTGTCAGATCGGTGACGGCAACAGATTAGAAATAAAGGACACAATAAATATAATGTGCTTGAATCATCCCGAAACTATCCCCACCCCTCCCTGGTCTGTGGAAAAATTGTTCTCCTCCAAACCCATCCCTGGTGTCAAACAGGTTGTGGTCTGCTGGTGTGTGGTATCTAGTTTGCTTGGCATCATTTTTTGTTTTTTGTTTTTTTTTTTTTTTTCAGAACATAAAACATGTTTTCTGTTTTATTTCAACCTTTCAAATTTCACTCTAATTTCTATCATAGCTGACCATGTTTTGAACCTAAAGAGAAATTTTTCAAAATATCATTTCAACTTTGGTAGGTTGATAAGTCAACTTTATATGCATAAAGCCACCACAGTTTCTAATATTTAAAAAAATATGTTGTATAGGGTCTTTTGTGATAACGTGAAATAACACTGGATTTTAAATTGATGTTGGAGGTGTTATCCTTTTGAATGCTTCTTAATTTTAAAGACTTTGATTCTGTACCTGATTTTACAGATACTTTCTAAATAATGACTAATTATTTCTTCCTGCCTTGTGCTAAAACCCTTATTTTTGTTTTGCTTTCTGTGCATTAGCCAGGACCTTGAAATATTACAGTATTACCTTGCCATCATTTTTGAAGGAATTTTCTGCAGTATATGACCTTGGCAACTTTGTTATAAATTAATGGACCAGATTGTTGTTGTTTTCATTGCTAAATTGTGACTCTTTTGTGACCCTGTGGACAGTAGCCCACCAGGTGCCTCTGTCCATGGGATTTTCCAGGCATGAATAATGGAGTGAGTGGACATTTCCTTCTCCAGGATATCTTCCTGACTCAGGGATCGAACCTGCGTCTCCTGCCTTGGCAGGCGGATTCTTTATCATGGAGCCATCAGAAAAGCCCAACGGACCATAGACGTGTGGGTTGATTTCTGGGCTCTCTGTTCTGTTCCTCTGGTGCCTGTTTTTATGCCAGTTCTACCCTGTTTTGGCTCCATAGCTTCACAGTGTAGTTTGAAGTCAGGGAGCAAAGTTGACTCCAGCTGTGTTCTTTCTTAGAATGGCTTTGACTCTTTGGGGTCCATTTTGGTTCTATACAACTGAGAGGACTGTTTGTTCTGTTTTTGTGAAAAATGCCATTTTCATTTTGTTCAAGATTGAATGTATCCAATGCTTTGGCTGGATGAACTTTTTTCTTAAGATTTTTTTTTTTTAATGTGGACCATTTTTAAAGTCTTTTTTGAATTTTTTACAAATTGCTTCTGTTTTATGTTTTTGCTTTTTGGCCCTGAGGTATGCAGGATCTTAGCTCCCTGACCCAGGATTGAATCTGCACCCTCTGCATTGGAATGTGAGTCTTAACCACTGGACCGCCAGGAAAAACCCTAGATGAATGTTTTAACAATATTCTTCCAATTCCTGACCAAAGAATTTTTTTTAGTTCTTTGTTTCTTCTTCAGTTTCTTTACAAGGGTTCTACAGTTTTCGTTGTGCAGGTCGTTCACATCACTGTTTAGATGTATACCTGGGTATTTTGTTCTTTTTGATGCAGTTGTGAGTGGGATCGTTTTCTTAATTTTTCTGATACTTCTGCTTCTTTATTAGTGTTTAAAAAAGCTCAACTGATTTTTGTGTAGTACTTTTATATCATGCAACTTTACTCAGTTCATGTATTACTTCTACCTTTTGGTGATTCAATGTGAAAATTGTAATTTAAAAATACAGTTGTTTCTGCTGTATCCCAACTCATTCACAACACCCAAGACATAGTGACTACTAACATTAAAAGGTGCTGTGGGAACATTATATGTGGATTCCTACAAGAGTAATTAGCTTAAGCCTTTGGGGTGAACTGAATCTGGATATGGCTTGTCCCCTAACATGAAGTTTGATGTCTTATCTACTTTTCTGGCATGGTATTGACATGTTTGTTTTGAAAAGTTATTTGCTTTCTAGTAACTTCAAACCTACAGAAAACTTGCAATAGAAGTACAATGTCCTCTTCATCTGTAGGTTCAGATGTCCAGTCATCATTAATTTACCACCTGTGCCGGTCTACATGACAACTTCCACTGTGCTTTACCCCAAAAAGGACATTCTCCCACGGAACACCCACATAACCCTCAAATGAGAAATCATTATGGTTTTCACTTTCTAATTTAATCCTCAGGCCCACTTCCATTTTCACCACCTGCTGCAAAGCATGAAAGTGTCTTGCCATTCTGATCAAGTTTTCTTTTTCTGAAAATGTTCTTGAGACTTTCCCTCATTTCCACAACCCTGATGGATTTAAAGCACACAGCTGAATATGACCTGGGTGGCCTTTTCTGTATAGCTTCTTTCCCTTAAGATCTTTTCCATGTTCATGCATGTTGTAACATGTACTGGTACTTCGTTCATGTTTTCTGTGGTGATTAAAGCTGTCAAATATAACATTTACTGTTTAAAGCATCTAAAGTATGTGTTTCTATGACATGAACTGCATTTACATTGTTGCACAAATATCCTCACCATCCATCTTTCATACTTTTTCTTTTTTTCCAAGTGAAACTGCATCCATTAAGCACTAAATTTCTTCAACCCTTGTCAACCCCATTCTACCTTCTAACTCTGAGTTTCATTTCTCTGGATACCTCATAGAAGTGGAATCATAATATTCATCCTTTGGTAACGGGGTTATTTCATTTAGCATAAGGACTCTAAAGTTTATACATGTTGTAGCATGTGTCTGATTTTTCCTTAGTTTTTAAGGCCGAATGTGTACATATCACATTTTGTTTATTGTTTCATCTGTCCATGGACACTTTCATGGGTTGCTTCTACCTTTGGCCAATGTGAATAATGCTGCTCTGAATACAGACGTACAAATATCTGTTTCACTCTCTACTTTCAAACCTTTTGAAAGTACATGCCCTGAAGTGGAATTGATGGATAATATGTAATTTATTTTTAAGTTTTTGATGAACCACCATACTGTTCTTCACAGCCACTGTGCTATGTTACCCTATTTTTGTATATGGCAGAATAATAATGGAAGTTTATAGATCTACCTTCTTTTGCCTATTCATTCATCTACTGATGGACATTTAAATTGTTTCTATTGGGCCAGTGTCAACTAGGCTGCTATGAATATTCATGTACAAGTTTTTGTTTAAGCACTTGTGTAGCAATTATAATGATTTAAAATAACTATGTCATATTTCATGGAACCGATACTATTTACATAATTTCTCTTTTTTTGGATATTAATTTGATTTGATTCTAAGCTCTCCTCCTCCATGTTCATATATGACTGCAGTGAGCAAATTCTAGCAGGTAATATTTTCATCATTTAAATTGTTTTTTTTAATAATTATGCAGTTGAAGTATTATATAAATAATTCTGAAGTTAACACATTTCAGCAGAGTTTTTTTCTTCTACTGTATTATTTTCTTGGAATAAGTATAAATCAGTTACTTTACTAGTTCAATAGTATGAATGTTTTAATAACTCTGGATGCATTTTTTGGGTTGTGTTGCTTTTCAGACATTTATACTAATTTTCTAATATATATTAGTATATAGTATATATTATATTATTATATATACTAGTATATTAGTATATATATTAGTATATATTATTAGATATAATAGTAATTATATATTATAATATATGTACTAGTATGCTGCTGCTGCTGCTAAGTCGCTTCAGTCGTGTCCGACTCTGTGTGACTCCATAGACGGCAGCCCACCAGGCTCCCCTGTCACATATAAATGTTATTTATTTATTTTTGGATGTGTTGGGGTTCTTTTCTAGTTGCAGTGAGTGGAGACATACTCTCTAGTTGTGATGTGGGAGCTTCTTACTGTGGTGGCTTCTTAAATTGCATGGGCTCTAGGGTGCATGTGCTTCAGTAGTTGTGGCATGTGGGCTCAGCAGCTCCCAGGCTCTAGAGCACAGGCTTAACAGCTGTGGCAAATGGGCTTAGTTACTCCATGGCATGTGGGACCTTCTTGGAAAAGGGATCGAATCCATGTCTCCTGCACTGGCAGGTGGATTCTTTACCACTGAGCCACCAGGGAAGCCCCTATATTAATTTTCACTGCTATTAACTTTACCTTTGTTTTCCAGCCTCACCAGCATTTGTAAAACATTTTCTGAAACTCATTTAATATGTAGGTGTAAATGGTATTTTTAGAGTTGTCTTCTTAATGATTACTGAGCTGAACATATTTTCATTGTTTGCATGTATAGAATGCCTGACGTTTTCTTTATAAATTTGAAAGAACTGTTGATCTGGTGGAGATATTTGTCTGTTGGTTTTGCTGCGATTTCTTTTCCTCTCTCGTTTCTTGTGACTGTAGGTTTTCCATACTCCCCTCTGCATGAACACAAGTGCTTCTGTGTACACAGGCTGTTTATACTTCCCATTGTGGTGTTTCACTTTAAAATTTGGAACCGTAGAAATTCATGTATAGCGGAATCTCTTTGAGACTTTGTGTGCATGTGTGTGTGTGTATGTGTGTGTGTATATATGTATGGTTTAGTTGCAGCATGTGGGATCTTCATTGTGGTCCCAGCTTCTCTAGCTGTGGTGTGTGAGCTTAGTTGCCCCACAACATGTGGGATCATAGTTCCCCAATCAGGGATTGAACCCACGTCCCCTGGATTGCAAGGCGGATTCTTAACCACTGAACCACCAGGGAAGTCCTGAGCCTTTGTGTTTTATTCTGTTGGTCTGTATATTTATCTCTGTGTCAATTCTGTATAGGGGGTAGTTGTAAGGGTACAATGTGTGTTAAAAGGAGAAATCAACCACTCAATTTTCTGCATCTAATTTTATTATGTTGACTTAAGTCTCTCAAATAATGGATGAGTATGTGTTAGTGTCTGGGTGTTGTTATGTCTGTGTCAGAAAGAGGGAGAGGTGAGGAAGAACGCAGAAGGTGGTGATAAATTGTTGGATTGGGATAAAACTAGTGAGCTGGTAAATTGTTTGGCATTCATGTAATAATTAGCCTACATTTCTCTATGGACTTCATGGATTCCAAATGGCTTCTGAATTGTCAAACTTGATAGAGCATTAACTTTGTATTTGATTATTAATATCTGATTTAAATAAGACTTCAAAATGAGTCAGTCATTCATGACAGTGAACTAAATTCAGGTTCTCATATTTTTCCCTAAACAAATCATGCAAACAACCTTAAAAGGTATTAAAATTA
This sequence comes from Bos indicus x Bos taurus, assembly GCF_003369695.1. Taxonomy (NCBI): domain Eukaryota; kingdom Metazoa; phylum Chordata; class Mammalia; order Artiodactyla; family Bovidae; genus Bos; species Bos indicus x Bos taurus. Next base: position 51,332,245 of record NC_040088.1, read on the forward strand.
AGGACATGAAAAAATGCTATCAGGAAGATAGCAGAGTGATGTTTAATAAAATAATTTTGTTTTTCAGAAAGACTTGGGATAAATGACTTTTTGAATAAACACTGCAGTAACTGCATGCAGAATTCATATTTTCTTAGGCTGAAAGACAAAAAAAGGATTACTTCAAGTGCAAAGAAATTTATAGTTCAGTTATGAGAATGCATTGAAAAGTAGAATTATAGCTGCCTGGAGCTTATTTAAATTTATAATGAAGGCCATTCAGAAGGAAAGTACTGAAGACTTAATATACCCAATGTTGTGATCATTCTTAAGACTTTCCAAATTTCTTGATAATATAGAACTTAATTGTAGCAGAATTAGTGAAAGTATATGGAATCTGCACAGAATCCAAAATCTAGGGCAGTCCAAGGGAAAAGTTCTTTTGCGTGGTGAATATACAGAGGCATGATACACACTAACCTTCACCTATTTATTCTAGTTCATGGTGTGGTCATGTCCCTTGCCAAAGCTTTTCTGGGAAGCTGTAAGGAGAAAATGATTTGTTGGCCTAGCTTCTGACTTGACTTCATTTCTCTCTGTGGGGGATCACTTTACATTTCCTTAATTGCAAGGACAGCTTGTATGGCTGGCAGTTGTTTGAATTGAGAAATGGATTTTAATGAACTACAGTTTCTTTTGCTCAGCTGGAATTGTAGTAGTCATTGACTAAATTAACAGTCATGGTCAAAGCTAAGATGACAGCTGTGTCACAGAAAAGGAAAGGTAAGGGCTTATTTTGAGGTACTATATATGGATCATGCTCTTAAAATAATGGTTTTTGCAACTTCACACTTTTGAGTTTCTTTGTTATTCTTTTCAAAGTACCAAAAGGCTCCTCCAAAGCACTTTGGAAACCTCAGATGTCAGGATAGGGATAGAAACCTGGCTAAAAGTCATTCATTATTAATCAGATAGTAATTTGTATTCATCTTGTGATTTAAAGTACATAGTCTTAGATTTTTCTTCATTACAATAAAACACAATAGATCATTAAAGTTATCTGTCTTGAACATCTAAGGATACAAAGGCAGGTGAATGTTAAGGCATATGGACCAAACAGAATAAAAATTGAATTATATTCCCTAACTTTTAATTTGGGCTTCCCAGGTGGCACTAGTGGTAAAGAGCCTGCCTGACAATGCAGGAGACTTTAGAGATGCAGATTCAATCCCTGGGTGGGAAAAGCCCCTGGAGGAGGGCACAGCAACTCACTCCAGTATTCTTGCCAGGAGAATCCCTGCGGACAGAGGAGCCTGGTGAATTACAGTCCATGTGCTGTGTTTAGTTTATCAGTTGTGTCCCACTCTTTGCAACCCCATGGACCCCATGGACTACAGTCCACCAGGCCCCTCTGTCTATGAGGATTCTCCAGGCAAGAATACTGGAGTGGGTTGCCATGCCCTCCTTCAGGGGATCTTCCCAACCCAGGGATCAAGCCCAGGTCTCTCGCATTGGAGGTGGATTCTTTATGATCTGAGCCACCAGGGAAGCCCAACAATACTGGAGTGGGTAGCCTATCCCTTCTCCAGAAGATCTTCCCGACCCAGGAATTGAACTTGGGTCTCCTGCATTGCAGGCCGATCCTTTACCAGCTGAGCTACAGTTCATAGGGTATCAGAGTGGGACACAACTAAAGCGACTTAGCACAGCTTTTAATTTAACAAGTAGTATAGTTTTACTATTTCTGTGTGCTTAATAAACCCTCCTTCAGGCAGTTTGAAAGCACTTTTTATTAGACATTATGCAAATTAAAATTATTAGTGTTAAGTTTGTTTATGTTCATTTTTAGTTCATTACTTCCCAGGGAAAGGAACTTACCCAGTGCTTTTCCAGGAAACTGTTAACAATGTGTTTTAAATGCATTCCTACTCATTTATCATTTTGATAAATAGCCTTAGATTTAATGTATTATATGATTTAGTCTCTTTAAAAGCCATGTAGCAATTTTGCAACAGAAAGTGGAAATGCTGTGGCTTAAGTTTAAAATATACGTCTTTCCAAAACCTTGGATGAAACAAAATGAAAGAAAAATCTAGTGAGAAAAATATTTATGGTGTTCCCTAAGTCCCTTAAGCTACCATCACTCCTTTTCATTCTCTTTTCTTTTTGTTCCTCTGACTGGATAATTTCCACCAACATACCTTCAAGTATGGTAACCCTTTCTTCCACTTGATTGAGTCTGGTATTGAACTTCTCTGTTGAATTTTTCAGTTCAGTTAGTGTGTTCTTCAATGCTGTGGTTTCTGATTGGTACTTTTAAAGTATTTTCGATTTCTTTGTTAAGCTTCTCACTTTGTTCAGGCACTGCTATCCTGACTTCAGTAGTATCTTTATGACTGTTACTATGAATGCTCTGTCAGATAGATCAGTTTCCAGATACTTATTCTTTTGTTTGGAACATATTCTCCTGTTTCTTCATTTTCCTTTTCTCTCTGTGTTGATTTCTTCACGTTAAATAAAACAGTCACCTCTCCCAGTCTTCATAGTCTGGCCTCATGTAGGTGGTGAGCTTCTCCAATCAGCCCAGCTCAACCTTCTGGTTACATTTGTATTTGTCCAAGCTGTTGTTTTTATTTTTAATGACTCCCAGAAGAATAGGGTGTGCCAAGACTCATCAGTGTCCCAAAGGTGTAAGAGAGAGATGCACACATGCCCATTCAGGCTCTTGGAGGACTTTTTTGTTGTTGAAGTTGATTTACAATGTTGTATTAATTTCTACTGTACAGTAAAATGATTATGTTATATATGTTACATATATATTATTCTTTTAAAATTCTCTTTTCCATTATGGTTTATGATAAGATATTGAATATGGTTCTTTGTGATATAGAGTAGGACCTTGTTATTTATCCATTTTATATATAAAAGCTTACATCTGCTAACCCCAACCTCCCACTCCATTCCTCACCCAATCCCCTTCCCCTTGGCAACCACAAATCTGTTCTCTGTGTCTGTGAGTCTTTTTCCATTTCATACATAAGTTCATTTGTGTCATATTTTAGACTCTACAGATAAGTAATATTATATGGTATTTTCTTTCTATTTCTGACTTCACTATCTGACTTTCACTATCATACTTCACTTGGTATGATAATCTCTGGTTGCATCCATGTTGCTGCAAATGGCAATATTTAATTCTTTTTTTATGTCTGAGGTAATATTCCATAGTATATGTGTATCACATCTTCTTTATCCATTCATCTATTTATGGACTTTTAGATTGTTTCCATGTCTTGGTTATTATGAATAGTGCTGCTTGAGCTTGTGGGTAACATATTATCTTTTTGAATTATAGTTTTGTCTGGGTGTATGCTCAGGAGTGGGATTGCTGGATCATATGGTAGCTCTACTTTTTAGTTTTTAAAAGAATCTCTATACTGTTCTCCATAGTGGCTGTACCAATTTACATTCCCATTAACAGTAGGAGGGTTCCTTTTTCTCCACACCCTCTCCAGCAATTGTTATTTGTAGACATTTTGATGATGGCCGTTCTAACCAGTATGAAGTGATATCTCGTTGTAGTTTTGATTTGCATTTTTCTAGTAATTAGCAGTGTTGAGCATCTTTTAATGTGCCTTTTAGCCATCTATATGTCTTTGGAGAGATGTCTATTTAGATCCTCTGTCCATTTTTTGAGGGTTGTTTGTTTTTTTGACATTGAACTGTATGAGTTGTTAGTATATTTTGGACAGTAATCCTTTGTTGGTCACATCATTTACAAATATTTTCTCCTATTCTGTAGGTTGTCTTTTTTTTTTTTTATGGTTTTCTTTGCTGTGCAAAAGCTTTCATGTTTAAGGTCTGTTTGTTTATTTTGGCTTTTATTTCCATCAATGTAGGAGATGGATCCAAAAAAATTGCTGAGCTTTATGTCAAAGAGTATTCTGCCTATATTTTCCTCTAAGAGTTTTATAGTATCTGGTCTTACATTTAGGTCTTTGATCTATTTTGAGTTTATTTTTGTATGGTATTAAAGAATGTTCTAACTTCATACTTTTACATGTAGCTGTCCAGTTTTCCTAGCACCACTTGTTGAAGAGACTGTCTCTTCTCCATTGTAGATTCTTGCCTCCCTTGTAGATTCTTTACCACTGAGCCATCAGGGAAGCCTTATATGCAGAATACATCCTGCAAAGTGCCAGGCTGGATGAATCATAAGCTGGGATTAAGATTACTGGGAGAAATATCAACAGCCTTAGATATGCAGGTGATACCATGCTAATGGCAGAAAGTGAAGAGGAACTGAAGAATCTTTTGATGAGTGAAAGAGGAGAGTGAAAAAGCTGGCTTAAAACTCAGCATTCAAAAAAACTAAGATCATGGCATCCAGTCCCATCACTTCATGGCAAATAGAAGGGGAAAAAGTGGACGCAACACATTTTATCTTCTTGGGCTCCAAAATCACTGCAGACAGTGACTACAGCCATGAAATTGAAAGCCGTTTACTCCTTGGAAGGAAAGCTATGACAGACCTAGTATTAAAAAGCAGAGACATCACTTTGCCAACAGAAGTCTGTCTAGTCAAAGCTATGGTTTTTCCAATAGTCAGGTAATGAGTTTAGAACTGTTCTCTCCTCTGAAAAATTTTAAAATAGTTTCAGAAGGATAGGCGTTAAGTCTTCTCTAAATGCTTGGTAGAATTCACCTGTAAAGCCATCTGGTCCTGGACTTTTGTTAGTTGGGAGTTTTTAAGTGACAGATTCAGTTTCAGTACTTGTAATTGATCTGTTCATATTTTCTATTTCCTCCTGGTTCAGTCTTGGGAGATTGTACCTTTCTAAGAATTTCTCATTTCTCTAGGATGTCCATTTCATTGGCATATATTTGCTTGTAGTAGTCCCTTATGTAATGTTTCATTATGTGGATGTCCAGTAATCCTCTTGGTTACCTCACTGAAAATTTCACTAACCAATTTCATAAGCCAAAATGGAACTTTCTGATAATTTTATATGAGTGAGAGTCAAATATTCAGAAATGATAATGGAATCAACTATATAGGCTTTAAGGGTAAAAATATGTCCTTAAAATCTCTAGTAACAATTGGGAAATTTAACTTAAGTTATGGACAATAATTTTACAACAGAGAAGACTCTTGCTTTGCCTTATTAAATAATTAGAACTTCAGACTGCATGACTTGCCTGGAGAATCCCATGGACAGAGGAGCCTGGTGAGCTATAGTCCATAGGGTGCAAACAGTGACACGAATGAAGCAACTTAGCATTGCACACATGCTGCATGATCACCAGAAGATGCAAATAACTCCCTTTTCAGAGTGAGGATGTATTTTGCTATGGAAACCGTTTTATCAAAATGCCTCCTAGGAGTATTGAGAAAAGACCTTAAATGCCAACAGTTTAGGTTTTAGGAAAGGTCCAAAGAGTGAAAAAGTATTAAAAGCAGAATAAAGATCGATTATAGTTATCTTGTCATAGTAAAAGCTACTGAAAGAAATAAGATACTGATTTGATAGTATGTCAATAGCTTTCTGAGAGGTTTCCCTGATGGCTCAGTGGTAAAGAATCCACCTGCAATGCAGGAGGTGCAAGAGACATAAGTTTGATCCCTGGGTTGGGAAGATTCTCTGGCAGAGGAAATGTCAACCCATTCCAGTATTATTGCCTAGAAAACCCCATGGACAGAGGAGCCTGGTGGGCTATGGTCCATAGGGCTGCAAAGAGTTAGACACACCTGAGCATGCATGCAAACAATAGCTTTCTGAAAACAGAGTGAAGAATAATGGGTAGATCTAAAAAAGAGATGAAGAGTACCTGTAATCATTTTATTCCTGGACACTTATTTTTGTGATCCTTTAAATAAAAATTAAAAATTTGAGACAGCATATTCAGAGATGATCACCTGCACAATTAGGGATTATGGCTCCTAGAAAGATTTTCATATTTAAAAAAGCATAGTAGCAACTACTGACAGCAGGAAAGAAAAAAAGCAGCCTTTAGCAGATAGAGCAAGAAGTTCATTCTCAGTTGTTCTGAATTTTGAGAGAAGTGACCCATGGGGACTACCTAGAGCTACAAGATGGGGTATTATCTTCAATTTTATGAGTAAGAGACACAAGATGAGAGCATTTATTAGAAAAGTCTTTTTTGAGGGGGTTTGTTACAGAAGCAAAGAAAGGAAAACTGCAGTGCAGGATAAAAAGAGCCAAGTGTTTTATAGAGAGGAGTTCCACTATGTATTCAGTGTCAAGATTTGTCTTTGACAATCACATATTAAATAATTTTATAATGGTAATATTGAACTTCAAAAAGAAAAAAATGAATGGAAAGAAAAATACAAATATGAAAGGAATAATATCCATAGTTAATTTTCCTGGCATTTTTATAATCTTGAATAAGCATGTATACAGTGTATTTGGTTTAGAAAAATTAATAACATACCCACAGTATGGGAAAAATGTTGCAAATCATATATTATAAGGGACTTGTGTCCAGGATATGTGAAGAATTCTGAAGACTCAGCAATAAAAAGATAAATAACTCAATTAACAAATAAGCAGAAGATTGGAATAGATATTTCCATAAAGAGGATATGCAAATGACTAATGATCACATGAAGAGATATTTCAACATTATGATTGGGGAAATGAAGACCAAAACCAAAATGTGATACCAGTTCAAGCCCAGCAGAATCATTATAATTTTAATAACATACAACAAGTGTTAATAAAAACTATCTAGAAATTCAACTCTTAGTACATTGCCAGTGGGGTCATAAAATGGTTCAGCCACTTTGGAAAACAACTTGACAGTTCCTATAAAATGTTAAGTATAAAATTGCCATATGACTAAGAAAAACCACTCCTAGGTATATACCCAAACTAAATGAAAACTGTTTCTATGCAAATGTTCATAGCAGTGTTATGCCTAAATAGCAAAGAGTAGAATATCCCAAATGTCTGTCAATCGATGAATGGATACATACAATGGGGTATATCCATACAATTCGTGGTACCTAAAGAGGAATGAAATACTGGTGAATGTTGTAATGTGGTTGAACCTTGAAAGCATTATGCTAAGTAATAGAGACCAGTCACAAAAGACCATATGTTGTATGATTTCATTTAAGTGAAATAGCCAGAGTAGGTAAACTCATGGAAACAGAAGGTGTCTTCTAGTGGTTGCTAGAAGCTGGAGGATTGGGGGATGGGGTAAGACTGCTGATGGGTATAGAGTTTCTTTTTGAGCTGATGAAAATTTTCTAGAGTTAGATAATGGTGATGCTTGCACAACTTTGTGAATATACTAAAAACCATGCATTATCTACTTGAAAAGTGTGAATTTTATGGTACATAAAATATATGTGAAGAAAGCTGTTATAAAAATTGATAGCAATTAAATTTAAATTATAAACACAGAATTTCTAAAGATATGGTGCCATTAGATTTCTAGATTCATATATCACCTTTACTTTTTCTTTTAATATTATGAATAACTATACTGCCTTTGTCTACTTGACTGCATCATGAAAGTGAATTGAAGTGGTAACTACTCTTCCATCTGACCAAACTAATCTTGGTTTTGCTTTCATTCATTTAAGTCTCATTTTACTAAAAATTAGGAAGGAAAATGGGACTTCTGCTTTACTTGTTGACATAAAGGAAACATATTTCCTGTTTTTCAGTTTTAATTACTATTTTTCTTTGTGTGTTTCAATAAATTGCAAATCTTTTTACCCCCTAGAATGCATCATTAAAGAAAATAATTGGCCATACTAAGTGAATTAAGTGAGAAAGAGAAAGACAAATACCATATGATATCACTTATATGTGAAATCTAAAATATGACACAAATGAACTTATCTAGGAAACAGAAACAAACTCACAGACTGGTGGTTGCCAGTGGGGAGGGCAAGATGGAAGGATGGATTGGGAGTTTGAGACTCGCAGACGCAAGCTATTATATATAGGATGGATAAACAACAAGGTCCTACTTTATAACATAGGGAACTATATTCAGTATCCTGTGATAAACCATAATGGAAAAGAATTTTTTTAAAAAGAATGTATATAAGTATGTATAACTGAGTCACTTTGCTGTACACCAGAAATTAACACAGTATTGAAATCAACTCTACTCCAATAAAAAAGAAAGATAAGCTAGTGTTGGAATGATAGGGGAAGAAAAGCACTTATTATCCTGCTATTTTTATGAAACTTTTTCCACAATTAACCCTGATTGTCTATGCCATGTGTACATTTTTATATGACATATAATTTCAATTGTGTATTTTGCTTCAATTAGCATTGTATTAGAAATACTTTTCCGTGTTTTGGCATAAATTTCCTCATCATTGCAATAGACAGATTAATCATCCTCTTTTCTGCTAAGATGTTCACATCCCAATCCTAGGTCCTGTGAATGTATTGCCTTTTGTGGCAAAAGGGACTTTGCAAATGTGGTTAGGTTAGGTTCCTCAAGATGGGGAAATTTTCTTGGACTATCCTGGATTATCCTGATGGGTCTGATATAATTATGATAGTCCTTTAAGGGAAACAAGGAGGTAGAAGAATCTCAGATGTGACCATGGAGGCAGAGGTCAGAGAAAGACAGGGAGCCAAGGACCAAGGAATGTGAGCTGCCTTAAAAATGCGGAAAAGGCAAGCAAACAGATTCTCCTCTAAAGCCTTGTACCAATCCATTTTGGTATGATCTTCATCGCTGAAATAAATATAACTTGTTTTGAAGCCATTCAGTTTGTGGTAATTTGTCACAGTTGCAATCAGGATCTAACACAATTATCACTTAAAATTGTTGCCTGTTGTCACAGTGGGCCATAGTTTCCCAAATCATTTCCTTGTTTTGAGACAGCAAACATTCTGAAATAGCAGTGGAGTCAATGAAGCCAGATCTGCATGAGGAGGTTTGGTCTGTGATTGCAGAGTGTGACCGACTTCCATGACGTTAGCCATTTGATTGGGTGACCTCATGGTGTTCGCCTCTATGAGGGGCAATAAACATTGAACAGGACTCTAGAGCACTTGGTCTCATGGCCACACAAAAACCCTTCATTCAGTCTCAGGTATCAGTCCTTTATTTTCTTGGGCTCCAAAATCACTGTGAATGGTGACTGCAGCCATGAAATTAAAAGATGCTTGCTCCTTGGAAGAAAAGTATGACAAACCTAGAGAGCATATTAAAAAGCAGAGACATTACTTTGCCAACAAAGGTCCTCTAGTCAAAGCTATGGTTTTTCTAGTAGTCATGTGTGGATGTGAGAGTTGGACCATAAAGAAGGCTGAGTGCTGAAGAATTGATGCTTTTGAATTGTGGTGTTGGAGAAGACTCTTGAGAGTGCCTTGGTCTGCAAGGAGATCAAACCAGTCAATCCTAAAGGAAATCAACCCTGAATATTCATTGGAAGGACTGATGCTGAAGTTGAAGCTCCAATACTTTGGCCACCTGATGCAAACAGCCAACTCATTGGAAAAGACCCTGATGCTGGGAAAGATTGAAGGCAGGAGGAGAAGGGGATGACAGAGGACAAGATGGTTGGATGGCATCACTGACTTGATGGACATGAGTTTGAGCAAACTCTGGGAGATGGTGAAGAACAGGGAAGCCTGGGGTGCTGCAGTCCATGGAGTCGCAAAGAGTCAGACACAGCTGAGTGACTAAGCAACAACAACCAGTGGTCAGGTAATGTGCAGCTGGACAGTTGTGAGCCTTGAGTACAGAACCTATATTTTCTGAACCAAGAGTTGAAGGACAGAGTATTGAAAGCTGGACTTGTAGGAAACTTGGAACCCATGACTGTTGACCATATGGCTCAGTGAGTGATGGTTTATGGTCTCTTTAGTTGGTGGATAATAGTATAAGCATTGCAGAGGACAGAGCTCCTTCTTTGGTGCCTTCTTGACTGATTACCATGAGATAACACCAAACAATTTCTTGCTGAAACAGTGGAGTTGCCATTTTGTCTTTCAAAGTTAGTCTGAATTCCAACAGATGGAAAGGCCACAGTGGTTGCAATGGATGACCATGGAGAGAGACCTAAAGAGAAGCAGAAGATGGCGATTCCCAACCTTGGAAAGTGTAAACCTTCCCAGAATCCAGCATTTATGGGGAAAAAAATTCATGAGGCAAATGTTCCATTAAATTTCTTTAATCTTTGGGCAGACAGGGTAGGTTAGGCTACATGAGCTATAAACTGTGATGATGGTATACCTTGTCCAATTAAACTGAGTCCATCTGACATATTTGGTGGTCTAGATTATTGGTAATAGGCTGCATGGTGATTAGGGAAAATGACAGTTCGTTCACATGAATGTGTGTCATTGGTAATTAATATTATTTGCACAAAGAGCCATTTTCAAACACTTGTTTTCTTCTCATTTTTTGAGTCTTCTGGTATTAGGAATCAAAATCACTATTTTTCTCTCAATTCATGCTCCATTTTCCATCCAGGTCATCATATATATTATTCTGCAGGGCAGAATCGGGAGTTTCCCCAACATTTTGCCCTCCATTGTCACTCAAGGTCTGAGATTCCTGACACTTTATTTTTGTGATCCTGTGTTCTATCCAACATTTCTTCCATCCCCTGCACCAAATGTTCTGCACAGGGAAACTTTGTGCTAAGAGGCTTTGATGTGCTTTCTACATCCCCGGGGAAGGAAAGATGTCAAGGGACATTAAGACTAATGGACAAGAGAGGATCCAGTAAAAATGTTATCTGAAGTTCATGAGCATGCCAATGCCATGGCAGGGAGAGCAGCCAGCCCCAGAATAGGCAGTAGGAGGATGTGCTGTTTGCAGAGAAGTGGAAAACAAAACTGGCTAAAAGTGGTTTGGCTTTTTGTTATCACCATGGAAGAACAATTCTAAACAATGTCATTGGTAAAATATTCCTCTCCCCTAAGGTCTTTTATTGGTCTAAGTTCTAAACAATTGCTGTGGTTTAGTGTTGAGTCTTCATGCTATATGTATGCTTCAAATCAGAAAACATTAGCTTATTTCTTTTTAATCTGTATCGGATTCTATATAGAAGTTAATTTGGATAACTCAGTTTTGTAATCACCCCAGGCATACATGGACTCAGCTACACATGTTTGTTTTGAGAGTATGTTTTTCATTGTTCAGAAATTTTGGAGCTCATTTGAGGCACAGTTGGTGTGTCAAAACCTTGTGATATCACATATACCAGTGTTAAAAAAACAGATTAAAATAAAGGATGATAGTAGACTGATTATAAAGACAAAGACAAATTGAATATTTCAGTCTATCATTCTGTGTGACCACTTGGGAATTTAATTTTGTTTATAGTTTCTTGACTGTGGACATATTAGAAAGTCATTAGACTCTATCCCACAGAAACAAATACTTGGATGTACTGCAATATCTGGAATTTATTGTGAAAAACATTTTAATTTCATTTTTATTATTTTAATTTTTCTGACTTTATTGATGTGTAGTTTATATCATCTTATGAATTTAAGATGTACAACGTGTTGATTTGGTACATTTACATATGCAAAATGATTGCCACCATAGGGTTAGCTAACATGTCCATCACATCACATAACTACCATTTATTTTTTGTGATTGGAAATGTTTAAGATCTACTCTCCTAGCAAGTTTCAAGTATACAGTATTGTATTATTGATTATAATCACCATACTGTACATTAGATCCTCCAAATTTATTTATTATAACTGTAAATTTGTACCCTTTGACTAACATCTCTCTGTAAAAAGTATTTTTAAAGTCTCTGCCAAACTTAAGATTTTCTCTATTTATGTATCTGTTGCTTTATGTGAAATAAAATTTTTGAAGTTAAAATTAATAAAATGTGCTTTTGATCACCTATAAGCATTGATAGGTTGATAAACCTAGCTGTACTGCATGAATATGCAAAAGGATTAGTTTTTCAAATTGAAGTATAGTTGATGTACAATATTATACAAATTGTGTGTGCTACATGCTAAGTCGATTCGGTTGTGTCCGACTCTTTGTGACTGTATGGACTGTAGCCTGCCAGACTCCTCTGTCCATGGGATTCTCCAGGCTGGAATACTGGAGTGGGTTGCCGTGCCCTCCTCCATGGGATCTTCCTGACCCAGGGATTGAACCCACATCTCTTATGTCACCTGCATTGGCAGGTGGGTTCTTTACCACTAGCACCACCTGGGAAGCCTATTATATAAGTTACAGGTATACAATATAGTGATTCAAAAGTTTTAAAGTTTATACTCCATTTATAGTTGTTATTACTGGCTATATTCTCTGTACTGTGCACTATATCCTTATAGCTTTTTTTATACATAATCATTTGTACTTCTTAATCCCCTACCCCTATAATGTCCCTCCTCACTTCTCTGTCCTCATTGGTAGCCACTAATTTGTCCTCTGTACATGTGAATCTGATTCATTTTTGTTATAGTCACTAGTGTGTTGTGTTTTAGAGTCCACATATAAGTCATATCATACAGTATTTGTCTTTCTCTGTCTGACTTAATTAACTTAGCGTAATACCCTCCAATGCCATCCAAGTTGCTGCAGATGGCACCATTTCATTCTTTTATGACTGAGTAGTATACCATGATATGCATGCACCACATTTTCTTTATCCATTCTTCTCTTGATGAACACTTAGGTTGCTTCCATATCTTGGCATTTGCAAATAATGGTCCTATAAACGTTGGTGTAATATGTATCTTTTTGAATTAGTGTTTTTGTTCTTTTGGATATATATCTAAGAGAGAAATTGCTGGGTCATATTGTAGTTTGGGGGCTTCTTCAGTGGTTCAGCAGTAAAGAATTCACCTGCAATTCAGGAGACGAGGGTTCAATCCCTGGGTTGGGAAGATCCCCTGGAGGAAGGCATGACAACTCACTCCAGTATTCCTGCCTGGAGCATCCCATGGACTGAGAAGCCTGGGAGGCTACAGTCCACAGGGTCACAAAGAGTAGGACCTGACATGTGACTGAGTATGCATGCATGGTAGTTCTGTTTCTGGTTTTTTGAGAAACTTTCATATTGTTTTTCATAACTTCTGCACCAATTTACATTCCTACCAACACTGTATGTGGGTTACCTTTTGTCCACATTCATGTCAGCTTCTGTTATTAGTGTTCTTTTTGATGATCACCATTCTAACAAGTATGAGATGATATCATACAAGTATGATTTGAACTTCCCTCTGACCTGCCTCTTTAGAAACCTATATGCAGGTCAGGAAGCAACAATTAGAACTGGACATGGAACAACAGACTGGTTCCAAATAGGAAAAGGAGTACGTCAAGGCTGTATATTGTCACCCTGCTTATTTAATTTATATGCAGAGTACATCATGAGAAATGCTGGGCTGGAAGAAACACAAGCTGGAATCAAGATTGGCAAGACAAATATCAATAATCTCAGATATGCAGATGACACCACTCTTATGGCAGAAAGTGAAGAGGAACTAAAAAGCCTCTTGATGAAAGTGAAAGAGGAGAGTGAAAAAGTTGGCTTAAAGCTCAACATTCAGAAAACGAAGATCATGGCATCTGGTCCCATCACTTCATGGGAAATAGATGGGGAAACAGTGGAAACAGTGTCAGACTTTATTTTGGGGGGCTCCAAAATACTGCAGATGGTGAGTGCAGCCATGAAATTAAAAGACGCTTACTCCTTGGAAGGAAAGTTATGACCAACCTAGATAGCATATTGAAAAGCAGAGATACTACTTTGCCAACAAAGGTCCGTCTAGTCAAGGCTATGGTTTTTCGAGTGGTCATGTATGGATGTGAGAGTTGGACTGTGAAGAAAGCTGAGTGCTGAAGAATTGATGCTTTTGAACTGTGGTGTTGGAGAAGACTCTTGAGAGTCCCTTGGACTACAAGGAGATCTGCCGGGGTCCAGCCCTGGCTGATCCAGGGTATTCGAAGGGGAGACGGCTTCAGCGACTATTTAAATATTCATCAAAGATATAAAGAGTAATAGAATGAGGATAGCTCAGTAGGAAAATTCAGTGGAGAAAAGAGGCTGAGTAGCTTGGTTTACGCGGGAGACCAATAAAACTTCAAGACAAGAAGCTTGCACCACTTACGTAGGCCGCAGGCGTCCTTCCATTCTCCCGAAGGAGAGGAGACACTGAGGCCTCCCTGGTCGGATCTTAGAAGCCCAGGCATAATTAGTAAGCATGGTGGGTTCCGTGCTCCAGATAGAGACTCAGCCAGAGTGAGAGAGAGAGCGACATGGGGAGACCAGTCTTTCAAGGAACTGATCCCAATTCTTTATTTTCCAGAGTCTGTTTTTATACACTGAGATGTTATACAAAAGTCACGCGGGGACAGCAGTCCTGACTTTTATTAAAGTCAGGTGCTTCACACAAATGTATACAGAGGTCTTAGGGGTGTTACAACATCTTCTGGCCAGGGGGACCTGCTGACAATTTACGACCTTCTCCTTGTGACGGTGGTCAGTCAACCAGAACACTTTTTTCTCCAAGGGTGATTATTCTTAAAACAGACGCCACCCAAATAAAGTTACATTCCTATAGGGTGAGGGTGTAGTGGGTTTTAGTTAAGGAAAGAATTTACTTAGCCTGAGGTCTAACGTGATTAATATCAAAGGTTAATACTTATTTCTTCTATATATTCATTAATGTGTGTAAGGGCAGGGGATGTGAAGACTTAGCAACAAACATTGGCTCAACAAATGAAAAACCCTTCACCAATACAGTTTCTAATCAGCCCATTATACTTATACTAATAGTTTTCTAACTTTTCTAAGGAACCTGTTTTTAGAAGGTTTAAAGCATCTCGTGCCTCTCACGGTTGGGAGGGGTTGGGAGGCTGTGAGCAATCACATGTGGCCGGACAAGCCTGTCAGGCAGGCTAGAGAACCTTCAGAGGAGTTTGTAGGTTGAAACACTCCTGTCACGCCCAGGAATTATTATTAACTGGAGCTCTAAGTTAACTCCTTCTCCGAAAGAGGTGGTGGGGGACAGCCCCCCATAAAGTCAGAGGTGTAGGGGAGAGCACAAAGTAGTAAAGTAGGCAGGCTCTGGTTATGGGGGTAGATGCTCGAGGATTTCCAGGGGGACTCCTGAGGCTCGATCCCGCCTTTGCGTATGTCGAGCCTCCTTCCTCATGACCTTTGCCACGGGTGGAGTACCTCACTCTGGCCCCCAACAGAGATCCAACCAGTCCATTCTAAAGGAGATCAGTCCTGGGTATTCATTGGAAGGACTGATGCTAAAGCTGAAATTCCAGTACTTTGGCCACTACTGTGAAGAGTTGACTCATTGGAAAGGACCCTGATGCTGGGAGGGATTGGGGGCAGGAGGAGAAAGGGACGACAGAGGATGAGATGGCTGGATGGCATCACTGACTTGATGGACATGAGTTTGAGTGAACTCCGGGAGTTGGTGATGGACAGGGAGGCCTGGCCTGCCGTGATTCATGGGGTCGCAAAGAGTCGGACACGGCTGAGGACTGAACTGAACTGAACTGAATGATTAGTGATGTTGAGAATCTTTTCATGTGCCTTTTGGACATCTGTATTTCCTCTTTGGGAAAATGTCTATTCAGTTCTTCTGCCTATTTTTAAATTGGGTTTGCTTTTCTGATGTTGAGTTGTAAGAACTGTTTATATATGTTGAATGCTGCTAAGTCACTTCAGTCGTGTCCGACTCTGTGCGACCCCATAGACAGCAGCCCACCAGGCTCCCCTGTCCCTGGGATTCTCCAGGCAAGAACGCTGGAGTGGGTTGCCATTTCCTTCTCCATATGTTGAATATTAACCCCTTATTGGTCATTGTTCATTTAGTCGTGTCTGACTCTTTGTGACTCCACGGACTGCAGCACCCGAGGCTTCCCTGTTCTTCACTGTCTCCTGGAATTTGCTCAAATTCATGTGCATTGAGTCAGTGATGCCATCCAACCATCTCATCCTCTGTCACCCTATTCTCCTGCCCTCAATCTTTCCCAGCGTCAGGGTCTTTCCCAATGAATCAGTTCTTCACATCAGGTGGCCAAGTTATCGGAACTTCAGCTTTAGCATCAGTCCTTCCAATGAATATTCAGGGTTGATTTCCTTTAGGATTGACTGATTTGATCTCCTTGCAGACCAAAGGACTCTCAGGAGTCTTCTCCAGCACCACAGTTCGAAAACATCAATTTTTCAGTGTTCAGCTTTCTTTATGGTCCAGCTCTCACATCTGTACATGACTACTAGAAAAACCATAGCTTTGACTAGAGGACCTTTATCGGCAAAGTGGTCTCTGCTTTTTAATGCCCTATCTAGGTTTGTCATACTTTTCTTCCAAGGAGCAAAGGTCTTTTAATTTCATGGCTGCAATCACTATCCACAGTGATTTTGGAGCTCCCAAAATTAAGTTTGTCACTATTTCCATTGTTTCCCCATCTATTTGTCATGAAGTGGGGTGGGACCTGATGCCATGATCTTCGTTTTTAGAATGTTGAGATTTAAACCAGCTTTTTCACTCTCTCCTCTTTCACCTTCATCAAGTGGCTCTTTAGTTCCTCTTTGCTTTCTGCCATAAGAGTGGTGTCATCTGCATATCTGAGGTATATTATTTGCACATATTTTCTTCCATTCAGTAGGTTGCCTTTTTGTTTTGTCCATGGTTTCCTTTGCTCTGCAAAATCTTTTAAGTTTAATTAGGTCATATTTTTTCTGTTTTTATTTCCTTTGCTTTAGGAGACAGATCCAAAGATATTGCTGTGATTTATGTTATGAGTTTTATGGTTTCCAGTCTTATATTTAGTTCTTTAATACATTTTGAGTTTATTTTTGTATATGGTGTTAGAAAACATTCTAAATTCATTCTTTAACATGTGGTGGTCCAGTTTTCCCAGCATCACTCATCGAAGAGGCTGTCTTTTTTTCCATTGTATATTCTTGCCTGCTTTGTCATAGATTAATTGACCATAGGTGCATGGGTTTATTTCTGGGATTTCTATCTTGCTCCATTGATCTATATTTCTGTTTTTGTGTGAATATTATACTATTTTTATGACTAGCTTTGTAGTATAGTCTGAAGTCAGGGAGCCTGATTCCTCCAGTTGTGTTTTTCTTTCTCAATATTGTTTTGATTATTTGGGGTATTTTGTATTTCCATGCAAATTTAAAATTATTTGTTCTAATCCTGTGAAAAATGCCATTGGTATTTTGATAAGGATTGTATTGAATTTTGGAAAGTATGGACACTTTAACAAATTTAATTATTTTAATCCAAGAGTTTGGTATATCTTTCCATTTATTTGTGTTTTCAGTTTCTTTCATCACTGTCTTATAGTTTTCAGAGTGTAAGTCTTTTTCCTCCCTTAGTCAGTCAGTTCAGTCACTCAATCATGTCTGACTCTTTGCGACCCCATGAATCACAGCACGCCAGGCCTCCCTGTCCATCACCAACTCCTGGAGTTCACTCAGACTCACGTCCATTGAGTCAGTGATGCCATCCAGCCATCTCATCCTCTGTCGTCCCTTTCTCTTCCTGCCCCCAATCCCTCCCAGCATCAGAGTCTTTTCCAATGAGTCAACTCTTCGCATCAGGTGGCCAAAGTACTGGAGTTTCAGCTTTAGCATCATTCCTTCCAAAGAACACCCAGGACTGATCTCCTTTAGAATGGACTGGTTGGATCTCCTTGCAGTCCAAGGGACTCTCAAGAGTCTTCTCCAACACCACAGTTCAAAAGCATCAATTCTTCAGCACTCAGCTTTCTTCACAGTCCAACTCTCAAACTCATACATGACCACTGGAAAAACCATAGCCTTGACTAGATGGACCTTTGTTGGCAAAGTAGTATCTCTGCTTTTCAGTATGCTATCTAGGTTGGTCATAACTTTCCTTCCAAGGAGTAAGCGTCTTTTAATTTCATGGCTGCAGTCACCATCTGCAGTGATTTTGGAGCCCCCCAAAATAAAGTCTGACACTGCTTCCACTGTTTCCCCATCTGTTTCCCATGAAGTGATGGGACCAGATGCCATGATCTTCATTTTCTGAATGTTGAGTTTTAAGCCAACTTTTTCATTCTCCTCTTTCACTTTCATCAAGAGGCTTTTTAGTTCCTCTTCACTTTCTGCCATAAGGGTGGTGTCATCTGCATATCTGAGGTTATTGATATTTGTCTTGCCAATCTTTATTCCAGCTTGTGCTTCTTCCAGCCCAGCGTTTCTCATGATGTACTCTGCATATAAGTTAAATAAGCAGGGTGACAATATACAGCCTTGATGTACTCCTTTTCCTATTTGGAACCAGTCTGTTGTTCCATGTTCCATGTCCAGTTCTAACTGTTGCTTCCTGACCTGCATACAAATTTCTCAAGAGGCAGGTTAGGTGGTCTGGTATTCCCATCTCTTTCAGAATTTTCCACAGTTTATTGTGATCCACACAGTCAAAGGCTTTTTCCTCCTTAGGTAAGTTTATTTCCAGTACTTTATTCTTTTTGATGTGATGGTAACTGAGATTCTTTCCTCAATTTCTCTTTCATTGTTAAGTTATAGAAATGCAACAAATTTTTGTGTATTAATTTTGTATCCTGCAACTTTATAGAATTCATTGATGAGCTCTAGTAGTTTTCTGGGTATGTCTTTGGGGTTTTCTATGTATAGTATTATGTCATCTACTAACAGTGGCAGCTTTACTTCTTTTCCAATTTGGATTCCTTTTACTTCTCTGATGTTGCTAGGACTTTCAATACTATGTTGAATAAGAGTGGTGAGAGTAGAGAGTCTTGTCTTGCTTCTAATCTTAGAGGGAATTCTTTCATCTTTTCAATGTTGAGCATAATGTTAGCTATGCTGCTGCTACTGCTAAGTCGCTTCAGTCGTGTCCGACTCTGTGCGACCCCATAGACGCCAGCCCACCAGGCTTCCCTGTCCCTGGGATTCTCCAGGCAAGAACACTGGAGTGGGTTGCCTTTTCCTTCTCCAATGCATGAAAGTGAAAAGTGAAAGTGAAGTCACTCAGTTGTGTCTGACTCTTAGCGACCCCATGGACTGCACCCAACCAGGCTCCTCTATCCATGGGATTTTCCAGGCAAAAGTACTGGAGTGGGGTGCCATTGCCTTCTCGAATGTTAGCTATAGGCTTGTCATATATGACCCTTATTTTGTTGAGATGGGTTCTCTCTAGATCCACTTTCTGGAGGGTTTTTGTTTTTATCATAAATGGATATTGAAGTTTATCAGAAGCTTTTTCTGAATCTATTGAGGTGATCATATGGTTTTTATTCTTTAGTTTGTTAACATGGTATATCATGCTGGCTAATTTCTGGGTATAATAAAATCCTTGCATCCCTGGGACAAATCCAACTTGATCTTGATCATGGCGTATGATCTTTTTAATGTATTGCTGGATTCAGTTTGCTAAAATTTTGTTGAGGATTTTTGGATCTTATTCATCAGTGATATTGGCCTGTAATTTTCTTTTTCTTATGGTATCTTTTGTCTGGTTTTGGGATCAAGGTGATGCTGGCCTCATAGAATGAGTTTAGAAGTGTTCCTTCCTCTGCAGTTTTTTGGAATAGTTTCAGAAGGATAGGCATTAACTCTTTTCTAAATGTTTGGTAGAAATCACTTGTGAAGCTATATGGTCCTGGTCTTTTGTTTGTTGGAAGTTTTTAAGTCACAGATTCAATTTCAACTTGTAATTGGTTTGTTCACATTTTCTATTTCTTTCTGGTTCAGTCTTGGGAGATTGAATCTTTCTAAGGATTTGTACATTTTCTATAGATTGTCCATTGTATTGGCATATAGTGTTCATAGTAGTCTCTTACAAGCCTTTGTATTTCTGTGGTGTTAGTTGTAACTCCTCCTTTTTCTGATTTTATTGATTTGAGGCTCTCCCTTTTTTTCTCATACGCCAGCAAAGTAATGCTTAAAATTCTCCAAGCTAGGCTTCAACACTACGTGAACTGAGAACTTCCAGGTGTTCAAACTGGATTTAGAAAAGGCAGAGGAATCAGAGATCAAATTGCCAACATCCGTTGGATCATAGAAAAAACAAGAGAATGCCAGAAAGATATCTGCTGCTGCTTTATTGACTATGCCAAAGCCTTTGACTGTGTGGATCCCAAAAAACTGGAACATTATGAAAGAGTTGGGACTACCAGACCACCTTACCTGCCTCCCGAGAAACCTGTATGCAGGTCAAGAAGCAGCAGTTAGAACCAGACATAGAACAACAGACTGATTCCAAATGGGGAAAGGATTACGTCCAGGCTGTATATTGTCACCCTGCTTGTTTAACTTCTGTGCAAAGTATATCATGTGAAATGCCAGGCTGGATGAAGCACAAGCTGGAATCAAGATTGCCAGGAGAAATACCAGTAACCTCAGATATGCAGATGACACCACCCTTATGGCAGAAAGCAAAGAGGAACTAAAGAACCTTTTGATGAAAGTGAAAGAGGAGAGTGAAAAAGCTGGCTTAAAACTCAACATTCAAAAAACGAAGAGCATCACTTTCTGGCAAATAGATGGGGAAACAATGGAAACAGTGACAGACTTTATTTTTTTGGGCTCCAAGATCACTGTAGGTGGTGACTACAGCCATGAAATTAAAAGATGCTTGCTCCTTGGAAGAAAAGCTGTGATAAACCTAGACAGCATATTATAAAGCAGAGACATTACTTTGCCGACAAAGGTCCATCTAGTCAAAGATACGATTTTTCCAGTAGTCATGTATGGATATGAGAGTTGGATCACAAAGAGAGCTGAGCGCTGAAGAACTGATGCATTTTTAACTGTGGTATTGGAGAAGACTTTTGAGAGTCCCTTGGTCTACAAGGAGATGAAACCAGTAAATCCTAAAGGATATCAGTCCTGAATATTCATTGGAAAAATTGATGCTGAAGTTGAAGCTCCAATACTTTGACCACCTGTTGTGAAGGAACTGATTCATTGGAAAAGACCCTGATGCTGGGAAGGATTGAGGGCAGGAGGAGAAGAGGACGACAGAGGATGAAATAGTTGGATGGCATCACCAACTTGATGGACATGAGTTTGAGCAAGCTCCAGGAGTTGGTGATGGACAGGGAAGTCTGGCGTACTGCAGTCTTTGGGGTCAAAAAGAGCTGGACACAACTGACCTACTGAACTGATTGTACTATCTCCATTTAAAGTGAATCTTTTGTAATCAGCAATGACTAGACTTTGTTATTTATCTAGTTTATTTCTTACTGTAATTAAAGCATTTAGTCCATTTACATTTAACTTCTGATGTAGTTATGTTGTCTTCTTACTTGTTTTCTCTTTGTCCCACTTGCTGTTTGTTTTTTCCTCTTACTTCTTTTAGATTAGTCAAATAGTTTCTAGCATTATATTTTAGCTCTTCTATTAGCTTTTGGCTACATTTCTTTGAGTTATTTTAGGAGTTACACAGAGGTTCTAAAATACAAACTTTGCAATCAACATCTGTCTGAAATACCACTTAGTAGACAATTAAGGAACCTTTGCAAACTGTAATTTACCTTACTCCCCTTCTGACTTTTATGGAATTATTGTCATATATTTGATTTTTGCACATATTAAAAATTCTATAGTACCTTATATAGTTATGACTGCTATAAGAATTTTAAATAAGAAAAAGTTTTGAAGCATTAAAAATTTTGCATCTCTACTTGCATATTTAGCTTTTCCAACACTCTTTATTCCTTCTAGGTTTTTATTCAGGATCATTTCTCTTCAACCCAAAGGACTTCCATTTGTCTTTATTACAGTGCAGGTGATGAATTCTCTCAGATTTTGCTTGCTTAAAAATTTGCTTATCTTGCTTACAGTCTTGCAGGACATTTTCACTAAGTATAGCAATCTAAGTTGACAATTTTTTTTTTCCCTTTGGCATATTAAAATGTCATTCCTTTGTCTTCTAGTTTTTATTGTTTTTGAATAGAAGTTTTCTGAAATATAGAGTATTCTTTTTGTCTGGATGTTATTAAGTTTTTCTCTCTAAGTGTGGTTTTCTATTATGATTTTTAGCAGTTTGGCTATTACATGTGTAGGTGTAATGTTCTTTCTTTTCCAACAACTTTTGTTTGTGGATTCTTGAGATTCTTGAATATATAGATTGATATCTTCCTTCACTTAAAAAAAACTTTCTGCTGTTATGTCTTCACATGTAGCTGTGCTCTATAATTTTCTCTGTTCTCTTTCTGGGACTCAAATTACATATTGTTCCATAATTCTCTGATGATCTGTTCTGTTTTCACTTTTTGTCTCCATTGTGCTTGAGCTGGATAATTTTCATTGACCTGTTCAAGAACATTTTTTCTTTCTTTTGCTGTGTCAAATTTGTTATTAAATCTTTCCAGTGAATTTTTCACTTTACATATTATATTTTTTGGTTATAGAATTTCTCTGATTCTTTTAAAGCTTTTCACCTTATAATGGAATTTTCCCCAAATTCTCAGTCTTTCCCCACCTTGTGTGCACAACTTCTTTAAAGTTCTTTAGTATATTTGTAATAGTTCTCTTAAAATTCTTGTCTCTAGTTTTAACATCTGGGTCATCTGGGGGTCTGCTTCTAGTGATCATTTTTGTCTATTGATTTAAAGTCACATTTTCAAGCTTACCTTTATATCTATAACTTTCAATTGTATATCATTATGTGACAAAAGAGCATTAGAGATTGAAGTAGATAACATTTTTTTTTCCAGAAAAGCCTTATCTTTTAGAGTTAGAGATTGATCTCTTTACTCAGCAGTAAATGAACAGGGTCAGGCTTGCTTTGTTGCTTGACTTACTTTCAGTTTACTTCTGATGCCAGTGGTCTTTCGAAGAGATCAAGACTTGAGAATCTAACCTAACAAACTGCTCTCTGCCTTCCAGCCCCATTTTATTTTCTATTTTTAAAATTTTACTTATTTATTTGATTGTGCTGGGTCTTAGTTACAGCATGTGGAATCTTGAGTTGCAGCATGTGGGATCTAGTTCCCTGACCAGGGATCAAACCTGGGCCCCTTGACATTGGGAGCATGGAGTCTTAGCCACTGAACCACCAGGGAAGTCCCCAGCCCCATTCATCTTCCCCAAGGTACTATTCCTCAGCATTCTTGTTGAGGCAGGCAGGGACAGCTAGCTCCATATCTGGAGATCCTCTAATTCTGCCCCACCAGACCAGCCGATGTGTGTAATCTTGGTATCACTCCCCATTTGGCTACCCCTGTATCTCCACCACAAGTCTGACGGTAAGTGTTTCTTCTGTTCTTTCTCTTTTTTCATACTATAGTGTTTACAAGTTTATAAAGTGTGATGTTTGCATTTCATGATTTGTTCTGATTGAGAGTCAGCTTGTGTAAGAATACTTGCCTAGTGAGGATATTTAGAAAATGCTCACACCACCAAATGTGTTATTGAATGTGTAATTATTTTAACACAGAAGCTTACCTGGCTACTTTCTCAATCATAATATATTTAAGTGAAATTAAAGTGCTGTCTAAACATTATTTGGGCGGGTGTGTCTATGAGGGTGTTTCTGCATGAGGTTAACATTTGAATCATTGGACTCAGTGAAGCATATTGCCTTTACCAATGCAAGTAACCAGCACAAGTGAACATCAGCCAATCCACTGAGGACTGAACAGAGCACAGGACAGAAGAAGGTTGGAATCGCCATCCCTCTGCCTGCCTGCTTAAGCTGAGATGTGGATCTTTTCCTCCCTTTGGGAATTACATCTTTATTCTGGTTCTCAGGTCTTTGGACTTGGACTGACCTATATCATCAACTTTCCTGTCTCTGGTTGATTGTGGGACTTGTCAGATTCCATAATCATATGAACCATTGCCACATTAACAAATCTATATACATACTTATCTCTATCTATCTATGTCTGTCACTTATTGAATCTGTTTCTCTGAATAACCCTGGCTAATATTAATACATGGGGTATTCAATTACTGGTAGTGAGAAGTCTTTAGAGTTACTATAGTGGAAATGACAGAGTAAGATGCTTGAAAAGATCAACAGAGAAGCAGTGTTCAATTCAAATGAGAAAGAATGGTCTGGATGTAGCAGCAAGGAGGAAAGAGGACCCAATGGATCAGAGCTAGAGGTTGAGTCACAATGGCCACCACTTGAAAAGAGCTGGAAAAGATGCAGCATCCTCAGGGAAAGACAGGTTTGGGCTTCTGAACAAGCACGGACTACAGTCAGTTCTTCTGTAACACTTGTTCTGAAATTGAAATTTGTTTTAACACAACTGACCTATTAGGGAACAATTTGATCATAAGGTGAATTTTGCTTGTGCTTAGATGCAGTTTCATCTGTGAGCAATACTAAGTGAGACACAGAGGAGCTTGTCAGGCTGACTGGAGTGCCTTAGGTGGACATGAAATGCAGATGCACACCCTCCAGCCTCCATCAGTGTCCTCAGTTTCCTGCAAGTGTTGGGAGCCGCATCAGGTGTTACAGAGTCTCTCGGATTTCAGCTGGCTTTTCTCTCGATGCTTTGTGACCACCCACAAGGTGTAAGCCCGCTGACATCCACTTCCGTAGTCACCTAGAGGTCTTGCTTGAGATAAAATGCCACATTCATTGTCACATTTATGTCTTTTTTCACCATCTCACAGGTGTCAAGTTGTGCCATTGCTTTTGATTCCTATGTTTTTCTGATATGTCACAGACAAAGTTCTTGACTATTCTGCCCCCATACTGTTTTTTCCCATAAGCTCTGTGGTTTTTATGACAATTTTAAATAGCATCGTGATTTTTGTTGCCTTAATGCAGACCTGACTGTGTTTAGAGATAGGCTGTATTGCGTGGATTTTGCTGATGAATGGCCCATACGCTCCAGAGAGCATCGTGGAAGAGGTTTTGGGAGATAAGAATGCACAGGAGGAAAGGACAGAGAAGGGATTATGAGAATGCAGGGTATACAGTGTGACCTGGGAACCTGGAGCTGCTTGGGGATTAGACAAGAGACAAAGGGTAAAGTGGGATTAATGCTGTGATCTTGAGGCCGACGGTGACAGCTAGGCTGGGAGTGTGGAGGTTGGGAATGGAGGATGGGTCGCGGGAGGCGGGGCGGGGGTGAAGTTCTGGATCCCTTGTTCCTTCTGCCAAAGGAAGCAAAGAAATGAGGAGGTGAGAGGATCAGGGCAGGTGGAGTTTCTCTGGACAAAAGGGACTTCCCAAGATAATCAGCACTTGAGTTTGAACAAGTTCAAGATGAAAAAGAGGTAATACTCTTTATTACATCTGTTTGGATAGGAGGAGGGGATTTAAAAGTAGGAAAAGACATGACCAGGAAAATCAGAGTGAAGTGGAGAACTTATTCCCATGCAAGAGGGAGAATGTAACAAAAGAAGAGGTTGGAGAACACAGAAAGGAAAATGGTTTCACAGCTTTCCCGGTTTGCCTCAGTTTATTTTCAGTGTTTGAGCAGGAATTGTGATGAGCCCTTGGTATCATTTCTGTTGAAACTGTCAGATACTTTATGAAATGGTTTGAGAAGGAAGGATAACTTTTTGAGTAGAAAATATTCTCATTTTATTAAAAAATTTTATATTTTTTTTCTAAAAATTATATATGTATATATATATATATATATATATATTTTTTTTTTTTTTTTTTCCCCACTTGCTGAGCCACTTAAGGGATCTCAGTTTTTCCCAGCCAGGGATTGAACCCATGTGGCCTTCAGAGGAAGCATGAAGCCTTAATCACTGAATAACCAGGGAATTCCCATAAAAAATAAAGTTTTTAAATAAAAAGCTCCTTTCCACCAGAAAAGAGAGTGAGGTCCTGAAAGTAAAAGAAGAAAAAAAAAATCTCATTCTCCAGCAAGGAGAGGAACCACCTCTTATATTTTAGCATGTTTTCATTTGAATGTTTTCAGCGTTTCATCTGAAGCACTGTAATGTGAATGGACCCCAAATTAAAAGCATATACAATAAAAGCAGTAGAGCATGTTCTGTTGTTGTTTAGTCGCTGAGTTATTTCCAACTCTTTGGGACCCCACGAGCTGTAGCCTGCCAGGCTCCTTTGTCCATGGTATTTCCCAGGCAAGAATACTGGAGTGGGTTGCCATTTCTTTCTCTAGAGGCTCTTCTTGACCCAGGAATTGAACCCAGGTCTCCTGTCTTGGCAGGCTTATTCTTTACCACTGGGAAGCTGGAGCATATTCTAATTATTTTTAAAACCTTGTTTTCTGGTTTTAAAAATCAACATCTCAACATGGAAGTTTTGAAGCTAGAGAAGTATGAAAATTGAGTGCTAAGAACTCCATCACTTAGAGTTTAATGTATTGTATTTTCTGGAAGGTTATTTTATTTACAGTTTAATTTCACAATGTCATGTGTGTGACATAGTTATCTTGGGTCTATTTATAGATTCTGCATCCTTATTTTTCCAACTGTGGTCAGTGGGCCACCTGCTTCCAGAGCTCCTGTGAGCTTGTTGAAATGCTGAAACTTGGGCCCTGATTCAGGACCAATAAGCTGGGATCTCCAGGGAGTGGGTTGAGGAGTTGGCATTTTACAACCTCTTCAGCTGTTTCTTACAGTAAAGTCTGGAAATATGATTTAGGTGGGGGACAACATAAAGGGACACTTAGGTATAAATATCTAGTTATTAGACTTTTCTAATTAAAATTGAACCACTGGAGTTTATTAAGCTATGAGGTGCCAAGTATTTGACATATGAAAACTTTATTTCCCCAAGACTCTGAGCACAAATTGAATCATGTTAAAGATCTTATCTTATGAATTGATGCCCTTACCCCTCTCCAACATTTCCAGTCAGTTCTGGAAACCTGTGTTGTGTGTCTTCTGTGTCCTGGACACACTCTGTCAAGGTTGATGCTTTAAGGTACCCCTGGTGGTCCAGTGGCTAGGACTCCATGCTCCCAATACAGGGGACCTGGGCTCAATCCCTGGTCAGGGAACTAGGCTTGCATACCACTATAATGACTTGGAACAACCTGATAAATAAATTAATTTTAAAAATGTTAAAAAGAAAAATGTGATGCTTTAGTAGTTCCACTGATATTTCTCTTACTATTTCTCTTTCCTGGCTAGTTTCACTGGTACCTGCATGTTTTTGGATTCTGCAGAGAAACAGAGCAGATAGGATGTATACACACGTTTATAAAAAGAAATTTGTCATAAGGAATTGCTCACATGATAGGGAAACTGTCAAGTCCAAAGAACTACACGGTCAGTCAGCAACCTGGATGCCTAAAGAACTGATGGTGTGTTTCTAGTCTCAAGACTAGAAACCCAGGAAGTGTTAACGTTTCAGTTTGATCCAAAGGCCGAAAAAACCTGATGTCTTTGTTTTAGTAAGGAGGAATTCTCAATCTACCTGCCAATGCAGAAGATGTAAGAGATGTGGTTTTGATCTTTGGGTCGGGATGATCCTCTGGAGTAGGAAATGGCACCTGACTCCAGTGTTATTGCCTGAAAAACTCCATAGCCAGAGAAGCCTGGCAGACTGCAATCCACGGGCCACAAAGAGTTGGACACTACTGAGCGACTGAACACTACTCTCTTCCTTGGGAGAGGGTCAGCCTTTTTGTTTTATTCAGACCTTCAACTGATTGGAGGTGGCCCACCACCCTAAGGAGAACAGCCTGCTTTACTCAGCCCATCAATTTAAATGTTCATCTATCAAAAACATCCTCACAGAGATATTCAGAGTGATATTTGACCCAATATCTAGGCACCATGTGGCCCAGTCAAGTTGACACATAATTAACCATCACACTGTACCTTACTTAGTCCAACCAGATGGTGCATGTGGTAATATATGAATAAATTAAATACTTATATTACTACCTAATTATCCAGTTCAGTTCAGTTCAGTCACTCAGTCGTGTCCGAATCTTTGCTACCCCATGAATCGCAGCACGCCAGGCCTCCCTGTCCATCACCAACTCCCAGAGTTCACTCAGACTCACGTCCATCGAGTCAGTGATGCCATCCAGCCATCTCATCCTCTGTCGTCCCCTTCTCCTCCTGCCCCCAATCCCTCCCAGCATCAGAGTCTTTTCCAATGAGTCAACTCTTCCCATGAGGTGGCCAAAGTACTGGAGTTTCAGCTTTAGCATCATTCCTTCCAAAGAAATCCCAGGGCTGATCTCCTTCAGAATAGACTGGTTGGATCTCCTTGCAGTCCAAGGGACTCTCAAGAGTCTTCTCCAACACCGCAGTTCAAAAGCATCAATTCTTTGGCGCTCAGCCTTCTTCACAGTCCAACTCTCACATCCATACATGACCAATGGAAAAACCATAGCCTTGACTAGACAGATCTTTGTTGGCAAAGTAATGTCTCTGCTTTTCAGTATGCTATATAAGTCACATATTATTATGTGTTTAAATGCTAATTCAAGTGTTTTTTTAACCATGCCATGATCCCAAGCAGGGATCAAACTTGTGCTCCCAGCATTGAAACCAAACCATGCAGTCTTAACTACTGAACCATCAGAGAAGTCCTTAAAATGCTTAATCAGGTTTTAAAAATAAAACACTACATTCTCACAAACTAAATATAAGTACAATAATTAATATAAAAGGAGAGATATTGCAGTTGGGAATATATTCTGGTCCTTAAATGATTTTGCTTTTATTTTTTTCATTACTTTTTAAAATACTTTTTAGAAGTATTTTTTTTAATACTTTATTTTTAAAAATTAAAAAAAATTTTATTTTTTAATACTTTATTTTTTAAAAAATGCTTTAAAAAAGTGTTTTTAAATTCTTTGCCTATTTTTTACTATTTGGTTGTGTTATTTTATTTATATGAGTTTCTTGAAAATATCATATCATTAATTTTTATTAACAAGTATTTACTGAGATCTTTCCTATGTGTAGTCACTATATGTATTGTAGCTACTCCTGTGAACAGATGGAATTGCAGACCACTTGTGAAATGCATATTAAACAAATCATGACATAAGTAACTTCTAGTAACACTTGTGGTCTGAAAGAAAATTGCAGCATGTGACATATTACAGGGCCTCTGTTCTGGAATTGAAGGTTTTGAAGTTGTGGAAATTTCCTCAAGCTGAGGCCATAAAAGATGATTTAGAGTTAGTTTCATGTTGGGTGTAAATAAAACTATTTCAGCATAGGAAACAGAACATACAAAGCTTCTGAGGGAAGAAAGAGCTCAGAGCATCTGGACTAAAGGAAGTATAAGGTGGTGAAAGCCAAGTACAGGGGTCCAAAGCCTATGCAGGCTTTGTTGAGAGTTTGAGATGTTTTCTCCTTCTCGTCTTTAAATTAATTTTTATTGGGGTATAGTTGCTTTACAATGTTGTGTTAGTTTCTGCTGTACTTCAAAGTGAATCTGTTATATGTATACATATATCCCCTCTGTTTCAGATTTCCTTCCCATTTAGGTCGCCACTTAATTATTGAGTAGGGTTCCCCATACTAAAGAGTAGGTTCTCATTAGTTATCTTTTATACATAGGGTATATGTGTTAATTCCAATCTCCCACTTCTTCCCACCCTCCCCTTCTGCACTTAATAATCATAACTTTGGTCTCAGATCTGTGACTTTATTTCTGCTTTGCCAATAAATTCAACTGTACCACTTTCTAGATTCCAAATATAAGAAAAATTATATGATATTTGTTTTTCTTTCTGACTTACTTCACTGTATTACAATCTGTATGTTCATCTTTGTCTCTGCAATGGCATTATTTCCTTCCTTTTTATGACTGAGTAGTATTCTACTATGTATATATGTACTACATCTTTTTTTAAATCTGTTCCTCAGATGTACATTCAGGTTATTTCCATGTCCTGGTTATTGTAAATAGTGCTGCTTGGGATGTTTTCTTAAAACACATGGGAAACTGTAAAAGGTTTTAGGCAGATGGCATGGTTGGATGTGGGTTGAGAAGATCACTCTGGATGCTCCTTGGAGGTTGAAATAGTGTCAGGAGCTGCGTTAGGCATTACTGACAAAATGGAGGCATGGCCCCAGACCCCTCTCCTCATTCCACAGGCATGGCCCTGGGATGAAGGAGTTAGACCTTGTAATTCTGACTTGTCTTTTCCTCTCCTTGGCTGAGTTGACTGAAAAAGAATATTAAGGTGCTTATTGTTCTTGAGAGGAGCATGAGAAGGCACAAAGCCTTCTGCAGCTGTGCTCAGAAAATAATTCATAAAGTTAATCATTGACATTTGTTCAAGGACTTTTACAAATGAGTGTTCCAAGATGAGCACATAGGCCGTAGTTGAGGCCATGGGAGGGATTGCTATCTGAAGCCTATTTGTGAGGAGAATGTTTATGGCAAAGGAGTTTATTGAATTTAGGGCTTAGAAATAATTAAAACAGAAGTTAAAGATTTAAGGAATGTTGTAAAGTTAGCATATTTTACTATAGCTTATAGAAGTTAGGAATTTTTAGAGACACTATAATAGCTAGAAGCCTTTTTAAGAGATAGTGAGCTCAGGATGAGCTTCTTGGGCTGGAAGAAGCACGAGCTGGAATCAAGATTGCCGGGAGAAATATCAATAACCTCAGATATGCAGATAACACCACCCTTATGGCAGAAAGTGAAGAGGAACTAAAAAGCCTCTTGATGAATGTGAAAGAGGAGAGTGAAGGCTTAAAACTCAACATTCAGAAAATGAAGATCATGGCATCTGGTCCCATCACTTCATGGGAAGTAGATGGGGAAACAGTGGAAACAGTGTCAGACTTTATTATTTTGGGCTCCAAAATCACTGCAGATGGTGACTGCAGCCATGAAATTAAAAGATGCTTACTCCTTGGAAGAAAAGTTATGACCAACCTAGATAGCATATTGAAAAGCAGAGACATTACTTTGCCAACAAAGGTCCGTCTATTTAAGGCTATGGTTTTTCCAGTGGTCATGTATGGATGTGAGAGTTGGACTGTGAAGAAAGCTGAGTGCTGAAGAATTGATGCTTTTGAAGTGTGGTGTTGGAGAAGACTCTTGAGAGTCCTTTGGACTGCAAGGAGATCCAACCAGTCCATTCTGAAGGAGATCAGCCCTGGGATTTTTTGGGAAGAACTGATGCTAAAGCTGAAATTCCAGTACTTTGGCCACCTGATACCAAGAGTTGACTCATTGGAAAAGACTCTGATGCTGGGAGGGATTGGGGGCAGGAGGAGAAGGGGATGACAGAGGATGAGATGGCTGGATGGCATCACTGACTCGATGGACATGTGTCTGAGTGAACTCTGGGAGTTGGTGATGGACAGGGAGGCCTGGCGTGCTGCGATTCATGGGGTCGCAATGAATTGGACACGACTGAGTGACTGAACTGAACTGAACTGAACTGAGCTCAGGATGTTAGGGGAAAACAGGATTTAGGAAGATAAGTAGTAAACTGAGGAATGTAGCATGAGTTACAATGTAATCACAAGTTAACTATAGGACACATTAGAGGAGGTAGATAATAGATGATGAGGCTGATTCTCAGAGAATCACTGAAGCAGGAACTCTTTGAAGAGCAACAATGATTTGTGGAGATAATAAATCTGAAAGAGGGGGAACTGAAAATGTCGAACCTCTGGTCTAATGTTTTTGTAAAAGTATAAAAGAGAATCTTAAACTTGAAATAAATAGTCAGTCAAAGAAAACTGAGAGGCTGCCTCATCGCCGACACTGTCCATCTCTTCAGGTTGAATCCCTGGCTACTGGAGCTAGACTCCGGCAGAATAGAGAGGGGGTGGGTAGTCGCAACGAGGAGGTGGTTTGGAGGCCATGGAAGAAGGGAAGGGAAGAGAATGGCTGACTCAGGGTTTTGATGGTGATGGGCAGCAGTAGCTTCTTTGAAGACATTTTGAAGACACAGAATTGATAGACTTGGATTTGGGTGAGGGAGAGGGAAGAATAAAAAATTATTGCCAATTTTCTAGGATCACTATTGGAGTGGATGGTTTTGCCCCTTATTGGGAGAAGGCACCTTAGAGGAATAACCACCTTGAGGGGGAAGATTTTGAGCTCACTCCGCACTTAGAATGTCA
The DNA here is from genome assembly GCF_003369695.1 of Bos indicus x Bos taurus. Lineage (NCBI taxonomy): Eukaryota > Metazoa > Chordata > Mammalia > Artiodactyla > Bovidae > Bos > Bos indicus x Bos taurus. Next base: position 51,364,202 of record NC_040088.1, read on the forward strand.
GCAGAACTGCCGAGTATAGTAACAAATGGACAATTTGGAGTGAGGGGTGCTATGCTGTGTTTAGTCAATCATGTCCAACTTTTTGCAACCCCATGGACTGTAGCCTGCCAGGCTCCTCTGTCTATGGGGATTCTCCAGGCAAGAATACTGAAGTGGGTTGCCATGCCCTCCCCGAGGGGATCTTCCCAACCCAGGGATTGAACCCAGGTCTCCTGCATTGCAGGTGGGATTCTTAATGGGAGTGAGGGGTGAAGTCTGGGCTACTGGTGTATAAATGCTTTGGTTTTGACCTGATCTGGGCAGACAAATTTTCTAGAATGAAAAATACTGCTTGCAGACCTCCATCTACTTTTATGTGCAATTGAGTCTATGGTGATTCCAGTCTATGGTCTCCAAATAGATTTTGGAAGAGAGGAACCTATGACACTGGTGACAAGGGTGGAATAATAGTGAAGAACGACTGAGAGAATTCTGAGTTTTCCAGAAGGACACTCAGGCAGAAGGGTAGCAGCTGCTCAGTCTTCTCCATGAAGCAGATCTTCCATTATTGAACCTGAGAAATGAGCCTAAGGCAGAAACAACAGTGTCTTTCCTTATTCTATTCAGTAAATCAGGCTCCTTTTGTTTGCAGTTCCATTGGACTTAAGTTGAAATTATCTCCAGTACTAAATTTTTCTAGTGGTATTCGTTTTTATTTTCTTCTGTTGTAGTGTGGCATATTTTAAGGGGAGTTTGGAAAGCTAGGTCTGAGATTTCCAGACAGACATAGCTTTTAACCAGTAGTCAATTTTCTTATTTTCTTTTTTTAAATTTTGATTAGAAATTTTTTATTAAAGTATAGCTGATTTACAATGTTGTGTTAATTTCTGCTATACACCAAAGTGACTCAGCTATATATATATATATTCACACACACACACACACACACACATATATATACACACATTTCTTTTTTCATATTCTTTTCCGTTATGGTTTATCATAGGATATTGAATATAGTTCCCTGTGCTATATAGTAGGACCTTGTTGTTTAACTATGCTATTTTCTGATTAAAGGAAATAATTTTGTATTTAGTTGATCTGTATATCCATATCACCGCTATCTTGTTTAGGACATATTCTTTTTTTTAATTGAATGAAGGATTCTTTAAATTCTGTAGTGCTTTACAGTTTTCATAAGTTTCACACACACGATTTCATGTAATACCATAACTGTTTTCTACCCCACCCCCATGTTGCCCCTCTCCCATCCCTACTGGTAATCACTAGTTTGTTCTCTAAATCTGTGTCTGCTTCTTTCTTGTTTTGTTCACTAGTTGGTTGTACTTTTTTAGATTTCACATATAAGTGAGATCATACAGTATTTATTTTTATCTGACTTATTTTATTCAGCATAATGCCCGCCAAGTCCATCCATGTTGGTGCAAATGGCAAAATTTTATTATTTTTTATGGCCAACTAGTAGTTGTGTGTGTGTGTTTGTATCACACATCTTCTTTATCCATTCGTTGGTTGATGGACAGTTAGGTTTCTTTTGCACATTGGCAATTGTAAATAATGCCAGTAGGAATACTGGGGTGCATATATTTTTTTCAAATTAGGGCTTATTCTTTTAAGTCTAATCAAAAACATATGAAAATAATACTATATTTTAAATAATTTCTGAAAATTTTTAAAGACAGAAAATGAAAGTTAGAGTTAGAACTCAACAACCTCTTTAGTTTTTATTTATTTAATAATTATTTGTTTATGTGGCTGCAGCGGTCTTAGTTGCAGCATGCAGGATCTAGTTCCCTATCAGGGATGGATCCTAGGCCTGCCTGCACTGGGAGTGCCAGTTGGGGTCTTAATTGCCAGGAAAGTCCCAACTTTGTAGTTTTTAAAGTTTCTGTTTATAATGGATCAATGTTTAGCATGAATGAGACATTCTGTTTTATCCCATTGAATATTTGAGGATCCAGAATAAAAATAACAGTAATATAATGGACTATTATGTTTTCTTCAAATCAGAGAATTTGGTATTATATTTTAAAAACAGAGGTCTTGGTATTTAGGACGGAGGAGTCTGGCAGGCTGTGGTTCATAGGGTCACAAAGAGCTGGACACAACTGAACTGAAGCGACTTAGCACTCAGGTAGCCAGTTAAGCAAAGAAGGCAATGGCATCCCACTCCAGAACTCTTGCCTGGAAAATCCCATGGATGGAGGAGCTTGGTGGGCTACAGTCCATGGGGTCGCTAAGAGTCAGACACGACTGAGCAACTTCACTTTCACTTTTCACTTTCATGCACTGGAGAAGGAAATGGCAACCCACTCCAGTGTTATTGCCTTGAGAATCCCAGGGATGGGGGAGCCTGGTGGGCTGCCATCTATGGGGTCGCACAGAGTCGGACAGGACTGAAGTGACTTAGCAGCAGCAATCAGTTAAGACATAAGAACCATTCAAGGAAGATTTTGACAATCAATCACTGTGCTTTGGGACTTCCTGGTGGCTCAGATGGTAAAGAATTTGCCTGTAATATAGGAGCCTCAAGTTTGGTCCCTGGGTCAGGAAGATCCCCTGGAGAAGGGAATGGTTAGCCACTCCAGTATTCTTGCCTGGAGAATTCCATGGACTGTACAGTCCATGGGGTCGCAAAAAGTTGGACATGATTGAGTGACTAACACTTTCAAAAGAATTCTGTCCTTACCTAAGGATTTATTATTATTATTTAGGCACTTTTTCTTTCCTTCATATCAAGAGTACTGAGTATAGCTTTCAATGTAATTCATAATTAGTGTCTAATTCGGTTGTTGGGGAGATAGCACAGGCTCTAGGCGCACGGGCTCAGTAGTTGTAGAGCTTGGGCTTACTTGCTCCCGGACATGTAGAATCTTCTAGACCAGGGATCAAAACCATGTCCCCTGCATTGGCAGGCAGATTCTTACCACTGGACCACCAAGGAAGTCCTTAAAGAGCTTCTGGTCCTAAAGGACAGATATGCATGCTTTAACACAAGAGGGTGAACCAAGAGATGGAGTGAGCTGGATGTGCACTAAATGGGGAAGCAGCCAAGCCCTGCATCCTACATGGAAGAGCTGGATTTATGGTTTTGGCAGGGCTGGGAGTAAGAGAAGTGGCCAGATGGAAAGGGCTCTTTAAAATCACCTTAGTGACTGGATCAAGTGATTTGCTAACAAAATTCCCAGTTTGGTACTAAAAATGAGGATTTTTATGATTGAAAAATTTTATGAGTAAAATTAGAAGCCATTAAAAGCAACATTTAGATCCAAATGACTTCACTTAACGAAGGGCCAAAATGTCTTTGTGGATCACAGTTGCTAATGTGAATTGTACCCAGAGATGAATCTGGAGCCAGAACAGACTGAGGCCCAGTTATTGCCTGCATCAAGACAGTACCTCTAAGTGAACCAGCTGCTGTGCTCTAAACCTCCTAGCACTTTCAGCTGTTTTCAAGGGTAGCTGTGAGGAGGGAGAATTCAATCCTGGCAGTGATTCTTTCAGTGGTATTATGGATTTAAGGTAAAAGTGTATGGACAAATAAGCTTTGGAAACATTGAGTAAAACAAAGTTAAGCAAGGTTTTCTACTACAGAACCTCTCTAAATCTTTTTTATTGAGTTATAATTTACATACCATACACTTCACTTGCTTTACTTGTTCGATTCAGTGATGTTTGGTATATTTACAGAATTGTATAACTCTCCACAAGCATAGAATTTTTGTTTTTTTGTTTTGAACTGTGTGGTATATGGGATCTTAGTTCCCCAACCAGGGATTGAACCTGCCTCACCTTCAATGGAAACACAGAGTCTTAACCACTGGACTACCAGGAAGTCCCTTTCTCTAAGATTTTAATACACTTACATGGATTGTAAACTTTAAGAATATTTCCCAAGTTTATTTGTACACTAAACCCTTTTTCCTAGAGCATCTTCTAAGAGTTGTATTCTGCATAATATGCTTTGGGAAACATTTTGTTGGACAAATTCTTAACTGGACTTCCCTGGTGGCTCAGATGGTAAAGAATCCACCTGTAACACGAGAGACCTGGGTTTGATCCCTGGGTTGGGAAGATCCCCTGGAGGAGGGCATGGCAACCCACTCCAGTATTCCTGCCTGGAGAATCCCATGGACAGAGGAGACTGGTGGGCTATAGACCATGGGGTCACAAAGAGTCGGACACAACCGTAGGCTATAACTGAGCACCTGTAGGCTATAACTGGGGTGCTTGCATCTCAGTTGCTCAGTCATATCCTATTTTTTGTGACCCCATGGACTTGGATGTGTCAGAGATTTATTGGGTGTCCCTCCAGGAAAGAATAAAGGGGAATGGAGGAAAGAAGAGCTTCAGACTGTGATGTGGATCTGATCCCTGGGAAAGGAGAGAAGGAAGGAAGCGAAGGTGGAAGGGAGGAGGGTTATGTAGGAAGAACCTCAGGTTGTAGCACAGTCCTGAGAAAGACTTGACCATACTGATGGGTCCCAAAGCAAAAGCTGCACATTGGAAGAATTCCATCTTGAATGGGTGCCCTCACTGTGGGAACCATACGGGGGAAGCTTGGCCTTGACATAGGTACCATGCCAGGTCCCAAATGTGGTGGCTAGATGTTCCTCTCACTAGGTTCTCTTGAAGAGGATCTGAAAGGCTCATCCCTGTGGCCACCACCTAAGTTAACTTCCCCAAAATTAAATATTGAATCACCATTATAATTGTCTCAGCCCTAGCATTTATACCTTGACATTGGACCTTGACCCAGGTCCCCACAGCCCTGTAGAAGAGGCTGACATTTCTTCATAATTGGGAAATCCTTTTGCTATTGAAAGACTCTTATCCCAAATGGGCATTGAGTGGAGGAGCTTTTAGATGATCCCAGAGGATGCAATTCTTTATGAATAGGTTGAGAGGATTCTATCATGGGCTTACATGCAGGCTTGCTTACAATGAAATAACAGTACAATAGATGTGTGGTGTTGCAAGGATAGTAGCGCTGTCATAACTCCAGGGTTTATTATTATACACATGATTCCTGTTCTTGGTAAATTCCAGCAGAGAGAGGAGAAAGCAGAATTTCAGCAAGTTTGAATTCAGGCTTATTCCTTTTCTGGCCTTGGACTTGGCTGTTGAAACATGGCTATTGGAAAGTTCAGTGCACTTTCTGAAGCATCATGAATGTATTATTAGAAGTGATGACCTGCACAATAGATTTCTCTGTTCTCCTCGTGGTTGCTTCTAGGAAGAGATCTATTTTGATTCAGCAAAGCAAAATGGAGCATTTGCCTATGACTATATTCCCAAACCCCCAAAATCAATTGTGATTATGCCACTGTGATGGTTAATTCTATGTATCAACTTAGATGGGCCATGGTACCTAGATATTTGGTCAAACTCCAGTCAGTTTGTTGCTGTGGAGATATTTTTAGCTGTGAGTAACACTTAAATCCATAGACTTCAAGTAAAGCAGAGCACTCTCCATAACATGGGTGAAAGTGAAAGTTGCTCAGTCATGTCCAACTCTTTGTGACCTCATAGACTATACAGTCCATGGAATTCTCCAGGCCAGAATACTGGAGTGAGTAGCCTTTTTCTTCTCCAGGGGATTTTCCCAACCCAGGGATCAAACCCATGTCTGTCACATTGCAGGTGGATTCTTTACCAGCTGAGCCACAAGGAAAGCCCAAGGATACTGGAGTGGGTAGCCTATCCCTTCTCTAGTGGATCGTCCCAACCCAGGAATCAAACTGGGGTCTCCTGCATTGCAGGTGGATTTTTACCAACTGAGCTATCAGGGAAGCCCTAATGTGGATGGGTCTCATCTAATTGGTTTAAGGTCTCAAGAGGAAAAGACTGTGATTTCCCAGGAAGGAGGGAATTCTGCCTCCAGACTGCCTTTGGGCTACAGCTAAAGCATCAACTTATCCCTGAGTTTTCAGCCTGCTGGTCTACCTACTCTATAGGATTTAAACTGACCAGTACCTACAGTCATGTAAGCCAGTCCCTTAAAATAAATCTCTGTCTCCATGTCTCTTCCAAGCCCTCCCCCTCTTGACACACACACACACACACACACACACACACACACACACACACATACAGTGTATTGGTTCTGTTTCTCTGGAGAACCCTGCTCATTACAGCCTCTTAACAGAGAAGAGCCATGGTACACGGCATCATAAATGGTGACTCATTCAAGTAGTCGGTATTTTACTTTGAAAAGCACTATCTGCCCCTCCCACCCTGGTGTCATTTCTAACGATGAAGAAACCTAAATAATAACAGTAGGACTGGGAGCGATCACAATCAGAGTACCCTGGTGCGGTCCTTACTGGGTGCCTGGTATTGTTCCAGGCACTTCCCATGTATTAACACTTTGAGTTTGCACTTAGCCACCCTGTGAAATGAGCATGGCTCTTCACATTTTACACATGAGAAAACCGAGGCACAGAGAGCTTATTCAGCTTGTTCAAGGGCCACAGCTAGGAAGTAGCAGAGCCAGAATGTCCCCAGACTCAAGAGCCTGTGCTCGTACCCACTGCAGACTGTCGCCTTTCAGGAGCTGCTGCACATGACGTGGATCCCACTACTTTTCAGTGATACCTGTTGGGCAACTGCCAGTCTCCTCCACTCAGTTTGGTCTCTTGGTCCACAGCCATCAAGGCCAGGGAGCCCCAGACCTACTGGCTTCTCCCCACTTCTCCAGGGGCCCAGGATGAAAGTAGCACCACATACCTGTCCTATTCAGCTCCTCCTCTCCTTGGCCTTCGTGGAAAGCTGTGCTTTTGTAATGATGTGATGAAACTGCACTTTTGTCCAAACCCATAGAATGGAAAACACCAACAGTGAAGCCTAATATAAACTATAAACCTTAGGTGATGATGATGTGTCAGTGTAGGTTCATCGACTGTAACAAACCTAGCACTCTGGTTAGGGTGTTGATGATGGGAGGTGTGTGATGGGAGGGACAGGGAGTATATAGGAGCTCTCTATGCCTTTTTCTCAATTTTGCTGTGAACCTAAAATTACTCTAAAACATCAAGTCTTTAAAAAAAGAAAATGACATATTGAAGCCCTAACCTCAGAATGTGACCTTAGATTTATTGCAACTCAGTCAAATTAAGATAAGTTCATTCTCAGGTAGAAGGGGCCCCTAGTTCAATAAGACTGGTATCCTTGTAAGAGAGGAGAACACCTGTTTACCTGTAAACAGAAGCATACCCAGAGGGCGGATGGTGTGAAGACACAGAGGTTGGTCATGTTACTGGGAAGGATACACCTATCAGTCAAGTAACACAGAGGACTGACAGCAAACCCCAGAAGCTGGGAGAGGAAGGGAAAGAGTGTCTCCTAGAGCACTCAGAGAGCTAGGCCCTGCCCAGGCCTTGACTTCAGACCTCTAGCCTCCAGACTATGAGCTTGTAAACTTTTTTTTAAGCCAAGAGAAAAGAAAAGAGAGGGAGAGAGAGAGAAAGGATTGCTATACTTTGATTTCTAAACATTAGGTTCTGAAACTTTCTGGGAGGGCCTCCAAATTTGTTCAGTTTTTTCTGGACCCTCTGAATGGACATTAAAGATAGACAATAGGAACTACTTCATGGAATGAATGAGGCCATCTCCCAAGGGATGAGATGTTCAGAGATTGCTTGGATGGGATCCAGGCTCTGGAACATAAAACAGAAATGTATTTTATTTTGTTTTTTGCTTTGTTCATAAGAACTTTTATTTTTTATCTTTATTTTATATTGAAGTGTTTGTTGTTGTTTAATCACTAAGTTGTGTCTAATTCTTTTGCTGCCATGGACTGTAGCTTGCCAGACTCCTCTGTCCATGGGATTTCCCAGGCAAGAATACTGGAGTGGGTTGCTGTTTCCTTCTTCAGGGGAACTTCCTGACCCAGGGACTGAACTTGTGTCTCCTGCATTGGCAGGCGGATTCTTTACCACTGAGCCATCAGGGAAGCCACATATTGCAGTATAGTTGATTAATAATGTTGTGTTAGTTTCAGGTGTACAGTGCAGTGACTATTATACTAAGTGAAGTAAGTCATTCAGAGAAAGACGAGTATCATATGATATCGCTCATATGAGCAATCAAAAAAATGGTACAAGTGAATTTATGTACAAACAGAAATAGACTCACAGACTTAGAGAATGAACTTTTGGTTAGCAGGGGAGAAGATAGGGGAAAGGATAGAATGAGATCTTGGGATTGACATATATACACTGCTGCTGCTGCTGCTGCTGCTAAGTCGCTTCAGTTCATGTCTGACTCTGTGTGACCCCATAGATGGCAGCCCACCAGGCTCCCCTGTCCCTGGGATTCTCCAGGCAAGAACACTGGAGTGGGTTGCCATTTCCTTCTCCAATGCATGAAATTAAAAAGTGAAAGTGAAGTCTCTCAGTCATGTCTGACTCTTAGTGACCCCATGGACTGCAGCCTACCAGGCTCCTCTGTCCATGGGATTTTCCAGGCAAGAGTACTGGAGTGGGGTGCCATTGCCTTCTCACACACTACTATATATAAATAGATGACCAGCAAGGACCTATTGTGTAGCATAGAGAACTCTGCTCAATATTCTGTAATAACCTAAATGGGAAAATAACTTGAAAAAGGATACATGAAAATGCATTTTAATCAGGGATCTGAATCTTCTTAATGCTTATGAACATCTCAGAATGTTTTAAAATGAATTAAATAAAGTACATAGGTACAAAAGACACCGAGAATATTATTACCAAACTATTGAATATGGTTGCAAAACTGTTAAAAATAAATTATGATGTAGTAATATAGGTGCTTTGTTATTAACATCATACTGAAACAGAGCAGGACTCTATGATCTTTGCCCCCCCATCATGTCTTCTGCCTGCCTTTTGCCTGTGTAAAACTTTGGTCAAAGAATAAGTTTAATTGGAGAAGTGAGAAATGCTGAAATGAAAACAGTCAAAGGAGACAAAACAATAATGATGCAGTCATTAAGCACAGTCAAGGACCTTTAGTTCTTTCTCAAGGGCTATAGATAATATTCTAAGCCATATCCTGCGAGCTGTCTTACAGATACTGAAACCTCAGGTGGAAAGTTAACTACATGACGACCAGACTGTACCCAGGACTTGAGCTGCCACAATTCCCAGAATTGACTGCAAAGAAATGGAAAGAAGTGCACCCCAGAACCGAAGATTAACAGTGCCCAAAACATTCAAGATGATGCTAGTCAGACCAGTGATGACCAATTTGAAGATGACTGTTAGAAATGACTGTACTGTTTCTGCATGTCGGCTCCCCCCCACCCCAACTCTGTCTATAAATGCTCTCACATCTGTTTGTCAGGGGCAGGGGAGTTGGCCTTTGGACAGATGTATGCCACCCGCCCCCAAGTTGCTGGGATCTGAAATAAAGCAAACTTTCCTTTCCACCAACCTGGCCTGTTTACTGGCTTTTGAGTGAAGTTCAGCTGGAATCCCCACAGATACCTTCCAGTAACAATACCTTATGATTTAGCAGTGAGTCTCATAACAATATTTCAAAGTACTAACTAGGAATCTTTTGAACGCTCAGATAACTATTGTGATCTGAAATAGATGATATTGCAACTGGTCATAGAGTCCTCAGTATTGCTGAATAGTACTGTTGATTGTTGCCAACGTTTATACTTGATGAACATCTTCAGTTTCAGTTAGAAGACAGTGAAAATAAAGATGCAATGTTTTTCCATGCAAGTTTCATGAATGCCATGTTAAGAACGATTGTTTTTAAAAAGTTTCCATATATTTCTAGGTAGAGACCAAAGAAAGGCAATGCCAAAGAATGCTCAAACTACCGCACAATTGCACTCATCTCACATGCTAGTAAAGTAATGCTCAAAATTCTCCAAGCCAGGCTTCAGCAATATGTGAACCGTGAACTTCCAGATGTTCAAGCTGGTTTTAGAAAAGGCAGAGGAACCAGAGATCAAATTGCCAACATCCGCTGGATCATGGAAAAAGCAAGAGAGTTCCAGAAAAGCATCTATTTCTGCTTTATTGACTATGCCAAAGCCTTTGACTGTGTGGATCACAATAAACTGTGGGAAATTCTGAAAGAGACCCAGACCACTTGACCTGCCTCTTGAGAAACCTATTTGCAGGTCAGGAAGCAACAGTTAGAACTGGACATGGAACAACAGACTGGTTCCAAATAGGAAAAGGAGTACGTCAAGGCTGTATATTGTCACCCTGCTTATTTAACTTATATGCAGAGTACATCATGAGAAACGCTGGGCTGGAAGAAGCACAAGCTGGAATCAAGATTGCTGGGAGAAATATCAATAACCTCAGATATGCAGATGACACCACCCTTATGGCAGAAAGTGAAGAGGAGCTAAAGAGCCTCTTGATGAAAGTGAAAGAGGAGAGTGAAAAAGTTGGCATAAAGCTCAACATTCAGAAAACGAAGATCATGGCATCTGGTCCCATCACTTCATGGGAAATAGATGGGGACATAGTGGAAACTGTGCCAGACTTTATTTTTGGGGCTCCAAAATCACTGCAGATGGTGATTGTAGCCATGAAATTAAAAGACGCTTACTCCTTGGAAGGAAGGTTATGACCAACCTAGATAGCATATTAAAAAGCAGAGACATTACTTTGCCAACAAAAGTCCATCTAGTCAAGGATATGGTTTTTCCAGTGGTCATGTATGGATGTGAGAGTTGGACTGTGAAGAAAGCTGAGTGCCAGAGAATTGATGCTTTTGAACTGTGGTGTTGGAGAAGACTCTTGAGAGTCCCTTGGACTGCAAGGAGATCCAACCAGTCCATCCTAAAGGAGATCAGTCCTGGATGTTCTTTGGTAGGACTGATGTTGAAGCTGAAACTTCAGTACTTTGGCCACCTCATGCAAAGAGTTGACTCATTGGAAAAGACTCTGATGCTGGGAGGGATTGGGGGCAGGAGGAGAAGGGGACGACAGAGGATGAGATGGCTGGATGGCATCACTGACTAAATGGACATGAGTTTGGGTAAACTCTGGGAGTTGGTGATGGACAGGGAGGTCTGGCGTGCTGCGATTCATGGGGTTGCAAAGCATCAGACATGACTGAGTGACTGAACTGAACTGAGAGACCAAAAATTCCCTTTTGCCATGACTATTCTTAGAAGGGCTGGTTAAGTGGCCTCTGTCTATCCAGATGGGTAGGGACCTGATTGCTGTGCAGAAAGGATCATCCAGTATGTTTTATTGCTTGTCAAAGACTCTGCTCTAGACTTGGTTATGTACTGGGAAGTAGTGAAGTGGAGAGAGAGGGTAAACCTTACACAGGACTCAGAAAACTTCCTGGAAGCGAAGAGACTTCAATCTCTTTTGTTCTGATATTTTTTAGATGAATTTTTATTGAAGTATAGTTGCTTTACAATGTTGTGTTAGTTTCTAAGGTAGAGCAAAATGATCAGCCATAGGTATACATATCAGTTCAGTTCAGTTCAGTTGCTCAGTCGTGTCCGACTCTTTGTGACCCCATGAACTGCAGCATGCCAGGCCTCCCTGTCCATCACCAACTCCCAGAGTCCACCAAAACCCATGTCCATTGAGTCGGTGATGCCATCCAACCATCTCATCCTCTGTCGTCCCCTTCTTCTGCCCTCAATCTTTCCCAGCATCAGGGTCTTTTTAAATGAGTCAGCTCTTCGCATCAGGTGGCCAAAGCACTGGAGTTTCAACTTCAACATCAGTCCTACCAATGAACACCCAGGACTGATCTCCTTTAGGATGGACTGGCTGGATCTCCTTGCAGTCCAAGGGACTCTCAAGAGTCATCTCCAACACCACAGTTCAAAAGCATCAATTCTTCTGCGCTCAGCTTTCTTTATAGTTCAATGCTCACATCCATACATGACCACTGGAAAAACAATAGCCTTGACTAGATGGACCTTTGTTGGCAAAGTAATGTGTCTGCTTTTGAATATGCTATCTAGGTTGGTCATAACTTTCCTTCCAAGGAGTAAGCGTCTTTTAATTTCATGGCTACAGTCATCATCTGCAGTGATTTTTCCACTGTTTCCCCATCTATCTGGTATACATATCAGTTCAGTTCAGTTGCTCAGTCGTATCTGACTCTTTGCGACCCCATGAATCGCAGCACGCCAGGCCTCCCTGTCCATCACCAACTCCCAGAGTTCACTCAAACTCACTTCCATGAGTCGGTGATGCCATCCAGCTATCTTGTCCTCTGTCGTCCCCTTCTCCTCCTGCCCCCAATCCCTCCCAGCATCAGAGTCTTTTCCAATGAGTCAACTCTTTGCATGAGGTGGCCAAAGTACTGGAGTTTCAGCTTTAGCATCATTCCTTCCAAAGAACTCCCAGGACTGATCTCCTTTAGAATGGACTGGTTGGATCTCCTTGCAGTCCAAGGGACTCTGAAGAGTCTTCTCCAACACCACAGTTCAAAAGCATCAATTCTTTGGCACTCAGCTTTCTTCACAGTCCAACTCTCACATCCATACATGACCACTGGAAAAACCATAGCCTTGACTAGACGGATCTTTGTTGGCAAAGTAATGTCTCTGCTTTTGAATATGCTATCTAGGTTGGTCATAACTTTCCTTCCAAGGAGTAAGCGTCTTTTAATTTCATGGCTGCAGTAACTATCTGCAGTGATTTTGGAGCCCCCAAAAATAAAGTCTGACACTGTTTCCACTGTTTCCCCATCTATTTCCAATGAAGTGATGGGACCAAATGCCATGATCTTCATTTTCTGAATGTTGAGCTTTAAGCCAACTTTTTCACTCTCCTCTTTCACTTTCATCAAGAGGCTTTTGAGTTCCTCTTCACTTTCTGCCATAAGGGTGGTATCATCTGCATATCTGAGGTTATTGATATTTCTCCTGGCAATCTTGATTCCAGTGTGCTTCTTCCAGCCAGGCATTTCTCATGATGTACTCTGCATATAAGTTAAATAAGCAGGTGACAATATACAGCCTTGACCTACTCCTTTTCCTATTTGGAACCAGTCTGTTGTTCCCCTCCTTTTTGGACTTCCTTCCCATTCAGTCACCACAGAGCATTAAGTAGAGTTATCTGTGCTATACAGTAGGTTCTCATTAGTTATCTATTTTATCTATAGTATCAATAGTGTATATTTGTCAGTTCCAGTCTCCCAATTCCTCCTGCTCCTGTTCTGTTCTGATTTTAAGGATGACGCAGTTAAGATCACAGAATTTGAGCCAGGCTTTTCCTAGTTACTAGCTATGTTACCTTACTTTTCTCTGTCTCCATTCTTTGATCAGAAAAATGGGGCAAAAATTAATATTTACTCCATAGCATCTCTATGAGGATTAAATGAACAAAGTGTTAGAACAGACCCTAACTATTAATTATTATTATTGCTTTAGTTATTAAAAGTCAGTATATCATATCCTCTGTGAGATCAGAGGGAGTGCTGACCAATGTCTCCTTCGCTTGCAGGAATACTGAAGTTTTACATGATGGAGCTCACGGCAGGGAGAAAGTGCCTAGGCTCGTGGCACAGATTTCCCATGGGCTCCCTGGGTGGGGTTGGCTGGTTCCAGGGCAACTTTGGGTTGAGGCCAGAAATCTGTCTTGTCTCTGCTATCCTGGGTGGGCATGGGGCACAAGACCAAACCCGTGAATGCAAATAAAATAACTATGTTCATAAAAGCCTCATGGTGAAGTACCATCAAAGGAAAGGGATATGTCTTATTTTAAGAAAATGTGTGGATATGGATCAGCTATGAAATCATTTAGACAGTGACCATGGCATGACCTTCAGAAAACTCTCTGTCTGCAACAAAAACAATGATGATGAAACAGGGACTGATCAGATGCATAATTCTCTCTCTACCTGTTATTTGAAAGCCAGACTGGCTGTTCTAGAATAGAGAAACTTCCAGAGTTCTTCCACAGTTCCTGGCAAGTGGGTATTTGAGTGGTTAATTTGAAAATTACAGAGGTATAACCTTATTTGCCACCTTAAGCTGGCCAGGTAGTCATACTACTAAAAATATTTTTTGATGGATATTGTAATTAATTCACATTCTATCTTGGAAGTGATACACAAACTGGGGAATAAAGGAGGACTCCAATCTAAGATTTAAAATATAATTGAGATTTGTTTTACAAATAATTTTGTATTTGCCATTGTTTTGAAATACTGCAAACCATTTTCTAGTCCTTTGCAGCAGTACCAATAATCCAAAATTAATTCCAGTTCTCCCCTGCAACTTCCAGAAACAGATGCAGAAATTCAAACCATAATAGATGCTTTCCAGAGTGTCAGTGAGTCATATCAGAAGGGCAACAATCAGGAGAGGTAGGCTGAAAAAAATGTGTAGTCACTCATCCGATGGACTGTGGGTCTGATTACACTGAAGCTTGTCCTCTAAAGGGCATTCTTGTTTTCAGATTTATTTTAAAGCATATGGAAAAAAACTATCTTCTTTTGACTAGTCTGTAAATTGCCAGCCTCCTTTATAGAGCTTGTATGACTAAGCTGGTTAGCTGGTGATCAGTGACTTCATCTCTGCATTTCCCCCAGCAGGCTGTGTCCTCTTGTTACAGCAACACTAAGAGGATGGAGGTACTTCCCTGTGGTCTGGTGGTTAAGACTTCTTTGCCTTTCAATGTAGGGAGTGCTGGTTCGATCCCTGATTGAGGAGCTAAGATCCCACATGCCTTGGTGCCGAAAAACCAAAACATAAAGCAGGGGCAAAGAATTCAACAAAGACTTTAAAAAATGGTCCACACATAAAAAAAAGTTTTATAAAAAGAGGATGGCATCATGCTGTAGGGCTCTTCCCAGGTGGTGCTAGTGGTAAAGTACCCACCTGCCAATGCAGGAGATGTAAGAGACATGGGTTTGATCCCTGGATCGGGAAGATCCCCTGAAGCAGGGTGTGGCAAACCACTCCAGTATTTTTGCCTGGAAAATCCAATGGATAGAGGAGCCTGGTGGGTGGCAAAGGGGTCCATGGGGTCGCAGAGATAATGGGACATGTAGAAAGAAGATATAGGTCTTGTTTACTTTCCACCACTTTGTGGCTATATGATCTGAGAAAGTTACTTACCCTTACTGGGGAAAAATTGCTTTAGGTATTCAAAGTAGAACTGGATCAGATAATCTTAAGTTTCTTCCAAAAAGGATATTTTTGCACAGCTGTTTGTACCATGTTTGTACCATGTTTCTGGGTATGATTATTGTCTTTTAAATTTTTTTCTGGTTTTTGAGTGTTATGCAATGAGTGCTAATTAAAACCATTAAAAAGGACTTGCACTATTAGTATTTTCATTTTCCCAGTTCATGAATTGTCAAAATGTTATCATTAAACATTTAAGAAATTTTCCTGATGTAACTCTCGTCTCTGTTATTTTTAATTGTAATGGAAGCATGATCATCTTAAATCTTTAGTGGCACTATCAACCTGGTGCTCCTGGATAGAAAAGAGGAAATTGTCTCTGGTGTTGCAAAACCCATCAGAATTCTTGTTTTGGGTTTACACTGTGAGGATTAGCTGTGGGATCCCTCATTCCTTGTTGGTTGTGAGAACAGAAGCTGATGTCTTTCTCTTTGTTGCCATCTGTGAAATAGAAGTTGCTGTACAGATTAAATAGTGCCCACAATACTTTATAGATAGTATCATTCTTTAAAGAGTAGATGTTTATTAGCATTTCATAGGAGAAGGCAATGGCACCCCACTCCAGTACTCTTGCCTGGAGAATCCCATGGACAGAGGAGCCTGGTGGGCTGCAGTCCATGGGGTCGCTAAGAGTCGGAGACGACTGAGCGACTTCACTGTCACTTTTCACTTTCATGCGTTGGAGAAGGAAATGGCAACCCACTCCAGTGTTCTTGCCTGGAGAATCCCAGGGACGGGGGAGCCTGGTGGGTTGCCGTCTATGGGGTCGCACAGAGTCCGACATGACTGAAGCGACTTAGCAGCAGCAGCAGCATTTCATAAGTTAACTGTGCTAACAAAAGGAAATTCTGCTCTTCAGTATTTTTTTTAAGTATTTTTTTTCATTTTCCAATTACAGCATCTGACATTGAATTGCCAAACATAAGCTATTATTTAATATGTAAAAATTTTTGAGTTGTCTTAAACTCATATCTTAATATCATGTTTTTGTTTTGTTTTTATGTAATTATAAATAATTTTTATATATCTTTTAAGAGTAGGACATAAACATTTTCTAAGGCCATAGAAAACACTCAATGCACATATCATTCACTGTCATATTCTGTTGGATAGATAGGCCATAATTTAATCACCTTCATTGTTTATTATTCTGTTTCCAAATTGTTACTACTATAAATATTACTTTGATGAATATCTTTTTATTGAAGTATAGTTGACATATAACATTGTATTAATTTTAGGTGTACAATATAATAATTCAAATATTTGTATATACTGTGAAATGATCATCACAGTAGGTCTAGTTAACATCTATCACTGTACATAGTTACAAGATTTTATTTTCTTGTGATAAAAACTTATTAATTTTAGTCAATGTATTTTTGTTTTTAGCTGCCCAGGTCTTCGTTTCTGCACATGGGCTTTCTCTAGTTGTCTCAAATGGGGGCTACTCTCTATTTGCGGTGCTTGGGCTTCTTATTGAGGTAGCTTCTCTTGTTTTGGAACATGGGCTCAAGGGCACAAGGGCTTGCAGCTCAAGGGCTCAATAGTTGCAGCTTGCAGACTCTAGGGTGCAGGCTCACTTGTTGTGGCACACAGGCTTAGTTGCTTTGCAGCACATGAAATCTTCCTGGACCAGGGATTGAACCTGTGTTCCCTGCATTGGCAGGTGGATTCCTAACCACTGGACAAGCAGGGAAGTCCATAATGAGAACTTTTAATATCCTCTCTTAGAACATCCCCTGGTAGCTCAGACAGTGAAGAGTCTGCCTATGATGTGGGAGACCTGGGTTCAATCTCTAGGTGGGAAGATCTGCTGGAGGAGGAAATGGCAATCTACTCCAGTATTCTTGCCTGGAGAATCCCACAAACAGAGGAGCCTGGTGGGCTACAGTCCATGGGGTTGCAAAGAGTCGGACATGACTGAGCGACTTTCACTTATCAACATTAAAATATGCAAGACAGTGTTATAGATTCATCCACCTCATTATGAAACTGAAAAGTGAAAGTGAAGTCGCTCAGTCATGTCTTTGCGACCCCATAGACTGTGGCCTACCAGGCTCCTTTGTCCATGGGATTTTCCAGGCAATAGTACTGGAGTGGATTGCCATTTCCTTCTCCAGGGGATCTTCCCAACCCAGGGCTCAAACCCTGGTCTCCTGCATTGTAGACAGATGCTTTACTGTCTGAGCCACCAGGGAAGTCCACCTCATTACAACTGACTCAAATATGTTCCTTTTTATGGCTGAGTAGTATTCCATTGTATATATGTACCACAGGTTCTTTATCCATTCATCTGTCGATGGACATCTAGGTTGCTTCCATGTTCTAGCTACTGTAAATAGTCCTAGCTATTGTAAATAATTATTGTAATTAACTATAGTCACCATGCTGTACATTACATCCCATGACTTATTTTATAGCTGGAGGTTTATTCCTTTTAACTATGAGCTCAGGCTTTTTGTTGTTGTTGATTTTTTAGACTCTGCATATAAGTAGGATTATATGGTATTTGTCTTTTTCTGTCTGAATTATTTCACTTAGCATAATGCCCTCAAGATCCATTTATACAGTCTACCACATTTTCTTCATTACTGATGAACACTTAGGTTGCTTCCATACCTTGGCTATTGTAAATAATATGGCAAACATGGGGACACATATGTCTTTTTGAATTAGTGCTTTCTGTTTTCTTTGGATAAATACCCAGAAGTGGAACTGATGGACCATATAGTTCTTTTTTTAATTTTTGAGGAACCTTCATATTGTTTTCCATAGAGACTTCCCCCGATTTATATTCCCGCTAAGAGTGCACAAAGTCTTCTTTGCATCATGTCCAACACTTGTTATTTCTTATCTTTTTTAAGAAATAACAACCATTATAATAGGTGTGAGGTGGCATCTCATTGTGCTTTTGATTTATATTTCCCTGGTGATTAGTGATTTGAACACCTTTTCATGTACCTGTTGATCATTTGTATGTCTTCTTTGGGAAAATGTCTGTTCAGATCCTCTCAGTTCAGTTCAGTTCAGTTGCTCAGTTGTGTCTGACTCTTTGCAACCTCAGGAACCGCAGCATGCCAGGCCTCCCTGTCCATCATCAACTCCTGGAGTTTACCCACTAAAGTCCATTGAGTCGGTGATGCCATCCAACCATCTCATCCTCTGTCGTCCCCTTCTCCTCCTGCCTTCAATCTTTCCTAACATCAGGGTCTTTTCAAATAAGTCAACTCTTCGCATAAGGTGGCCAAAATATTGGAGCTTCAGCTTCAACATCAGTCTTTCCAGTGAACACCCAGGATTGATCTCCTTTAGGATGGACTGGTTGGATCTCCTTGAAGCCAAGGGACTCTCAAGAGTCTTCTCCAACACCACACTTCAAAAGCATCAATTCTTCAGCGCTCAGCTTTCTTCACAGTCCAACTCTCACATCCATACATGACTGCTGGAAAAACCATAGCCTTGACTAGATGTACCTTTGTTGACAAAGTAATGTCTCTGCTTTTTAATATGCTATCTAGATTGGTCACAACTTTCCTTCCAAGGAGTAAGCATCTTTTAATTTCATGGCTGCAATCAGCATCTGCAGTGATTTGTTTTTTTGCTGTTAAGTTGTATGAGTTTCTTATATATTGTGAATATTACCCCTTTCTCAGGTGTATGCTTTACAAATATTTTCTCCCATTCAGTAGGTTGCCTTTTCATTTTGTTGATGGTTTTCTTTGCTGTGCAGAAGCTTCTTTTTTTGGTGTACTCCCAATTGTTTATTTTTGCCTTGTGCTGCGATTCATGGGGTCGCAAAGAGTCGGACATGACTGAGCGACTGATCTGATCTGATATGATTCAAAAAAAGTCATTGCCAAGATCAATGTCAAGGAGTTTACTACCTATGTTTTCTCCTAGGAGTTTTATGCTTTCAGGTCTTATGTTCAAGTATTTAATTCATTTTGAGTTGATTTGTCTGTGTGGTTTAAGATACACATTCATTCTTTTCATCTGGCTGTCCAGTTTTCCCAACACCATTTATTGAAGAGACTGTCCTTTCTCCATTTTTATGTTCTTGGCTCCCTTAGAATAAACTAGTTGACTGTATAGGTGTGGCTTTATTTCTTGGCTCTCTATTCTGTACTATTGATCTTTGTATATTTTTATGCCAATATCATACTATTTTGATTACTATAGCTTTTGTAATATACTTTGAAATTAGAGAGAGTGATGACTCCAGCTTTGTTCTTTTTTCTCAAGATTGCTTTGGCTAGTCAGGGTCTTTTGTGGTTTCACAGAAATTTTAGGATTATTTATTTCTGTAAAAAATGAAATAGGAATTTTGATATGTGTTCATATTTTGATTTCTTAGACTAGGATATTTTTATTAGAATAGCCATACTGTAGAAACAATAAGAATGAAAAATTAAAGATTAAAAACAAAGTAGTCATTCAGTTCAGTTCAGTTGCTCAGTCGTGTCCGACTCTTTGTGACCCCATGAATCGCATCACGCCAGGCCTCCCTGTCCATCACCAACTCCCAGAGTTCACCCAGACTCATGTCCATCGAGTCAGTGATGCCATCCAGCTATCTCATCCTCTGCCGTCCCCTTCTCCTCCTGCCCCCAATCCGTCCCAGCATCAAAGTCTTTTCCAGTGAGTCAACTCTTTGCATGAGGTGGTCAAAGTACTGGAGTTTCAGCTTTAGCATCATTCCTTCCAAAGAAATCCCAGGGCTGATCTCCTTCACAATGGACTGGTTGGATGTCCTTGCAGTCCAAGGGACTCTCAAGAGTCTTCTCCAACACCACACTTCAAAACCATCAATTCTTCAGCGCTCAGCCTTCTTCACAGTTCAACTCTCACATCCATACATGACCACTGGAAAAACCATAGCCTTAACTAGACGGACCTTTGTTGGCAAAGTAATGTCTCTGCTTTTGAATATGCTATCTAGGTTGGTCATAACTTTCCTTCCAAGGAGTAAGCGTCTTTTAATTTCATGGCTGCAGTAACCATCTGCAGTGATTTTGGAGCCCAAAAAAATAAAGTCTGACACTGTTTCCACTGTCCCCCCATCTATTTCCCATGAAGAGATGGGACCAGATACCATGATCTTCGTTTTCTGAATGTTGAGCTTTAAGCCAACTTTTTCACTCTCCATTTTCACTTTCATCAAGAGGCTTTTTAGTTCCTCTTCACTTTCTGCCATAAGGGTGGTGTCATCTGCATATCTGAGGTTATTGATATTTCTCCTGGCAATCTTGATTCCAGCTTGTGCTTCTTCCAGCCCAGCATTTCTCATGATGTACTCTGCATATAAGTTAAATAAGCAGGGTGACAATATACAGCCTTGACATACTCCTTTTCCTATTTGGAACCAGTCTGTTGTTCCATGTCCAGTTCTAACTGTTGCTTCCTGACCTGCATACAAATTTCTGAAGAGGCAGATCAGGTGGTCTGGTATTCCCATCTCTTTCAGAATTTTCCACAGTTTATTATGATCCACACAGTCAAAGGCTTTGGCATAGTCAATAAAGCAGAAATAGATGCTTTTCTGGAACTCTCTTGCTTTTTAATGATCCAGCGGATGTTGGCAATTTGACCTCTGGTTCCTCTGCCTTTTCTAAAACCAGCTTGAACATCTGGAAGTTCACGGTTCACATATTGCTGAAGCCTGGCTTGGAGAATTTTGAGCATTACTTTACTAGCGTGTGAGATGAGTGCAATTGTGCGGTAGTTTGAGCATTCTTTGGCATTGCCTTTCTTTGGGATTGGAATGAAAACTGACCCTTTACACTGTTTATCTTATTCAATTATAATACATACTTTAATCGCTCCTCTACAGGGGCATTTCTACCTGATGAATTCATATGCTATGCTATGCTATGCTAAGTCACTTGAGTCATGTCCGACTCTGTGTGACCCCATAGACGGCAGCCTACCAAGCTACCCCGTCCCTGGGATTCTCCAGGCAAGAACACTGGAGTGGGTTGCCATTTCCTTCTCCAATTCATGAAAGTGAAAAGGGAAAAGGAAGTTGCTCAGTCGTGTCCGACTCTCAGTGACCTCATGAACTGCAGTCTACCAGGCTCCTCCATCCATGGGACTCTCCAGGCGAGAGTATAGCAGTACACAAAAATAGAAAGAAAAATAAAATTATGAAAACCTTTAAATAACCATTAAGCATATGCTTTTGATAGTTTATCAGTGGGAATAACTAAAAATCATGAGCCATTTAATGGGCCAATGTTTAAGTGTCTGCTGCTGCTGCTAAGTCACTTCAGTCGTGTCCAACTCTGTGCGACCCCATAGACAGCAGCCCACCAGGCTTCCCCAACCCTGGGATTCTCCAGGCAAGAACACTGGAGTGGGTTGCCATTTCCTTCTCCAATGCATGAAAGTGAAAAGTGAAAGTGAAGTTGCTCAGTCATGTCCGACTCTTCCCGACCCCATGGACTGCGGCCCACCAGGCTCCTCTGTCCATGGGATTTTCTAGGCAAAAGTACTGGAGTGGGGTGCCTTTGCCTTCTTCGGTTTAAGTGTCTATATTTTAATAAATACCAGGTACATAAACAGTTAAATTGATTTGTGAAGAAGCTGATCAAGATACAAAAATTAGAAAGCAGAAATGCCAATCTGATTTTTTCTTTCATTTTATTCAGTTGCTTAATATTTTACTATAGTTGCTTAATACACAGTTTTTCTCTTATCACTTTGAAGATTTCTGCCATGAAAATAATAATTCATTTGTTTGACATTTTGAAATAGCAGGCTTCTCAGTTATTATATTTTATCTCATTACTGAATAAAATTTATGTCCTCATGAGATACAGTTTTTATTAGTGGTGTGAAATAGATGGGGAAACAGTGGAAACAGTGTCTGACTTTATTTTTGG
The DNA here is from genome assembly GCF_003369695.1 of Bos indicus x Bos taurus. NCBI lineage: Eukaryota > Metazoa > Chordata > Mammalia > Artiodactyla > Bovidae > Bos > Bos indicus x Bos taurus. The sequence goes on from NC_040088.1 coordinate 51,386,210, forward strand.
GGGCTCCAAAATCACTGCAGATAGTTACTGCAGCCATGAATTTAAAAGACGCTTACTCCTTGGAAGAAAAGTTATGACCAACCTAGATAGCATATTCAAAAGCAGAGACATTACTTTGCCAACAAAGGTCCATCTAGTCAAGGCTATGGTTTTTCCAGCGGTCATGTATGGATATGAGAGTTGGACTATGAAGAAAGCTGAGCGCCGAAGAATTGATCCTTTTGAACTGTGGTGTTGGAAAAGACTCTTGAGAGTCCCTTGGACTGCAAGGACATCCAACCAGTCCATTCTGAAGGAGATCAGCCCTGGGATTTCTTTGGAAGGAATGATGCTAAAGCTGAAACTCCAGTACTTTGGCCACCTCATGCGAAGAGTTGACTCATTGGAAAAGACTCTGATGCTGGGAGGGATTGGGGGCAAGAGGAGAAGGGGATGACAGAGGATGAGATGGCTGGATGGCATCACTGACTTGATGGAGGTGAATTTGAGTGAACTCCAGGAGTTGGTGATGGACAGGGAGGCCTGGCGTGCTGGGATTCATGGGGTCGCAAATAGTCAGACATGACTGAGCGACTGAACTGAACTGAACCGAGCTGATCACTTGGCTGCCTATAGAAAGTTGTGGCATAAAGGAAGGAGTCATGACTTTCTGACTGCCAAGCCTCTGGTATATTTCATTTGTGGTTATCTTTTCTGTGGAGGAATTCCATTCAATTCTGAGATGAGGTTGCTGCTTGTCTAGCTCCTAATGTGGCAAAGGTCACAGCCAGTGAGTTCTTTTTCACAAAGATTGTCTATTGATTCCACTTTTAGCATCAATTAATGTATCTGTTACTTTGCCTTTCTCCAGGAAATTAGTTTCCTGGAATATATTAGGAAGCATTTTCACTCTTTTTTCCAGAAATCTTGGAAACCTATCTATGTATCTATCATCTGTGTATCTACTTGCTTCCTTCCTCCTTTCTTCCTCCCTCCAAGTCTCCCTCCTTTCCTCTCTCCCTCTCTGTCTCTCCTCCTTTCTTTCATCTGTTTCTCCTGTCTGTCTATCAATGTGTCTATCATCTATTTATCAACTGTCTAATCTGTCTACCTACCTACCTGTCATATGTCTGTCTATTATCAATAGATGAACATATTTATTCCGCTCTCTGACTGTGGAGCATGCATCTGAGGTGTTTATTCTGCATCACTTCCCAGAGATTCCCAGTCTCCAGCTCCCATAACTAACTTACTAACTTTGGTTGCGTTCATTCTCTGTATCAGTTTTCTCCCTCACCTGTCTTTGTTCCTTATACCTCCTGACAAACTGCTTTCATTCAAATCCTTGGCTCACGGTCTTCTGTGAAAATCTAAAGTAAGAGATCCTATAACTGCTTTTTTTTTTTTTTCCTCAGGCTGGCATGGGAAACCTTGGAAAGGACTCTTTCTGTTTTGTATCACTTAGACTTCTGGGACTCCACCATGTGGTCCGAGTTTAAAAGTGTCCAGGAAAATCTTTCTGCTTAATCCCAGTTTATCCACCCTTTGTTCATCCTGGCAGATGAACAGATGTCAGCGTTGTTATTGCTTAAATTGTTACTTTCTATTTTTCTTTCTCCAGAAGCCCATTTGCTTACCCAAAAGTTGTTCACCTAGGTAGTTTACTCATCAGTCAAGGCATATATATCTCTTCATTGTCACTGGGGACAGAGAATCTGTCTTGGTTATCTACTTATTACTCAAAGCTATCTTCAAACAACAACCACTTATAATTTCTCAATGCTGTGGGTGCTCTGAGCTTCATTGGGATGCTCTTCTGCTCCACTTGGTCTTGGCTGTATTCAACTGGGAGCTCTGCTGGAATTTTTTTTTTTTTTATATTCAAGATGGCTTTGTTCATGTCTATTTCCTCAGCTGAACTGAAAGTCTGGGCTGATTGCTCTCTCTTTCTCCATCTGGTCCCTCATCATGTGATAGTCTAGCCCAAGCTTCTTTATATAGTAGCTGGCTTCTAAGAAGGTGAAAGTAAAAGCTACAAGATCTCTAAAAGTCTTGACTCAGAAGTCCCAGTGAATATATGTGGAATCTAGAAAAGTGGCATAGATGGTCTTATTTGTGAAGCAGAAGTAGAGACACAGACATAGAAAACAAATGTATAGATACCAGGAAGAACTGGGAGATTGGGATTAACGTATATATACTATTGATACTACATATAAAACAGATAACTAATGAGAACCTATCATATAGTGCAGAGAACTCTACTCAGTGCTCCGTGGTGACCTAAATGGGAAGGGGGTCCAAAAGAGAGGGGATATATGTGTACATATAGCTGATTCACTTTGCTGTACTGTAGAAACTAACATAACATTGTAAAGCAACTATACTCCAATAAAAGTTAATTTTAAAAAGGAAGTCCCAGTGAAGTCCCATCACTTCCATTGTTTTCTTTTGGTCAAACCAAGCCATTAGGCCAGCCCAGATTCAAGGGGGAGGGAAATACAGTCCACCTCTTGATGGAAGAAATGGCATGTACATGCACTGCTGCTGCTGCTAAGTTGTGTCAATCGTGTCTGACTCTGTGCAACCCCATAGACAGCCGCCCACCAGGCTTCCCCGTCCCTGGGATTCTCCAGGCAAGAACACTGGAGTGGGTTGCCATTTCCTTCTCCAATGCATGAAAGTGAAAAGTGAAAGTGAGATTGCTCAGTCGTGTCCGACTTTTAGTGACCCCACGGACTGCAGCCTACCAGGCTCCTCTGTCCAGGGATTTTCCAGGCAAGAGTACTGGAGTGGGTTGCCAGTGCTTTCTCCGATGTACATCACAAATGGGAGGATTTGTTGGCCACCATCACAGGAAATGACATACATGGCAGTTCATCACTTTCATGGCAATGCCTTGAAACTATAGTCAACACTATGTTTCTCTTTCTCTACCAATGATTCAGCCTTACTGGGACAGAGATGTTCTTCTCATTTTCATTGGTCCTTCAATCCACCAGTGCCAATCCTTTCTAAATAATGTGCCTCCCTACACATACTCCACAAGGCACAGCAGAACCACCAGGTACAACCGCAGAGATCTCTCTCATGAAACACCTTGGTAACAGTCACAGTAGTACCTTCTGTCCTTAACAGTCAAATTAATTATTTGAAAACAAAACCTTGCAAACATCTCAAGATGACATTTATCTTCCAAATCTTTCTGAGTGCCTGGAAAAACTGGCATGGCTGTTCAAGTGTTCTTGCCATATAGTCTTCTTGTTATTTTATAGGAGGCACATGTAACAGGAAGTTTGAGTTGGTTACTTGCAAATTTAGCCTCCTTTTCTTGGAATTTTAATCAGTGAGAAGTGTAAGAAACTTACAGTTGTGCTTTTGGAACTGCCACTCGAAGCTTGTTGGCCTTGTCCTTGGGGAGCCCTGTCAAGCAATTCTGTCTCATTATCTTCCAGACTTTCTCCCCATGGAAAAGGACCACAGATTGAAACAGTTTACACTTCTTCCCCACCTGCACTCCTCAGAGAGTACTCCTTGAATCAAAAACAAGTGTGAGACCAGTCTTTGGGTGAAAGGCGTTCCTTTGTCGTTTATTATCCTCCTTTTTGTTATTAAAAATTTTTTTTGTTCTATTAAAAGATTGCCTTAGAGCCAAGAGAATTTGTGGACAGTGGAGATTAATTAAAAAGTCACAGTTTCTGTATCTTTAGTAGTCAATGAAAGTATTTACTGTTTACCCTTTTCTCAGCAGGGAAATTGTTACTCAGATGAAACCTGTCCTTTCACCTCATTTTACAGATATTTTGAAGTGCTCTTTTTACTCAGTTCAAGGAACAAAGGAATTTGCATATTTAATTTGTCATGTTATAACTGTAAAATAGAACCATCTACAAGACAGAGAAGGTATTCCCCCTCACATTACTATTAGTGTACTAATGCTGGAGCAGATGCTGGAGAAACTCCACATAGGGCAGAAAACAATATTCAGAGGCGATATCAGCCAAGTGGCAGGCAAGCTATCAGTTGCGGCGAGGGGGGGGTGTCTGACAAAAGTGTGTTACAGTGCTCCAAAGGCTAGCTAGTTCAGTGAGGAAGAACACTAACACAAGTAATGTTGGAACCCTAATTGTGAACTCTTAGACTTAGGGAAGTCTATTAGAGCTTGTAAGACCTCCAGCTGCTTCTCGGGGCTTTAAGAGGGAGATTGGAATTTCCCGAGCAGTTGATTAGCAACAGCAAGGCAGGTTTCTTGTTGTTTTGTCACTAAGTCATGTCTGACTCTTTTGTGACCCCATGGGCTGTAGCCTGCCAGACTCCTCTGTCCACGGGATTTTCCAGGGAAGAATACTGGAGTGGGATGACATTCCCTTCTCCAGGGGATCTTCCCAATCCAGGGAGTGAACCAGATCCTGTATTTCAGTTGTATTCTTTACCACTGAGCCACCAGGGAAGCCTAACAAGGCAGGACCTTAGTCCCAAAATAGCTAAGATTATAGGTAAGTTTTCTAACTGGAAAAGGAGGTGAAGACCATTGATCAGACACAGAACATAGACATAGGATGTTGTCATTGACTGGACTAGCACTCTTCAGATTCCTTCCAAGTAAGATGCCTGCAGTGGTCACTTTGCTTCATCCATGGGAAGATTAAGACTTCATGGGTTAGAAGTTAGGCAAGCCACACCCAGGCATTTTGTACCATCTCTTGTCACCAGTTGTAACAAGGTAGATGAGAAATGAAGGTTTGTTTTATTCCAAAGAGATTTTGTGAATCAAAGAAGCCTTTCTTACTTGTGATCCATATATCCCACAATTCTAGGTGGGGTTCTATCTCCAGAAAAACATTTTTTTTCTTAAAATGATTTAGGTACAAATATTCTTTGGAACTTCTTTGACTCTATACAATGAGATGTAGTAAATGACAGTAATGGAGAGAGGATGACAGTGACAAGGCTGGATTGTGGAGAAGGTTTGAAGGTATAAAAGAAGAAATGAGAAAGGAAAAAACCTCCCTTACTTCAGAGCTGCAGTGAAGGTTGGGACAGATGTGGACCACTGCCTTATTCATATCCCATATTTGCTAGCTAGTCTGTCGTTTCCCAAATTAACTAATTTTTTAAAAAGCTTATTTATTGGTTTATTTATTTATTTAATTGAAGCATAGTTTATATAATTGAAGTATAGTTGATGGCAAACCACTTCAGTATTCTTGCCTTGAGGACCACATGAACAGCATGAAAAGGCAAAAAGATATCACACCAGAAGATGAGCCCCACAGGTCAGTAGGTGTCCAATATACTACTGGGAAGAGCAGAGAAATAGCTTCAAAAAGAATGAAGAGGCTGAGCCAAAGTGGAAATGATGCCCAGTTGTGGATGTGTCTGGTGATGAAAATAAAGTTGATGCTGTAAAGGACAGTACTGCATAGGAACCTGGAATGTTAGATCCATGAATCAAGGTAAATTGGACATGGTCAAACAGGAGATGGCAAGAGTGAACATCGACATTTTAGGAATCAGCAAACTAAAATGGACTGGCGTGGGTGAATTTAATTCAGATGACCATTATATATACTACTGTGGGCAAGAATCCCTTAGAAGAAATGGAGTAGCCATCATAGTCAACGAAACAGTCCGAAATGCAGTACTTGGGTGCAGTCTCAAAAACAACAGAGTGATATTGGTTCCTTTCCAAGGCAAACCATTCAACATTACAGTAATCCAAGTATATGCCCCAACCACTAATCCTGATTAAGCTGACGTTGAACAGTTCTATGAAGGCCTACGATACCTTCTAGAACTAACACCAAAAGAATATGTTCTTTTCATCATAAGGGATTGGAATTTGAAAGTAGGAAGTCAAGAGATACCTGGAGTAACAGGCAAGTTTGGCCGTGGAGTATAAAATGAAGCAGGGCAAAGGCTAACAGAACACACAGACCAAGAGAACATACAGGTCGTAGCAGACACCCTCTTCCAACAACTGAAGAGATGACTCTACACATGGACATCACCAGGTGGTCAATTCAGAAATCAGATTGATTATATTCTTTGCAGCCAAAGATGGAGAAGCTCTGTACAGTCAGCAAAAACAAGACTGGGAGCTGACTGTAGCTCAGATCATGAGCTCCTTATTGTAAAATTCATACTAAGTTGAAAAAAGTAAGGAAAACACTAGGCCATTCAGGTATGACTTAAATCAAATCCCTATGATTATACAGTGGAAGTGACAAGTAGATTCAAGGGATTAGATCTGATCCCTTGAATGTGACCAAAAACATCCCCATGAAAAAGAAACACAAAATGACAAAATGGTTCTCTGAGGAGGCCTTACAAATAGCTGAGAAAAGAAGAGAAGTGAAAGGCAAAGAATAAAGGGAAATATATATCCAACTGAATGTAGAGTTCCAAAGAATAGCAAGGAGAGATAAGAAAGCCTTCCTCAGTGATTAATGCAAAGAAATAGAGGAAAACAATAGAATGGGAAAGACTAGAGACCTCTTCAAGAAAATTAGAGAGAACAGGGGAACATTCATCCAAAGATGGGCACAATAAAGGATAGAAATGGCAAGGACTTAACAGAAGCAGAAGATATTAAGAAGAGGTGGCAAGAATACACAGAAAAACTGTACCAAAAAAATGTCTTAATGACCTAGATAACCACAATGGTGTGTTCACTCACCTTGAGGCAGACATCCTGGAGTGTGAAGTCAAGTGGGCCTTAGAATCATTACTATGAACAAAGCTAGTGGAGGTGATGTAATTCCAGCTGAGCGATTTAAAATTCTCAAAGATGATGCTGTGAAAGTGCTGCACTCAATATGCCAGCAAATTTGGGAAACAGCAGTGGCCACAGGACTGGAAAAGATCAGTTTTCATTCCAATCCCAAAGAAGGGCAGAGCCAAAGAATGTTCAACTACTGTACAATTTCACTCATTTCACATGCTAGCAAGGTAATGCTCAAAATTCTTTGAGCTATGCTTCAGCAACATGTGAACCAAGAACTTCCAGATATACAAGCTGGATTTAAGGCAGAGGAACCAGAGATCAAGTTGCCAGCATCCACTGGATCATGGAAAAAGGAAAGGAATTCCAAAAAATATCTACTTCTATTTCATTGACTATGAAAGTGGATCACAACAAACTGGAAAATTCTTAAGGAATGGAACTACCAGACCACCTTACCTGCCTCCTGAGAAACCTGTATGCACGTCAAGAAGCAACAGTTAGAACCAGACATGGAACAATGGCTGCTGCTACTGCTGCTAAGTCGCTTCAGTCGTGTCCGACTCTGTGCGACCCCAGAGACGGCAGCCCACCAGGCTCCCTGTCCCTGGGATTCTCCAGGCAAGAATACTGGAGTGGGTTGCCATTTCCTTCTCCAATGCATGAAAGTGAAAAGTGAAAGTGAAGTCGCTCAGTTGTGTCTGACTCTTTGCGACCCCATGGACTGCAGCCTACCAGGCTCCTCCATCCATGGGATTTTCCAGGCAAGAGTACTGGAGTGGGTTGCCATTGCCTTCTCCCTGGAACAATGGACTGGTTCCAAATTGAGAAAGAAGTAAGTTAAGGCTATATATTGTCATCCTATTTATGTAACTTCTATGCAGAGTGCATAATGCAAAATGCCAGACTGGATGAGGCTCAAGCTGGAATCAAGATTGCCAGGAAAAATATCAATAACCTCAGATATGCAGATGACACCACCCTTATGGCAGAAAACAAAGAGAAACTAAAGAGCCTTTTGATGAAGGTAAAAGAGGAGAGTGAAAAAGCTGGCTTAAAACTCAGCATTCGTGGCATCTGGTCCTATCACTTTATGGCAAATAGATGGGGAAAAATGGAAACAGTGAGAGACTTTATTTTGGGGGGCTCCAAAATCACTCCAGATGGTGACTGCAGCCATGAAATTAAAAGACGCTTGCTCCTTGGAAGAAAAGCTATGAAAAGCTAGACAACATCCAAAGATCTGTATAGTTAGAGCTATGATTTTTCCAGTAGTCATGTAACAGATGTGAGAGTTGGACCATCGAAAAGGCTGAGTGCCAAAGACCTGATGCTTTTAAACTGTGGTACTGGAGAAGACTCGAGAGTCTCTTGGATAACAAGGAGATCAAACCAGGCAATCCTCAAGGAAATCAACCCTGCATATTCATTGGAAGGACTGTTGCTGAAGCTGAAGCTCCGATACTTTGGCCACCTGATGCAAAGAGCCAATTCATTGGGAAAGACCCTGATGCTGGGAAAGATGGAGGGCAGAGGAGAAGAGGGTGGCATAGCATACAGTGGTTGGATGGCATCATCGACTCAATTGACATGAGTTTGAGCAAGTTCCGGAATGCTGAAGGATAGGAAAGCCTTGCATGCGTCCATGGGGTCGCAAAGAATTGGACACAACTTAGTGACTGAACAGCAACAGCAATAGCAATAATTGATTTCCAAAGTTGTGTTAATTACTATTGTACAGTACTCCAGTACTCTTTCTTGGAAAATCCCATGGACGGAGGAGCCTGTTAGACTGCAATCCATGGGGTCGCTAAGAGTCAGACATGACTGAGCAACTTCCCTTTCTCTTTTCACTTTCATGCATTGGAGAAGGAAATGGCAACCCACTCCAGTGTTCTTGCCTGGAGAATCCCAGGGACAGGGGAGCCTGGTGGGCTGCCGTCTCTGGGGTCGCACAGAGTCGGACATGACTGAAGTGACTTAGCGTAGCACAGTGAAGTGACTCAGTTATACACATATATACATTCTTTTTAATAATATTCTTTTCCATTATGGTTTATTATAGGATACTGGATATAGTTTACTATGTTATACAGTAGGACCTTGTTATCCATTCCATATGTAATAGCTTACATCTGGTAACCCCAACCTCTCACTCCATTCCTCCCCCTACCCCCTCCCCCTTGTAAATCACCAGTCTGTTCTTTATGTCTGTGATTGTTTTTGTTTCATAGATAGGTTCACTTGTGTTATATTTTAGATTCTACATAAAAGTGATAATCATATGACACCAAATCAACTATTATTCACTGAATGCAAATACTTAATAGTTTTGTTTACCTTAGACTTAGAGGAGAAGACAAGAATTAAATGAATTGTACAATATGGTTTTCTGCCAAGATAAATTTTAGAATTTGATGGATTGCTAAAGAAAGAATTGTTTCCTTTAATAGCATTAAAACAATTCCTCTCAGGTCAGGAAAATGAGATTGTGATTTCTCTGCAACTTTATCTTTTCTGTCCTCAAGTCTGTAATCACTTAAAGTCAACGAGTATATATTAGGCATCTTTTATATCCTAAATATTTTGAGCAAAGCCAAATGCATTGAAGAGTTAGCCCTTGTTAAGTCCCATCCACTGAGGGTTTATTTTGCTAAACACCAATCTCATTGCTTTATATACAAGTCTCATTTAATCCTCATAATAATCCTTTGAGGTATTGCTGTGCAACAAATAATCCCCAAACTTGGCAGCTTGAGACAATAATTTTATTGTGCTGACTGATTCTGGGTCAACAATTTAGACAGAGCACAGAGGAGATGGCTTTCTAAGATTCATGAAGTCTCAGGTCTTAGCAGTGAGAGCATGAAATCTAAGGCTGGAATCATCTAGAAATGTCCTCACTCACATATCTGGAAGCTGATGCTAGCTGTCAGTTGGGGCTGTTGACTGGGGTACCTACATTTGGCTTTGGTATGAATAGCCTCTAATGTCATTCATCATTATTTGAAATGCATTCTATTGATTACCATTGAATTTCAGGTCTGCTCTGTATTCTCTGTGCTTCTGAACTGGAGGCTTGTCAAAGAATTTGTGGACATTTTTAATAACTTTAATGAGTATTATCATCTTATTTTACAAATGACATTAAGTCGCTGAACCCAAATTCAGTTGACTCCAAAGGCAAACCTTTTGATCATTAAGGTAGATTGTTCTGTGTATTCTACAATGTAAACATTAATCACAGAAGGGAGATAATTTGGGGCTAAAAGATACAGTTCTTTTAGTTCAAGAGCTAAACTTGAGAAGGAGTGATGAAACAAGAGTTTTCTGTGTTAATAAAAAATAAGAAAATCAAGGATTTTTGTTGTTATAAAAATAAAACACTCATAATAATAATCACTAACAATTTGACTTTTTCCATATTAATCTAGGCTGGGAAGCATGTTAGAAAAAAAGGGCAACAAGAATTATTTTTTGTGTGGTTTGAAAAGAGGGGAGGGGGAAAGGCTTAAAGGTGGGGAGGGAAGGGAAGGGCTTGTCCAGAAATGCATTGTACAGATTCACATGAGTGCAGGATACATTGGAGACAGGCTGCGAGATAAGCCTGGACAGATAAGATGGTGGTATGTTGTGAAGGACTTTGAAGCCATGTTTAGGAATTTGAGTTTTAATCAGTGAGTAGTACTTCTAAAGTATTGGAACAGAAAAGTAGTATAATGTGATCTGTGTTTTGGAGAGATAATTTCAAAATATTTTAGATGGGGACTTCCCTGGTGGTAGTGGTTAAGAATCTGCCTTGCAATGCAGGGGACCCGGGTTTGATCCCTGATCGGAGAACTGAGATCCCACATGCCTTAAGACAGCTAAGCACTGCAACGAAAGACTCCACCTGCCACAATGACGACGCAATGCAGCCAAATAAATAACTATTTTAAAAAGTTAGCTGGATTATATTGTGGTGAGTTTGAAGGCAGATATCTGGAGAATAACTATTAGTCATGATGCTATTGTATTTAGATATATTTTTCTGAAGAAACATTATTCTTTTGTCCTAATTATCCCCTCCTTAAAAAAAAAAGACTAACACTCTAAACTGCATTCTATAACTGAATTTATTTATAAGCTTATATCCTTATTTATTCTGTGAAGATTATAGTATGGTTTACAGGCAATATAGAATGTGAGAGTAATTTTAAAAAAAGATCAAAGTCAGAGAAAATACAGGTACCTTAGTCAGATAAGAGACTGCAGAATATTTTGGAGCAATGTAAGACATCCAACCTGGGACTTCCCTGGAGGTCCAGTGGTCAAGGCTCCATGCTTTAAAAATATATATGTTAAATATATATTTTTATATAATAACATATATATATATATAACATATATAATAACATATATATATAACATATATAATAATATATATAACATATATAACATATAATAACATATATAATAACATATATATTTTTAAAGCATGGAGCCTTGACCACTGGACCTCCAGGGAAGTCCCAAAAATATATATGTTAAAACAAAACAAAACAAAAAACTGATCTTTTACATTAAGGATTAGCACCTTTTTATGTAAGAGACCAGATAGTAAATATTTCACAAATTGTGGGCCATATGATTTCTGCCATAACTATCAACCCTGTAATTATAACACAAAAACAACTATAAATAATACATAAACAAATATTTTTTTATTTATTGACTTCACCAAAGCCTTTGACTGTGTGGATCACAACAAACTGGAAAATTCTTAAAGAGATGGGAACAAGACCACCTTACCTGCCTCCTGAGAAATATGTATGCAGGTCAAGAAGCAACAGTTAGAACTAGACATGGAACAACAGACTGGTTCCAAATTGGGAAAGGAGTATGTCAAGGCTGTATATTGTCACCCTGCTTCTTTAACTTAAACACAGAGTATGTCATGCGAAATTCTGGGCTGGATGAAGCACAACCTGGAGTCAAGATTGCCAGGAGAAATATCAATAACCTCAGATACACAGATGACACCACCCTTAGGGCAGAAAACAAAGAAGAACTAAAGAATCTCTTGATGAAAGTGAAAGAGGAGAATGAAAAAGTTGGCTTAAAACTCACCATTCAGAAAACTAAGATCATGGCATCTGAGCCCATCACTTCCTGGCAAATAGATGGGGAAACAGTGGAAACAGTGAGAAGCTTTATTTTGGGGGGCTCCAAAATCACTGCAGATGGTGACTGCAGCCTTGAAATTAAAAGACACTTGCTCCTTGGAAGAAAAGCTATAACCAACCTAGACAGCATATTAAAAAGCAAAGACATTACTATGCCAACAAATGCCCATCTAGTCTATGGTTTTTCCAGTAGTCATGTATGGATGTGAGAGTTGGACTACAAAGAAAGCTGAGCGCCGAAGAATTGATGCTTTTGAACTGTGGTGTTGGAGAAGACTCCTGAGAGTCCCTTGGACTACAAAGAGATCCAACCAGTCTATCCTAAAGATCAGTCCTGAACATTCATTAGAAGGACTGATGCTGGAGCTGAAACTCCAATACTTTGGCCACCTGATGTGAAGAAATGACTCATTGGAAAAGACCCTGATGCTAGGAAAGACTGAAGGCAGGAGGAGAAGGGGACGACAGAGGATAAGAGGTTGATGGCATCACTGACTTGATGGACATGAGTTTGAGCAAGCTCTGGGAGTTGGTGATGGACAGGCCTGCCTGGCATGCTGCAGTCCATGATATCAGAAAGAATCATACATGGCTGAGTGACTGAACTGAACTGAACTGAAACAAATGTTCCAATAAAATCTTATTTTAAAAATGGCTCGGTGCTTCCACTGCAGGCGGCGCAGTTTCCATCCTTGTTTGGGAACTAAGATCCCACATGCTGCCTGGTGCGGCTGGAAAAAAAAAAAAAAGACATTAGACTCTGAGTTGGCTACACTGAACTACCAAATGGGTTCTGAGCATCCATGAAGCCACGACAAAAAGGAAAACACAAAGTACTACAAAACATATCATCCATGAGATATGATCCAGATCACCCATGCCAATTCCTAGGGAGAAATAGAGCAACTGGTAGTGATGTGAATTTGAAAGCAGTTATCACATAGAAGTTGAAGGAAATTCATCGCTAGATTCTCATTTTAGTAACAGAAGGAGGACGATTGTGTAGATTTTGATGAGAAACTCCACTGAAGATAGAAACAGCAGCATAATTCAAGCAGCATAAGGACAATGCAGCAAATGAAGTCCAAAGTCAAGGATTAGAAAAAGAATGAACCTGTCAGTCCTGGCTGGTCCTTCTCAGGGTCCAGTGAGAGTTTGGGAGACACAAGGAGAGTCTCATTGTCATTCTGCACAGAAAGCCTTTCTACAAACTGGTGAACCATCTGTTTTAAAACATTTTAGTAGGTATTTCATGCAAGTTTGTCACTCTTTCGTTCTGCAGCATATTAATTTGTAATTTAAGAAATTAAAGGGTGTTGATTTATTAATTGACTTGTAGCATAGAATCCTATTAATGATGGCATCCTAGCTGCAGATTTGACTTCATAGTAGAAATCATTCCAAGGTCTATGGAAAGAGACAGGGCTTTTTACAAAACCAAGTGTGTTTCTGTGCCTGTTCTGTGAGTCTTTGCCAGTGGGATAGCTTTCATTAGCATTCATGCCTTCTTGCTTTTGTCTTTACTTTTTTCAATAAACATCTTATTTTTGAAATATAGTTTTTTAAGGCAAATGATCAGGGCTAATTTTTAGGGAAACATGCTTAAAACAAGACCTTTGACGGCCCTGAACTGAGTAGTAATGATTATGCAGCAGGCAGAACTTTGAGTCTCTTGATAGACAGATTTATTTCATCAAAAAAATAACCAATATCATCAGCATCCAACCCAAACTTCATCCACTTTTTCCATTTGTAGCAAGAACTATTTGATGCCTGAATTTCTGGCTTGTATTAAAAGCTTATGAATCTGAGATCCATAAATTGAAGCCTACTACATCATTGTTAATATCTTTTTCTTCCCAAAGACTTCAAAGGAATGCTTCCCCCTTACCCCCTGTCATTTTTCTGGTACATAAAAGCTTCAGTTTTAAGATAGGGGACTTCAATTCTAACCATGCATTTCCTGGATTCCTACCTGCTGTGTGCAGGAAGTCACAGACATTAAAGCTGAGATAACAAAGGCCTAATTCAGGAAATGGATAGTCTAGGTAAGGACTGTGACAAGGACACAAACGGCCAGAACTCAGGGGAGGTACAGATGACAAGGATGATGGATTATGGAGCAGTGGGGGTTGTTGCTTGCATTCTAGACAAGATCCTATCTGATTGGGAGTGGGGAGAATCAGGAAAAGCTCTTTTTTGTTGTTAATGTTTGCTTATTTATTTGTCTGTGTCAGGTCTTAGTTGCAGTATGCAGGATATTCATTGTGTCATATGGAATTTTTCATTGATGTGCATGGGCTCTAGTTGTGGCTCAAGAGCTCAGTAGTTGAGGCATGTTGGCTTGGTTGCTCTATAGCATATGGGATCTTAGTTCCCTGACCAGGGATTGAACCTGCATCCCTTGCACTGGAAGGAGGATTCTTAACCACTGGACCACCAAGGAAGTCTCAGGAAAAGCTGTTTAAAGGAGGTGAGAAGTTTGGTATATAGAAACAGGGTGACAACTTGAGGAAATTTAACTTATCACACTTAACATACTCAAAATGGATATCTAATATTTGGAAAACATCTGTAGCTCTACTATAGATTTAGCACCCAATTTGTAGGTGAGTAGCAGAAGAAATATTTCCTTGATAGAGTTATGCAAGCCAGGAAATGGAATGTCCCTTCAGGTTGCTATCGGGAAGAGAAAGTCTCATTCCTCTTCCAAGATCAACTCATAACTGTGCCTGGAGGAGAGTTCAGTTGGAATCATCGTATCTGCACCTCCAACTGTCCGTTCATGAGAGGCACTGCCCTTGAGTCATCTTGGAATAGTAGGTCAGTGTTAAAGTGTTTAAAAGTAAGGAAGTCTGTTGCAATGTGTTCCTCAGTGTCCATCTTCCTCCTCCCTCTTCTCTTCCCAATATACAGTTGTGGTAGCTTTTAGGTGTTTGTTTGTTTGTTTGTTTTTCCTTTAAAAAAAATTAATTTGTTTATTTTAATTGGAGGCTGATTACTTTAGAATATTGTAGTGGTTTTTGCCATACATTGACACGAATCAGCCATGGTGTACATGTGTTCCCCATCCCAAAACCCCCTCCCACCTCCCTCCCTGTCCCATCCCTCAGGGTCATCCCAGTACACCTGCCCTGAGCACCCTGTCTCATGCATCGAACCTGGACTGGCAATCTGTTTCACATATGGTAATATATATGTTTCAATGTTATTCTCTCAAATCATCCCACCCTTGCCTTCTCCCACAGACTCCAAAAGTCTGTTCTTTACATCTGTGTCTCTTTTGCTGTCTCGCATATAGGGTCATCATTACCATCTTTCTAAATTCCATATATATGTATGTTAATACATTGTATTGGTATTTTTCTTTCTGACTTCACTTGTGTAATAGGCTCCAGTTTCATCCATCTCATTAGAACTGATTCAAATGCATTCTTTTTAATGGCTGAGTAATATTCTATTGTGTATATGTACCACAGATTTCTTATCCATTTGTCTGTTGATCAACATCTAGGTTGCTTCCATGTCCTGGCTATTGTAAACAGTGCTGCGATGAATATTGGGGTGCATGTGTCTCTTTCAATTCTGGTTTCCTCAGTGTGTATAGCCAGTAGTGGGATTGCTGGGTTGTATGGCAGTTCTATTTCCAGTTTTTTAAGGAATCTCCACACTGTTCTCCATAGTGGCTGTACTAGTTTGCATTCCCACCAACAGTGTAAGATGATTCCCTTTTCTCCTCACCCTCTCCAGCATTTATTGTTTGTAGACTTTTTGATAGTAGCCATTCTGACCAGTGTGAGATAATCTGCAATTCAAGTAAAGACCATGCTAGGAATGACCCTACTTCAACTGAATTTTCAAGGGAAGATGAACTCGCAGTCCAAGACAGTGTGACCTTTTATTTCAAATATGTCATCCAATTAATGCCATAGCTAATGGAAGCTTTACTGATTTCTTGAGAAATAACTTATAAAGAAAGCTTTAGCTCATAGATCCAAAATAATGGAAGGGTGACAAAGAAGAGAGTATGGTGCATATAAAAATGATTTAAAACCCTGGCTGGTCTTCATTTTAATAAGTCATTGACTGACAGGACATTCATAACCTTAACACTCCAAAAAGAAGGCTTAGCATGAGAGGAATAGCTTCTGTACAAGATCGATCTATTGAAATAATAGGAAAAACCCAAAGGAAAACCTGAAATATTAAACTGTAAGATAAACAGATTGGAACAAGTCCTCAGTTTGTGTTAAGATTCCTTATTTGTTTGAACAGAAGCTGAAATGATCAGATGAGGATCATGTGATGGGAAAAGGAAGGTTGAGCAGGGAGCCAGGAGACTGTTTTCTTCCATTCATTTCTTTTGCCACTCTTTGAATTTAAGTTTTTTCATTTGTAAAAAAATCATCTACTGCCATAAATCTCACAAATCTCTCCTAGGGCTTTTGTTGGAATAAGATCAGATGAAAGATGCAGGAACTTCTTGGAGAAGGGCAAAGAATAAGCCAGTAATAATCATTACCATTTATATACAGAATGCTTCACATATACCAGACACAGTCTTTCAGTATATTATCTTAGCCCCAGAACAATCTTGAAGCAGGTGTATAAATATATATACATCACTATTCTATCAATTAGGACACTAAGGGTAAGAAATGCTAAGAATTTGCATATAATCATGGCAGTAAATGATAAAGCCACGGTTCTGTGACTCCATTGCTAACCAATTATATAAGCATTTAGAACTGGTAGGACTAATGGGCTGCTTTGTTCAATGCTACTGTTTACAAGGTGCACCTGTTTTCTTACCTTTCTCTTTCATTCCAAATCATGTTTCTCCATTTCACACCAGTTCCTTTCCTCAGCACCACTGAACTTTATCTTGGTCTAAACACTCTCCCACTGATAATTCTTACAACTCAGATAGTTCTTAAGCATCTTTCCAGTCTCAATTCAAACACACCATCATAAAAACATGATACTACACTTACCTCTGTATTCCTAGAATTAGCACAAAGCTGGTCACTTAGTAGGTGTGTAAATATACCATTCAATATTTATATTCAATGAAAGATTGAATGAAGGAAACAGACAGAGAATAATAAAATGTTCAGGTCAATGCCATGTGGCACAGCAGACATCCAGACATCCAAATCTACTGTTCTTCATACTTTCCCACTGGGTAAGTTGATTTCCTGTCAAAAATAATGGATTTTGAAGCTGAATACTTTAATCACAATCCATTAATTAAAACCTCAGTGATTCCCTAAATTAGTCATGCACTGTAAAAATAGAATGATATATTATTTTGGTTAAGAAAAAAATCAGCTGATAGGAATGTGGAAAAAGCTAAAACAAGATTTGGGACCAATTAATGACATGAGAATGAGAAGCTAGAAGCAATACGCAGATATTAGAGAGAAGGCTCAAGGCTACTTTATATTAATTTTTGCAGCATATGGAATACTTTGTGTCAACCCAGTTTGAAGAATATAAAATTCTTCCTCCTACTTAACTAGGCAATGTTCAGTTTCTGTCTGACAGGATGCAGCACTTTTAAAATAAACTGAAAGGTGGAAAAATGCAAGAATGAAAATTACTATATGAAGAGAGTTTTTTAAAAACTGTGTTTAGGTGAGCTTGTAGTGCAGAGGCAAAATAAACATTTTAAACAAGATAAGATATTTCTGTCCACTAAGAAATGGGATAATTTCAAAAAGTGATGTCACCATGCCATAGCACTGATGGCATGATGTATATTATCCATGTCGGGCTTCCCTGGTGGCTCAGTGGTAAAGAACCTGCCTGCCAGTGTAGGAGATGCAGGTTTGATCCCTGGGTTGGGAAGTTACCCTGGAGAAAGAAATGGCAACCCAGTCCAGTATTCTTGCCTGGAAAATCCCATGGACAGAGGAGCCTGGTGAGCTACAGTCCATGGGGTCGCAAGAGGGCTGCCCATGACTTAGCGACTAAACAGTAACAAAAACAATTATCCATGTCAGTGGGACAATCCATTTTCTTTTTTGTCTCTTTAGTATGAAGCAATCACTATGCCATCTAGTGTTTATTAAAATCATTGACAAGAGATATATACCAATAGCAAAAGAAATGTGTCACATTTACTGGAAGATTCACTTTTTCAACTTAGAGCCCATTTTCAAGTGGCTTGGTAAACTGGAATTTTAATCGACCATGCTTACTTTAGAGAGATCGGTTCAGATAAAGTTGGAATGAAAAAAAAAAAGTGTGTTTTTTAAATTTTTCATGATGGAAGATTTCAAACACATAAAAGGTATAGAGAATTACACAGGAAACCACAAGTTTCATTTGCTTGCTGTTTGAACAATTTGAACTCAGTTTGAACAATTATCAGCTCAAAGCCAGCCATTGCCTGTTTACACTGTCCTTCCTCAGTAGATTAGTTTGAGGCAAGTTCATTAAAAAAAAAAATTATTGGGTACAGCTGATTAACAATATTGTGTTAGTTTCAGAGGCATGGCAAAGTGATTCAATTATACATATATTAATTCTTTTTCAGATTCTTTTCCTATATAGGTTATTACAAAAGATTGAGTAGAGTTCCCTGTGCTATACAGTAGGTCCTTGTTGGTTATTTCATATTTAGTAGTGTGCGTGTTAATCCCAAACTCCTGACTTATACCTCCTCTCCATGTTTCCCCTTTGGTAACCATAAGTTTGTTTTTAAAATTTGTGTATCTATTTCTGTTTTTAAAATAAGTTCATTTATATAAGTTTTAAATTAAATTCCATGTATGGGAGATATCATATATTTGTCCTTCTCCACCTGACTTACTTCACTGAGTATGATAATCTCTGAGTCCATACATGTTGCTGCAAATGGCATTATTTCATTCTCTTTTATGACCATAGTGTATATGTACCACGTCTTCTTTATTCATTCCTCTGATGATTGACATTTAGGTTGCTTCAGTGTTTTGGCTTTAGTAAATAGTGGTGCAGTGAACATTGGGATGCATGTATCTTTTTGAATTATGGTTTTGCTTGGTTCTATTTTTAGTGTTTTAAGGAACCCCCATATTGTTTTCCATAGTCCTGCTGCTGCTGCTGCTGCTGCTAAGTTGCTTCAGTCGTGTCCGACTCTGTGCGACCCCATAGACGGCAGCCCACCAGGCTCCCCTGTCCCCGGGATTCTCCAAGCAAGAACACTGGAGTGGGTTGCCATTTCCTTCTCCAATGCATGAAGGTGAAAAGTTAAAGTGAAGTCATTCAGTCCTGTCTGACTCTGAGCAACCCCATGGACTGCAGCCTACCGGGCTCCTCCCTCCATGGGATTTTCCAGGCAAGAGTACTGGAGTGGGGTGCCATCGCCTTCTCCCCATAGTAGTCCTACCAACTCACATTCCCACCAGCAGTGTAGGAGAGTTTCTTTTTCTCCGCACTCTCTCTAACATTTATTGTTCATAGACTTCTGACCAGTTTGAGGTAATACCAAACAACCCAATCAAAAAATGGACAAAAGATCTAAATAGAGATTTCTCCAAAGAAGACATACAGATGGCCAAAAAACACATGAAAAGATGCTCAGTGTCACTAGTTATCAGAGAAATGCAAATCTCAACTAAAATGAGTCAGTTCATTTTTTTACTGAAGCAAATCTTATGATATTCTTGATATTCTTTGATCCAAAAATATGTTAGTATGCATCCCTGAAGCATAAGGGGCCTTTTAAAATACAACCAGAACATCATTATTAAGCTTAAAATTATTAACAATAATTTTTTCATAGTATCAACTATTCAACAAGTGTTCAGATTTGTCTGAGTCATAATTTTGTACAATGGGTTTGTATGAATTAAGAGCCAAATAAGGTCCATACATTGCAACTTGTTGATATATTTTTAAAGTTTTTTTTTTTAACCCAGAGGTGGTTCTTCTTTCTTTAATTTTTCATTATAATTGATTTCTTAAGGAAACTAGGGTACTTGTCTGCTAAACTTTACTTATTTTGAAAATTTCTAATTGCATCCCAGTAGTATATGGTTTCCCGAGAAGGCAATGGCACCCCACTCCAGTACTCTTGCCTGGAAAATCCCATGGACGGAGGAGCCTGGTGGGCTGCAGTCCATGGGGTCGCTAAGAGTCAGGCACGACTGAGCAACTTCACTTTCACTTTTCACCTTCATGCATTGGAGAAGGAAATGGCAACCCACTCCAGTATTCTTGCCTGGAGAATCCCAGGGACAGAGGAGCCTAGTGGGCCGCCGTCTATGGGGTCGCACAGAGTCGGACACGACTGAAGCGACTTAGCAGCAGCAGCAGCAGCAGTACATGGTTTCACGTCTTTCTTTTTCTTTTTCCTATTAACTGATTATTGAGATTTAGAGGTTTGATCATTCAGGTTTAAGGTTTTGATGGTAATAGTTCTTAAGTGGCTTTGTGTGCTTCCATCAGAAGGCAGCTTATCTGTTTGGTTTTCTATGATATCAATAATCTTTTCCTAGGTCAGTGATCAATAACTAATGATCATTGCCTAGATCTAGATTCATTATCTCATTAAGGCTGGCAAATATGGTGATAGTCTATCACTCTCTCATTTTTTATCTAAAATACTGTCAAATTTCCCCTCTTCAATGATTGTCCTGAGGCATATTCAAGTGCATAGGCAAGATAACTACTTGACTTCATAATTTAACCTCATCAGTTTTCAAAATGACTAATTGATTCTTTCCAAATGTGACTGTCTTCCAAATATGACCAGTGAGATTTTTTTTTTTTAGTTTCATTACTAACTAATGAATTTAAACATATTTGATGTCTTTCAATTCATTGCAGTCAGCTGTTCTTTCATGCTCAAATTGTTCCATTGTTGGCCAGTTAAATACTCTTCAACTCGTTTGACTTGATGCTTTAGGCTCATTTTTGCATTACAAGGTATTTTAGGCTCATCTTGTACATTTCTTGCCCGAGACCTGGAATCAGCCATTTACCCAAGAAACCCTGATTTCTTTTAGTACAAAATAGTGTTTATAGGGTATAACCTGGACTCTAGGAATGCTCTTTGCTAATGTATTGTTATTAAACCCTTTTAATGGATAGAACTAAGACATATATATGTATATGTATATATTTTAAAATTATATTGATAGTACACATTAGTCCATTTTCAATAAAAAATTTAGATTATAGAGTTTTAACTTGATTCCTTGATTTTATCTTTTCTCTTCAGGCTGAAAATCTTAACAATGTTCATAGAATTACCTATTAGATTTCTCCTATAGAATACATGATAGCTACAGAATATCAGTACCAGTATTATTACTAAAAATAATTTAAAATTTATTTTGCTTGTTTATAAGGTATATACCACAAGAGATGTATCACCAGATTACCATAGTTTAAAGTCACTTGAAATACTTCTTTACTGTCAACTGGATGAAAAGGTAGGTCTTATTTTATTTTGCTTTGATTTACAGGGATTGCTTTTTAAAGGAAGTTTGAATTGTAAGTATTAAGTAAAGTTGTGTTGTATCATGTAACAATTATAATCTACACTTCCTTATGCCGTCACTTATGTTAGTTTTACATATAATCATATATTCAATTCTCACAGTCAATAATTATGCCGGTTCTTCAGATATTTGGTCATCTGAGTCATTTTCTAATGGATCCTTCAGGAAGGGCATATGAGCACCACACTCCTGAGTGCTTGCATGTTCATAATAGTTTGTATATGACTTTAAACTTGAATGTTTTACTGCATTTACTTTTCATAGCTTTTGTAATATAAATGTTACTCTATTGTCCTGTGGCATAAAATGTTGCTATTGAGAAGTCTAATGTCACTTTATTTTCTTTCACTAATGAGGGCTTGGTCATTTTGCTTTGATGTTCAAAGGTCTTTTTTTTCCTTTTAAGTTTGATAGATTTACTAAGTTATGTCTTGTTTTGGCCACTGTGGGTTGATTTTCCAGGGTCCTCATGTGCCCTTTAAATATACAGGTTCAGATCTTTATATCAGGAGCATTTTCCAGAATAAGCTATTGCTTTCTCTCCAGTCCTTTTATCTTTTTCTTTATTTCATTTCTATTTTTAAATTTTCTTCCTGTTCTTTCTTATGATATTATTTGTCCTTGTGTTCTTCTTACTTTTGTTCATTTCTGAAATTTTTTTTTTCTTTTAGTTCTAATTCTTAACCTCTCTCAGACCACTTTCCAAACTTTCTTTTGTCCAATCACGTCATTTTCTAATCCTGATTTATGGCATTCTTCCATAGCTTCTATAATTATCTCAAATTCTCTCTCTTTTTTTTAATCATTTATTTCTTTTTTTTAAATTTTATTTTATTTTTAAACTTTACAATATTATATTGGTTTTGCCATATATCAAGATGAATCCGCCACAGGTATACATGTGTTCCCCATCCTGAACCCTCCTCCCTCCTCCCTCCCCATACCATCCCTCTGGGTCGTCCCAGTGCACCAGCCCCAAGCATCCAGTATCATGCATTGAACCTGGACTGGCGACTTGTTTCATATATGATATTATACATGTTTCAATGCCATTCTCCCAAATCATCCCACCCTCTCCCTCTCCCTCTCCCACAGAGTCCATAAGACTGTTCTATACATCAGTGTCTCTTTTGCTGTCTTGTATACAGGGTTGTTGTTACCATCTTTCTAAATTCCATATATATGCGTTAGTATACTGTACTGGTGTTTTTCTTTCCGGCTTACTTCACTCTGTATAATAGGCTCCAGTTTCATCCACCTCATTAGAACTGATTCAAATGTATTCTTTTTAATGGCTGAGTAATACTCCATTGTGTATATGTACCACAGCTTTCTTATCCATTCATCTGCTGATGGGCATCTAGGTTGCTTCCATGTCCTGGCTATTATAAACAGTGCTGCAATGAACATTGGGGCACACGTGTCTCTTTCCCTTCTGATTTCCTCAGTGTGTATGCCCAGCAGTGGGATTGCTGGGTCATAAGGCAGTTCTATTTCCAGTTTTTTAAGGAATCTCCACACTGTTCTCCATAGTGGCTGTACTAGTTTGCATTCCCACCAACAGTGTAAGAGGGTTCCCTTTTCTCCACACCCTCTCCAGCATTTATTGCTTGTAAACTTTTGGATCGCAGCCATTCTGACTGGTGTGAAATGGTACCTCATAGTGGTTTTGATTTGCATTTCTCTGATAATGAGTGATGTTGAGCATCTTTTCATGTGTTTGTTAGCCATCTGTATGTCTTCTTTGGAGAAATGTCTGTTTAGTTCTTTGGCCCATTTTTTGATTGGGTCATTTATTTTTCTGGAGTTGAGCTGCAGGAGTTGCTTGTATATTTTTGAGATTAGTTATTTGTCAGTTGCTTCATTTGCTATTATTTTCTCCCATTCTAAAGGCTGTCTTTTCACCTTGCTTATAGTTTCCTTTGTTGTGCAGGAGCTTTTAAGTTTAATTAGGTCCCATTTGTTTATTTTTGCCTTTATTTCCAGTACTCTGGGAGGTGGGTCATAGAGGATCCTGCTGTGATGTATGTCGGAGTGTTTTGCCTCTGTTCTCCTCTATGAGTTTTATAGTTTCTGGTCTTACGTTTAGATCTTTAATCCATTTTGAGTTTATTTTTGTGTATGGTATTAGAAAGTGTTCTAGTTTCATTCTTTTACAAGTGGTTGACCAGATTTCCCAACACCACTTGTTAAAGATATTGTCTTTAATCCATTGTATATTCTTGCCTCCTTTGTCAAAGATAAGGTGTCCATATGTGTGTGGATTTATCTCTGGGCTTTCTATTTTGTTCCATTGATCTATATTTCTGTCTTTGTGCCAGTACCGTACTGTCTTGATGACTGTGGCTTTGAAGTCAGGCAGGTTGATTCCTCCAGTTCCATTCTTCTTTCTCAAGATTGCTTTGGCTATTCGAGGTTTTTTGTATTTCCATACAAATTGTGAAATTATTTGTTCTAGCTCTGTGAAGAATACCGTTGGTAGCTTGATAGGGATTTTAGCTCATTTGAAAGTATTAGGTTAAGATATTTATTATTTTATGGTCATGTCTTTATATTATGATTTCATTGTCTATAGCAGGGATCCCCAACCTCCAAGATCTAGTGCCTGATGATCTGAGGTGGAACTCAGAAATAAAGTCCACAGTAAATGTAATGTGCTTGAATCATCCCCAAACCATTGCCCCCACTATCTGTGGAAAAACTGTCTTCCGTGAAATGGGTCCCTGATGCCAAAAAGGCTGGGGACTGCTGGTATAGGAATAGTTCTCTGTCCATTATTAACTTTCTTCTTAAAATAATATTATATGGATTCAACCACAATCACTGCTGAGGTCATGGTGTTTTGTGCTCTTCCAGGGGAGGATGTCTGAAATATCTTTCCTAGATTGAATGCTCTAGGGCTCCATTTTCCCTTGTTGTTATGGCATGAATGGCTCTTTCTGAGATATGTTGTCTCCACCCCGACCACCCCCACCCTCTCTACCTTAGTCTGGCTCTTCTTTTCCTTTTGCCTTTGGTGTCCTGATGTGTTCTGTTTCCGTGCAATGCCCAACGGTTTCTCTTCTGTCTGGGGATTTATCCTATAGTCTCTGCTTTATGAAAGTTACATGGAGTATTTTAGTGCAGAATTATCCATACTCATCATATATTCATTGTGAATGTTAGCTTTTAAAGTTACAAAGATTTCATCATCTTTTAATTTTACTTTTTCTAGACTTGCCTGTTCATAGTAGCTTTATTATTTTTAAATTAATTTTTATTGGAGTATATAGTCACTTTACAATGCTGTTTCTGCTGTACATCAAAGAGAATCACCTTTATGTATACATATATCCCCTCTGTTTTGGATTTCCTTTCTTTATCTTTTTTAAATGCATTGTGATCTGAGCTATCTGAGAGTTGGCAGGGCGTCTGGAGCCTGCAAAGCCCCTTCCCAGTTTTGGCAGCTCTTGTCCGATGGACCTGCAGAGCTTTCCATGCTAAGAGGAGACTCTTCCTTTTGGGAGTGGGTACCTGATGGTGATCCAGTTTCTGAGATGTTGATTGGAGACCCCTTGTGTTTCTTCTTCCTACTGTAGTTGTCATTATGTGTCTTGTTGCTGCTAGTGTCCTGGCCACTCCTGCTTGTGGTTGTAGATATTGTCTGTAGGGTTTTGTTGTTGTTATTGCTGACTCAATTGTATTTTTGTTGGGGGTGGTCTGGGGAAATGGAGAAACTGTGTGATTGCCACCACTGCTAGCCTTCTATCTCTGGGTGATTTGGGAGCAAATGTGCTGCTGTGGATGTTTTAAAACATGTGAAACCTGAGATGAGATTTTACTTGTTTTTCTTTGTAACAGTTTTGTTCCTCCCCAACCCCCACCCCCAAACATATAAGATAATAGACACAATCCTGTTTGAAAATACAATGAAAATCATTGAATGGGATTTGGAAAATATCAAGGATCTCAGGAGAAAATGCTGTTTTGTCTATGCTTGTCATATTATGGAATAAATCATTCCAATCCCCTTCAAAATACAGAGAATTATGACCTTTTTTCCTAAGATAAGCCTCTCAGAAATTCATGCTTACCGAATGTATGAATAATAAGCCAAGAAACACAAACTGGAGGAATTATAAGGAAATGAACTTCCACATTTAAAAAATCTGCCTATTGTTATTCTGTTGCTGTGTAGTGTGGGATTTGCCAAAAATCTTATATCATTTATTTTTATTCAAAGTGATTAATGACAAATAATTTCTTATGATATTATAACAATCAACTTATGTAATTGCTTTGTTTTTTTGAACTTTTTTTTGTCTAAAAATCTGATTCATTTCATGGAATAAATAAGTACAATATGCAACACACAGAATCATGTCAACCTAAATCTCTGTTGTGTATACAGCTAGTGCCAAAGTCTCTTTGACTTGTCCAAGCTTCCTTAATTTCTAAACCAGGAAGACTCCTTCAAGTGTTTTTTGTTTTTTTTTTTTTCAATTAAAATTCTATTTCCATTAAAATACATGGGCAAATGGTTCCCCCAACATGCACTGCTTAGCCTGTACTCTTTCCTAAAAAAAAAAAACAAAAAAAAAACACTACAGATTTCTTTTCATATATCAATCATATATTTATTTATTTATTTGGCTTCACAAGTCTTAGCTGTGGCATGCAAGATCTAGTTCCCTGACCACAGTTTGAACCTGGGCCCCCTGCATTAGGAGCATGGATTCTTACCCACTAGACCACCAGGGAAGTCCCTCATTCATACATTTATTAATGGCTTAATCCTTGAAAGGCAGTATACCAGATACATTTCAGCTATTTTTATTCATTTCCTGTGGTCACAGCTATGCCATATAAGTATTACTATCTCCATTTTATAGATGAGACACTTGAGGTTCAAAGACTTGCAGTATTTTGTTCAAGAACTAATAATAAGTTGGTGAAAAAAATTGAATTCCATTCTAACTTCCAAATCTGGCCACTTGACATTGGACTGAGTTGGCTCATTTAATTTAGTGTTTCTTTACTTTCTTCCCCTCTCACTTCCTCCTCTCCTCTCTTTCCCTCCCTTCCTCCATGTCTCCCTTCCTCTGTCCCATCCTCCCTTCTTTCCTTCCTCCCACAAACATTTACTCTAAGTCTGGCACTGTTTTAGGTGATGGGAAAACAGCAAGAAATACACCATTTCTGCCTTCAGGAATCTTGCATTTGAGATTGGATTGTGTTTAGAGACAAACAAACAAATTTGTGTATGTATGTGTGTTCAGTATATCAGATAATGATCAGTACTAACTCCCCAGGACTCCCCTCCCCACCATCAAAAAAGACAGAAGGATATGAGACTAGAGAGTGCTTTGCAGTAGAAGGCTGTTACTTTGAGGAAAGTATACCTAACTCAATGAAGCATAAGACCCATACATTTGCTGGGGTGGCCAAAAAGCTCATTTGGGTTTTTCAAAAGCAATTTAAAATTCTTTCCACAAGCTTCTCTTCCAGACGAATCTTTACAAAAGTGAAAAATAAATTGTCATTTGCATCGTTCTTTTCTCTATAAGTTCTAAATGCTTGTAATTAACATGTAGCAATAATATACTATCTTCTGTCCAATGCTCCCTAAACATTGCCTTGTCAACCTGTTGATAAGACAAAATTGAATGATTACCACAGTTAGGGGCAACAGCATCTCAACAGAGTTTTGACCGGATCTCAAGGGAGAAAGGCAATTCAGATTTTATTAAGAGTTTGCAACTTGGTTTAAAATGGGGGCTTGATGAGTATTGTGACATAACAGTTTGGATTGGTGGAAGCAACAAAACAAAAAATTTGAGGCAAGGAATTTAAAGAGTCTCAAGGAAGCATAAACAAATGGTGATGCTTCATACGGAAGCCCTTCCTGGGTGTTTCCAGAGTTTCCTGTAATGATCAATCAAGTCATATGCAGGCAAGAGTGTCCTGGAATAGTAAAATCATGCTAATACAGTTATGAAGACCAGTGGGTGAAAGAAAGTGAAAGTAAAGTCGCTTAGTCCTCTCTGATTCTTTGCAGCCCCATGGGCTGTAGCCTACTAGGCCCTTCCGTCCATGGGATTTTTCAGGCAAGAGGACTGGAGTGGGTTGCCATTTCCTTCTCCAGGGGATCTTCTCAACTCAGGGATTGAACCCGGGCCTCCCGGACTGTAGACAGACGCTTCACTGTCTGAACCACCAGTGAAGCCAACAGAACAGTGGGCAGTGAAGTCATATTAATGCAGATCCTTTGATTGTATACATTAAATACATAAAATCCGGGTTGAAAATCTTTATGTGATTCTCACACATCATAATATGGATACCTTTTTTAATTCCTGAGAAGATGAATTTGAAAATTATATGAAATGTCCTGATTAGAAATGATGGTCTCTTTCATAGAGAACAGACTTATGGACATGGGGAGAGGGGAGGAGAGGGTGAGATACATGGAGAGAGTAACATAGAAACTTACATTACCATATGTAAAATAGACAGACAGTGGGAATCTGTTGTATGTCTCAGGGAACTCAAACAGGGGCTGTGTATCAACCTAGAGGGGTGGGATGTGGAGGGAGATGGGAGGGAGGTTTAAGAGGGAGGGGACATATGTATAGCTATGATTGATTCATGTTGAGGTTTGACAGAAAACAATAAAATTCTGTAAAGCAATTATCTTTCAATTAAAAAATTAATTAATTAAAAAAAGAAATGCTGGTCTGTTTCAAATTTATTTCCTCTATATTCTGTTTTGAAATTTCAGTGGCATTTAAAAAATATTTATTTATTTATTTGTCTACACTGGGTCTTAGCTGTGGCTCGCGGAATCTTTAGTCTTTGTGGTGGCATGTGAACTCCTTCAGTTGTGACATGTGGGATCTAGTTCCTTGACCAGGGATCAAACCCAACCACCCTGCATTGGGAGCCTGGAGTCTTAGCCACTAGAACATCAAGGAAGTCCCTTCAGCAGTGTTTGGCATCCATTCTTTTCTTCATCTGGCCCCACCATCTGAAATAGGACATGAAATTTTGTTTCTGACCCATCTTAAATCTGTACACATAGATTAAATGAAACTATATTGTTGCCAACTATATAAACTTGCCAACACTGGCTCTGGTTCATGCAAGGGAGATTCTAGGCCAACCTGTATTATCCTTTGCTACATTGTCATTTGGTTTTTGATCCCCAGGTCTTTGCTTTTCATCACCCCTTTTTAAATGTGCCCCCACTTTTACATACTGCTTCCTAGATGTGGTCCCTTTATGGCATCAGTGGTGGTTAGAATGGGGGTGAGAAGGAGGAATGGAAAAGAATTGGTTGGCAAGTTCCCTGAAATATTTTTAAGATGCTTTGGCCAATTTGGAGAAGTGGGTCATAATTCATGTGTCATAGACTGGCTCATTCATCCTCTTTGATACATTTCAGCTACAGCAAAATTGTCACAATAAGGAAATTATAAATCTTTCTACATGTTAACATTCAAATTTAATTAATACTAATGGGCAAAGCTGTCTTTAGGGGCAGATGACATGATAAGGAAAAAGTCTGAGAAGCAGATAATAAAGGTAGAGTGTGAAAGTACTGTTTGAGAATCAATCCAGGTTTACTGCCAACAGTATTACCCTGTGTTCATACTGTCCAGATTTTGCTCTTTAGAATGGCCCTGCCACAGTTTGGATTTGGGGTTTTCTAATGTTTATTTTTAATTTATTTTTTTATTTGTATAGTTCTTCTGTGTATTCTTACCACCTCTTCTTAATATCTTCTGCTTCTGTCCTTTACTGAGCCCATCTTTGCATGAAATGTTCCCTTGATATCTCTAATTTTCTTGAAGAGATCTCTAGTCTTTCCCATTCTATTGTTTTCCTCTATTTCTTTGCATTGATCGCTAAGGAAGGCTTTCTTATCTCTCCTTGCTATTCTTTGGAACTCGGCATTTAAATGGTATATCTTTCCTTTTCTCTTTTGCTTTTCACTTCTCTTCTTTTCACAGCTATTTGTAAGCCTCCTCAGCCAGCCATTTTGCTTTTTTGCATTTCTTTTTCTTGGGGATGGTTTTGATTCCTGTCTCCTGTACAATGTCACAAACCTCCGTCCATAGTTCATCAGGCACTCTATCAGATCTAGTCCCTTAAGTCTATTTCTTACTTCCACTACATAGTCATCAGGGGTTTGATTTAGGTCATACCCGAATGGTCTAGTGGTTTTCCCCACTTTCTTCAATTTAAGTCTGAATTTGGCAATAAGGAGTTCATGATCTGAGCCACAGTCAGCTCCCAGTCTTGTTTTTGCTGACTGTATAGAGCTTCTCCATCTTTGGCTGCAAAGAATATAATCGATCTGATTTCAGTGTTGGCCATCTGGTGATGTCCATGTGTAGAGTCTTGTGTTGTTGGAAGAGGGTGTTTGCTATGACCAATGTATTTCCTTGGGAGAACTGTGTTAGCCTTTGCCCTGCTTCATTCTGTACTCCAAGGCCAAATTAGCCTGTTACTCCAGGTGTTTCTTGACTTCCTATTTTTGCATTCCAGTCCCCTATAATGAAAAGCACATTTTTTGGGGGTGTTAGTTCTAGAAGGTCTTGTAGGTCTTCATAGAACCGTTCAACTTCAGTTTCTTCAGCGTTACTGGTCAGGGCATAGACTTGGATTACCATGATATTGAATGGTCTGCCTTGGAAATAAATAGAGATCATTCTGTCATTTTTGAGATTGCATCCAGGTATTGCATTCAGACTCTTTTGTTGACTATGATGGCTACTCCATTTCTTCTAAGGGATTCCTGCCCACAGTAGTAGATATTATGGTCATCTGAATTAAATTCACCCATTCCAGTCCATCTTAGTTCGCTGATTCCTAGAATGTCAATGTTCACTCTTGCCATCTCGTTTGATCACTTGCAATTTGCCTTGATTCATGGACCTAACATTCCATGTTCCTATGCAATATTGCTCTTTACAGCATCAGCCCTTGCTTCTATCACTAGCCCCATCCACAAATGGGTGTTGTTTTTGCTTTGGCTCCATCCCTTCATTGTTTCTGGAGCTATTTCTCCACTGATCTCCAGTAGCATATTGGCACCTACTGACCTGGGGAGTTCATCTTTCAGTGTCCTATCTTTTTGCCTTTTCATACTGTTCATGGTGTTCTCAAGGTAAGAATACTGAAGTGGTTTGCCATTCCCTTCTCCAGTGGACCACATTCTCTCAGAATTCCAGTTGAGCTGTTTCAAATGCTGAAAGATGATGCTGTGAAAGTGCTGCATTCAATATGCCAGCAAATTTGGAAAACTCAGCAGTGGCTACAGGACTGGAAAAAGTCAGTTTTCATTCCAATCCCAAAGAAACGCAATACCAAAGAGTGCCCAAACTACTGCACAATTGCACTCATCTCACACGCTAGTAAAGCAATGCTCAAAATTCTCCAAGCCAGGCTTCAGCATATTGCTGTGAACTTCCAGATGTTCAAGCTTGTTTTAGAAAAGGCAGAGGAACCAGAGACCAAATTGCCAACATCCACTGGATCATTGAAAAACCAAGAGAGTTCCAGAAAAGCGTCTATTTCTGCTTTATTGACTATGCCAAAGCCTTTGACTGTGTGGATCAAAGTAAACTGTGGAAAATTGTAAAAGAGATGGGAATACCAGACCACCTGACCTGCCTCTTGAGAAACGTGTATGCAGGTCAGGAAGCAACAGTAGAACTGGACATGGTACAACAGACTGGTTCCAAACAGGAAAAGGAGTATGTCAAGGCTGTATATTGTCACCCTGCTTATTTAACTTATATGCAGAGCACATCATGCAAAACGCTGGGCTGGAGGAAGCACAAGCTGGAATCAAGATTGCCAGGAGAAATATCAATAACTTTAGATATGCAAATGACACCACCCTTAGGACAGAAAGCAGAGAAGAACTAAAGAGCCTCTTGATGAAAGTGAAAGAAGAAAGTGAAAAAGTTGACTTAAAGCTCAACATTCAGAAAACTAAGATCATGGCATCTGGTCCCATCACTTCATGGCAAATAGATGGGGAAACAGTGGCTAACTTTATTTTTCTGGGCTCCAAATCACTACAGATGGTGATTGCAGCCATGAAATTAAAAGGTGCTTACTCCTTGGAAGGAAAGTTATGACCAACCTAGATAGCATATTAAAAAGCAGAGACTTTGCTTTGCCAACAAAGGTCTGTTCTAGTCAAGGCTATGGTTTTTTCAGTGGTCATGTATGGATGTGAGTGTTGGACTATAAAGAAAGCTGAATGCTGAAGAATTGATGCTTTTGAACTGTGGTGTTGGAGAAGACTCTTGAGAGTCCCTTGGACTGCAAGGAGATCCAACCAGTCCATTCTAAAGGAGATCAGTCCTGGGTATTCATTGGTAGGACTGATGTTGAAGCTGAAACTCCAATACTTTGGCCACTTGATATGAAGCACTGACTTATTTGAAAGGACCCTGATGCTGGGAAAGATTGAGGGCAGGAGGAGAAGGGGATGACAGAGGATGAGATGGCTGGATGGCATCACCGACTCAATGGACATGGGTTTGGGTGGACTCTGGGAGTTGGTGATGGACAGGGAGGCCTGGCATGCTGTGGTTCATGGGGCTGCAAAGAGTCGGACACAACTGAGCAACTGAACTGATACTGATAATGTTTATTTTAAAAAACAGACATCTCTACCTTTCCTTTGGAAAAGGCAGGATAACAAATTCAGACCCACCAAGTTGCTCAGCAAGATTTTAAAACTTTTACTCTCATTCCTGACATCCATCAGTGTAATTGTAGCCCAAGTTTCTTTTGGGTATTTAGCTAAGACGACGCCCAGAGGCTGTGATTTCTACGTGGTCCTTGGGGTCAAACTCATGTTGACTCAGTAGCACTGAGCTATGTGGGCATTGATTCATCCAGCATTTTTACATGTAAAGTGGCAGCCTAAATGATGACCTCCCTAAAATCCACCAGACAAGTCCCTTTTGAGATAATGAAGAATCCCTGAAGATTTGAACAAAAACAGCACACCCAGGACCATGTCATTTCAGTTGTGTTTAATGTGCAATATTATACACTGATGGGTGATGGAAAAGAAAGCTTTATTGAACTTCTCTCTTTGGCTGAGTTCTGTTCAGCATCAGAACAAGTCCAAGTAAGGCCTGATGAACTGAGGTGACTCTCTAGTGAATTTTAAAATGTTGATCTACTCTAGGTCACATGTTTCCCCAGAAACAGTCTCACTGATGATTTGAGTAACTTGAAGCTACCTGTAGGGTATGAATAGACTGTCCCAGCCAGGTCCCATTTGGTTTAACTTATCTTCCTTTCCAGGATCTACTTAGAGTCTCTTCCCTTCCTTCTAGGTCTAATGGTTTACTCAGATCTTCTGCATTGCAGGCAGGTTCTTTACCAGCTGAGCCACAAGCAAAGCCGTTAATATGCTACTATCTCCCTAAATTACTGTGCTCATTTCACATGCTAGTAAGGTTATGCTCAAAATCCTTCAAACTATGCTTCAGCAGTACATGAACTGAGAATTTCTAGATGTACAAGCTGGATTTCAAAGAGTTAGAGGAACAAGAGATCAAATTGCCAACATTCATTGGATCATGGAGAAAGCAAGTGAGTTCCAGAAAAGCATCTAACTCTGTTTCATAGACTATGCTAAAACTTTTGACTGTGCAGATCACAACAAACTGTGGAAAACTCTTAAAGAGATGGGAACACCAGTCCACCTTACCTGTCTCCTGTGAAACCTGTATATGGGTCAAAAGTAACAGTTAGAACCAGACATGGAACAATGAACTGGTTCAAAATTGGGACAGGAGTATAACAAGGCTGTATATTGTCACCCTGCTTATTTAACTTCTGTGCAGAATACACCATGTGAAATCCTAGGCTGGATGAGTAAAAAACTGAAATCAAGATTTCAGAGAGAAATATCAACAAGCTCAGGTATGCAGATGATACCACACTAATGGCAGAAAGTGAAGAGGAACTAAAGAGCCTGTTGATGAAAAGTGAAAGAGGAGAGTGAAAAGCTGACTTGAAACTCAACATGAAAAAAACCAAGATCATGGCATCTGGTCCCATCACTTCGTGGCAAATAGAAGGGAAAAGGGGAAAACAGTGACAGATTTTATTTTCTTGGGCTCCAAAATCACTGCAGACAGTGACTGCAGCCATGAAATTAAAAGACGCTTGCTCCTTGGAAGACAAGGTATGACAAACCTAGACAGCATATTAAAAAAGAGACATATTAAAAAAAAAGAGAGAGACACTACTTTACCAATAAAGGTCTGTGTAGTCAAAGCTATGGTTTTTCCAATAGTCATGTATGGATATGAGAATTGGATCATAAAGAAGGATGAGAGCCAAAGAATTGTTGCTTTACAATTATGGTGCTGGAGAAGACTCTTGAGAATCCCTTGGACTGCAAGGAGATCAAACCAGTCCATTCTAAAGGAAATAACTCCTGAATATTTATTGGAAGGACTGTTGCTAAAGCTGAAGCTCCAATACTTTGGCCACCTGATATGAAACGCTGATTGGAAAAGACCCTGATGCTGGAAGAGATTGAAGGAGAAAGGAGCAGCAGAGGATGAGATGGTTAGATAGTATCACCAACTCAATGGACTGGAATTCGAGCAAACTGTGGGAGATAGTGGAGCACAGAGAAGCCTGGCATGCTACAGTCCACGGGGTTGCAAAGAGTTGGATGCAACTTAATAACTAAACAACAACAACAATCTCCCTAAGACCATTAAAAGATTCCGGTATCTGATTTTGGCTTCCCATTAAGATGATGAGCTAGGATGGGTTGCTAGCTTTCTCTTTTCAAATCAACTATAGGGAAACTAGAAGTGAAAAGAAAGCATGGATTAGAGAACTAACGACAATAGCATGAACTTTCTGGTAAGAGTGAATGGTGTGGTGACTGCTGCGTGTGGAGGGTAGATTGAAGGTACCAGGGTTAGTTTGAGGAGGACACTTCAGGGGCAGTAAGAGTACAGACTGGAGAAGAGCTTTTATGTTTTATTCTTGCTTCTTCCTTATGTGGCTTTGAGTCAATAGTTGATGGATCCTTCACCACAGAAATCAACTTTTAGCACCCTAGTCTCTGGTGCCAGGGCCTTTGGAGTAATGTGAGGGCAGAGTGAACTGCTTACAGAAGTGAGGGACTTATCAAAATAGACAAGGAGCGCCAGACACAGTGTGGCACTGTCTTCGCTTCTGTGCTTCTGAACCCCCATGGCTAGTAGATTACAACTCATGGAGATGAATTACTAACAATGCCTATTTTTTTGACAAAAAATTTACTTAGTAGTTATATAGAAAATAATAACTCTATGTGTTGCTCAAACATGAACCCTATTGTACACATGATTACCTAAAAGAAATAGAAGTCTTAACAAAGATAATCTAAAGATCATACAATTTCCAAAATGTTTTAGCAATAACTACTGATCCTGTAAAAACTTGAAGTAAAAGCTCATTGTTAAAATATCAGATGTTAATTGGAGTTTTCATTTTACTTGCCATTGTTGTCATCATTTTAATTTAATGAAGGTATTCTAGCAAGGCTAAACTGAGTAATGTTACACTATATTGAAATTTATCAGTTGGCGAAAATTAGAGGTTTTTTTTTTCTAATTTCTGAAAAAAATGCCTGTTTTTTTTTTTACAATGCCTACTTTTAAAAGGTGTTTAAAGATGACTCCCTGACCAGCACAGGGGCCTCATTAAGTGCCAAGTATGATGTATATCATAAAAAACAAACCAAAAAACAAAATACCCCTCACACCTAGATGCTAGAGTAAACTTTAAGAACACCAAAGACAGAGTGAATGATAACAGTTTCTGGAGATAAACAGAAGATTTCCTGCAAGGAATCAACAAGCAAATACTGAAATAGTAGTCCTAGATACAAGAAAACAATGGCTTAATATTTAAAAATATTGGAGAGAAATGAACTTTGAGCCAAGAAGTTTATATTTAATTATATTTAATTGGTATTTAAACATGAGGGTATAAATAAAAAATTAAGTGCTTCTTTCAAGGGTATTGTTTGGCACAGCAGTTCAGGACTAAAAGGGCAATTTCATGCTTGCTAGGGGCCCAGGCTCCTTCCATCATGTTGGTGGGATATCCATCTAGGGTTCTGGCCTCAACTGTGTGATCCATGATGGCTACTCCAGCCATCACCATTATGGCCATATTTCAGCCATCAAAAACGAGATAGAGAAAGCTGTGCCACTTCCTTTTTAAAAAAGTTACAGCTAGGACTTCCCTGTTGGTCCAGTGGTTAAGAATATGCCTGCTGATGCAGGGGACACAGGTTCGATCCTTGGTCTGGGAAGATTGCACATGCAGCAGGGCAACAAATCCCATGCTCTATAAGTACTGAGCCCTTGGGCTCTTGAGCCCGTGCCTCACAAGAAAAGAAGCCACTGCAATGAGAAGCCTGCACACCACAACTAGAGAAAGCACACACAACCAGAGAAAGCAATGAAGACACACTGCAACCAGAAGAAAAAAGTTACAACTGAAAGATGAACACGTTGCTTCCACTCATATTCCATTGACTAGAACTTAGTCACAAAGTCATGTCTAGTTGCCAGACAGGCTGGGGAAGGCAGTCTTAATTCTGGCTGTATGTGAGTCCAGCCAAAAATTCAGAGGTTCTGCAATAAAATAGAAAAGGGGGGAAAATGGAGAATTTTTTAAACCACCATTATATATCCCAAACCAACAATATTCTCTTTAAGGTAAGGAAAAGACAAGAATATCGACTAGTACCACTACAGTTTAACATAATTCTAGTGAATGCTATAAAGAAAGAAAAAGAAGTTATTAAGAAAGAGATGAAACTTTCATTATTATAGATAATATAATCTACCTGGGGGAAAAAACAACAGAATCAGTCTATAAACTACTAGAGCCATTAAGGGATTTTTAGGATTGTTGTTAGATATGTCCATTTACAAAAATTGATTTTTATATGCTTGTATTAACTGTCTAGAAAAATACAATAAAATAAGATGTGATTCTTAATTCCAATAAAATTTAAAGATATTTAGGTTTTAATAAAGAATGTGTGAGTGTGTTCAGTCACTTCAGTCATATCTGATTCCTTGTGATCCTGTAGATTGTAGCCCAACAGGTTCCTCTGTCCAGGGGATTCTCCAGGCAAAAATACTGGAGTGGGTTGCCATGCCTTCCTCCAGGGGATCTTCCCAACCCAGGGATTAAACTCGTGTCTCCTGTTTCTCCTGTATTGCCGTGGAAACTTTACCGCTGAGCCCCTGGGGAATCCCTAGTAAAGAATACACAAAACTTTTCTTGAGAAAAAATTTAAACTGAATAAAAGACAAAGAAATACATCCAAATAAACACTCAAGTGTCTCTGGGGGGATATTAATATTGTAAAGATGTCCTCCCAAATTAATTCTATAATTCTTCTCAAATTTATATATTCAAGGAATCTCAGTCAAGGTTCTTGGTTGAACTAATTATAAAGTTTATGTGAAAGATTAAAGGTCTATGAATGGCTTAATCTGTCTTTAGAAAAGACAATTTAAAGAGAGTTTTTGTCTGACCAGATATTGATATATTGTGAAGCCACAGTAATTTTTTAAAATTCAAAATTTTTAAAGGTGATCAAAGCAAGCAAATAGATTATTGGAATAGAATAGATAATTCAGTGACTTAATATATGATAAAGGTTCTAAAAATAAGTGAAAGACTGCATCTTAGATGATAGTGGGAAAGCAGATTCTCCACATAAAGAAAAATGAAAATAATACCTATCTAACACCACATGCAATGGTGGACTCCAGATGGATTAAAGACCTCAATGTGAAAAGTATGCATTAAAATGTAATAGAAGATAATGTAGGAGAATATCTTCTTTTTTTAAAAAGTTTATTTTATTGAATAAAAGCTGGACAGGAGGATATCTGCCTTTAGCTCCTTTTCCTGACTTAAAAAAAAAAAAACAACTTTATTTTGTATTGTATTGGGGTATAGTCTGTTAACAATGTTGTGATAGTTTCAGGTGAACAGCAAGGGACTCAATCATACTTACACATGTATCCATTCTCCCCCTTGTATAGTTGAGTTACAATGTTGTGTTAATTTCTGCTGTACAGCAAAGTGATTACATTTGACTCATTGGAAAAGACCCTGGTACTGGTAAAGACTGAAGGCAGGAGAAGGGGATGAAAGAGAATGAGAAGGTTGGATGACGTCACCAACTTGATGAGTTTGAGCAAGCTCTGGGAGTTGTTGATGGACAGAGAAGCCTGGTGTGCTGCAGTCCATGGGGTCACAAAGAGTCAGACATGACTGAGTGACTGAAATGAACTGATATATTCTTTATTATATTCTTTTCCATTATGGTTTATTCCAGGATATTGAATATAGTTCCCTGTGCTACACTGTAGGACCTTGTTGTTTATTTATTTATTTTTTAATGCATTCATTTATTTTAGTTGGAGGCTAATTACAATATTGTAGTGATTTTGCCATACATTGACATGAATCTTCCATGGGTGTACATGTGTTCCCCATCCTGAACCCCCCTCCCACCTCCCTCCCATACCATCCCTCTGGGTCATCCCAGTGCACCAGCTCCGAGCACCCTGTCTCATGCATCGAACCTGGACTGGCGATCTGTTTCACATATGACAATATACATGTTTCAATGCCATTCTCCCAAATCATCCCACCCTCGCCCTCTCCCACAGAGTCCGAGACACAGATGTTTATTTATCCTATATATAATAGTCTGCATCTACTAATCCCAACTTCCCAGTCCATTCCTACCCTACCGTACCCTCCACCCCTTGGCAGCCACAAGTCTGTTCTCTATGTCTGTGAGTCTGTTTCTGTTTCATAGATAGGTTCAGTTCAGTTCAGTCATTCAGGTTCACTTGTGCCATATTTTAGATTCCACATGTAAATGATGTCATATGGTATTTATCTTTCTCTTTCTGACTAACTTCA
Organism: Bos indicus x Bos taurus; assembly: GCF_003369695.1. Lineage (NCBI taxonomy): Eukaryota > Metazoa > Chordata > Mammalia > Artiodactyla > Bovidae > Bos > Bos indicus x Bos taurus. Next base: position 51,424,564 of record NC_040088.1, read on the forward strand.
CTTAGTATGATAATCTCTAGGTTTATCTATGTTCCTGCAAATGGCATTGTTTCATTCATTTTTATGACTAATAGTCCAGTGTATATATGTACCATGTCTTCTTTATCCATTCATCTGCCATTGGATGTTTGAGTTGTTTCCATGTGTTAGCTACTGTGAATAGTGCTGCTATGAACATAGGGGTGCACATATCTTTTTGAATCATAGTTTTGTTCAGATATATGCCCAAGAGTAGGATTGATGGTCATATGGTATTTCTATTTTTAGTTTTTTAAGGAACCTCCATACTGTTTCCTGGGCTTCCCAGGTGACACTAGTGGTAAAGAACCCGCCTGCTAATGCAAAGACATAAGAGACGTGGGTTCGATTTCTGGGCTGGAAAGATTCCCTGGAGAAGGGCTTGGCAGTGCATTCCAGTATTCTTGCCTGGAGAATCCCATCCATGGACAGAAGAACCTGGTGGGCTACAGTCCCTAAGGTCACAAAGAGTCAGACATGACTGAAGCGACTTACCACAGCACATACTGATCTCCACAGTGACTGCACCAGCCTCCATTCCCACCAAGAGTGTAAGAGTGTTTCCTATAGGAGAATATCTTCTTACAATGGGAATCAAAAGAACTTCTTACACCTTCACAAATAAATACCATAAAGCAAAACTAAGGATTTACATTCAATGAAAGATGCTGTAGACAAAGTTACAAGTGAAAGATATGGAGAAATTATGTAACAGTGCCTAAGGATGAAAACCTAGAACATGTAAGGAACTGGAAAGGAAATGGAAAGTGAAGTCAGTCATGTCCGACTCTGCGACTCTATGGAGTGTAGCCACCTAGGCTCCTGCATCCATGGGATATTTCAGGCAAAAATACTGGTGTGAGTTGCCATTTCCTTCTCCAGGGGATCTTCCTGATCCAGGAATTGAACTTGGGTCTCCTGCATAGCAGGCAGACTCTTTACCGTCTGAGCCACCAGGGAATCAAGGGACTGGGGATATCTGTAAATGAATCAGAAAAAGCTAGGAATCCCAGCATGAAACATGAGTCAAGAATGTGAATTGTCAGTTGGGCTACCCTGGTGACTCAGTGGTGAAGAATCCACCTGCCAGTGCAGGAAACACGGGTTCAGTCCTTCATCTAGAAAGATCCCACGTCCTTCAGAGCAGCTAAGTCCATGCACCACAACTGTTGACCCCTGTGCTCTAGAGACCAGGAGCTTTAACTACTGAGCCCAAGTGCCCTAGAGCCTGTGCTCCGCAACAAAGAAGCCACTGCAATGAGAAGGCTTTGTACCACAACTAGAGAGTAGTCCATGCTCCCTGCAACTGGAGAAAGCCCTTGCACCAAAGAAGACCCAGCACAGCCAAAAATAAATAAATAAAATAAAATAATTATGAACCCTCGGTTTACAAAAGGGAAACCCCCAAACTTAGGAAACACAGTAGAGTTACCCAAAAGCTTTATTCATCATACATGTAAATTAACATTACAATGAAATATCCCTTCACACACATTAGCTTGGTAGAATGACAGGGAAATGAAGTTAAAAGCACCCTCATGCATGGCTGATAGGAATATAGATTGGCTTAGATATTCTGGAGAGTATTTAGGCAGAAAATGATCAAATAAAATATTCATATATCCTAAAATCCAGGAATTCTCTTCCTTGGCATTTCTCAAAGGAATTCACACACAGGCCCACAATAGAACACGTACATAGTTGTTCATCAGAGCACTATTAGTGGGGGTTGAAGAAAATCTGGGTGTCTGTTACTGGGGTAGAACATAGATATAATACAGGGCAACAGCCAGGGGCAATGCACTGAACATACACACAGCAATGTGGATGTCTTTTAAGACATGGTGCTGAGCAACTAAAGTAAGAAAGAATGGTATCTGTAGCCTAGTACCATTTATGTAGGCCTGTAAGAAATGCATGGAACACCAAAATGCCATTTTATAAAAATAATCACAGATAAGAGAATATTCATCAAATATACTAGAAACACTTCCAGGGAGGGATATTGGAGGGATGAGACTGGAAATGATAATCAAAGGAAATCAACAGATGAAGGCTGCACAGAGTCTTCCTTTTGCTTGATTCATGAAAATATTAGGGTGGGTTGGTCCCTCAAGGGTCCCCGCCCTGAAGGAGCAGGGCACAAATATTTCTGCTAGACTGGGTGGGCAGTGACACAGGGACAAGAATGAAGGAACCACCAAAGAGGAACCTGCGCCTGATAAGAATTTCAAAGGCAGAGAACTGGGTGCCAAGGAGAGTACTGTCCATCTTCCTAGTTTTGCCTACCTTTCCATAAGGAAAATGTATACTCTTTGGATTAAAAATAATCCAAGGCCAAGTACCATACCACATGGGGGCATTTTTCTTTTAGTAAAAGTGAAGATCCACCATCTGAGGAAATGAAGCCTAAAGTGGGGTACACGGTGGGGATGCTCAGCCTTATTTCATGGGGGAGTTTCTGACTCCACTGTTAATTGGCTGCAGCTGGACTAATTTCCTCAGGTGTAATTTGTCTCCACCAGAGGCTAACCTTTAAAACCTCACAGTGCATCAAATACAGCAGAAAAAGTGAAGTGGAAGGGAAAAAAGTCATCCAAATTTTAAAATCATCTGTGAAATTATGGTAAATGGTACAATACTGACATAATGCTTTCCCTTCTTCAGATTCCTCAGAAATACTTTGCGTTTATACCTCAAAAATATTTTAAATCTGTTCTTTTAAAAACCTCCCTAAACCCTAAGACATTATGCTTTTTAGAAAGCTCTAATTTATTTCTTCCTAAAGCTAGGTTTTTTTCTGGTTTTGTTATTGAAAAATACTGTAAATTCTAAGTCACAAACAAATGGGATAAAATAACAACGATAAAAAAATTTGGAGTATGGCTGCAATAGAGGATAAATTTAATCAAAATGATTCTTTACTATATATATACAACACACACACACACATACACACACACAATTTATCTATACTACATATAGGTCAGTTGGTCATTCATGTCTGACTCTTTGTGACCCCATGGACTCTAGCCTGCCAGGCTCCTCTGTTCATGGGATTCTCTAGGCAAAAATACTAGAGTGGGTTGCCATTTACTCCTCCAGGGGATCTTTCTGATCCAGGGATCGAAATTGCATCTCCTGTATCTCCTACATTGCAGGCGAAATCTTTACTGCTGAGCCACCAGGGAAGCCTATAGATTCTATAGGATATATCTTATATAGAGATTTAAAAATTCTAAAATCTGTATTATTCCATTTACTATGAGTAAAGATAGGATGACTTGTCAGCAAACACTGTAGGATTTCACTCCACTGGGGGCCTTTGAGTCAACAACTCCTGCACTGAAATGGACATAAGAGGGGCAATGGGAGGGGGTAGGGAGTAAGACTTTCATGGTTGTGGAATTTTGGTTTTATAAGATGCAAAGTTCTAGGGATGGTGGTGATGGCTCCATGAGAAGGTGAATATATCCGATTCCTCAGAAATGTGCACTTAAAAGGTGATGATGGTAAAGGGTATGTGACTTGTGTTTTATTTCACTTAAAATAAAAAACTGAAAAAAGAAATAAAAGGGGAGATATCCAATGGGATTCCAGAAAGAGGCATTTTCTCCTGTTTATTAATAGAAAAGGAAAATACCCATCAAATTTAGGAGTTAGTTAAGGAGCAGTGGAGCTATTCCATGCCCGCGGATGTTCCTTGAGGATCAGAATCCAGGGGAAAGGACCAAGGACTGAACATTAGGAGGAAAATGCCTGGCTTTTTCAATGGTTTTTGACCTTTCTCCCATCCCCAAAGCCTGAGACACAAAACACACTAATGTCACTTAATAGAGCCTTTAATTGATAGTCATGAGACTCACATTGGGTTTAGGATAGGTAGCAAAACCAGGGCCATTGCTAAGGCCACTCTTGGGTGTTGATAATGAAACCTTCTTGTTTCTGATAAGAATCATTCCCTGTCTGCCTCCTTCCGCTCAGTCCTAAGATGTGGCTGAGCGTGGATTCAATGGTGCATCCATTTCTTCCAGCAGTGGCTCTTCATCCACAAGCTTCTATTTAATACTTTCTGGCTTTCCTGTTACTGAAGGAACACTGCTAGTATCTGTGCCACCACTTGTAAAATAGATCTTGTCTTGTTTCCCCAATAAAAATGACTTTTTCATCTAGCTTGCCAGTGACCTCAGAAGAAAATGTTTTGCTCTGTGTATTTGCTGTTCTAGTGAATTCCACAGATCTTCCATTTCATATTCAAGAAGTCACTATTTTTTTTTTTAAAGCTCAAGGTAGAATGAAATTTATGTATACTTGGAAGACATCATAATGATGCATATTTTGCAGGTAAACTCTTAAGCTATGTTTTATATATTTCCTCTCATGTCATTCATTGTGCAAACATTTGCTGTCACCTACTTAAGTCTCAGTGTAGTTCTCAGTACCAGGGCAGCAGGGGAACAAGGCTGGTAACACCCCTGCATTCAGGGAGCTTGGCCTTCCAACCAGAAGAACTATAAGTTTTATATATATTTTTTAAATGAAAAACACTTTTAAAAAGGAAATAAGAAATATTGGAAAATTAAAAAAGTTTTTAAGATTTTTTTTTTATGTGGGCCATTTTTTAAAGTATTTTATTGAATTTGTTTCAGATTGCTTCTGTTTTGTGTTTTGGTTTTCTGACCATGAGGCATGTGGGATCTTCGCTCCCTGACCAGAAATTGAACCCAAACCCCCTGCATAGGAAGGTGAAGTCTTAACCACTGGACCACCAGGGAAGTCTCTAAATTTCTTAAATTTCTAAAAACATAAAAATCAGTGAGACATGGTTAATTGGTCATTCCTAGGGGAAAAAAAAGTGTGTGAGAACTCTTATTTACTATTGTGTTTGGTTCAAATTTCTTCCCTAGTGGTTCAGATGATAAAGAATCTGCCTGCAACGCAGGAGATTTGGGTTCCATCCCTGGGTTGGGCAGATCTCCTGGAGAAGAGAATGGCAACCCATTCTAGTACTCTTGCCAGGAGAATCCCATGGACAGAGGAGCCTGGCAGGCTACAGTCCATGGGGTTTCAAAGAGTTAGACATGATTGAGTGACTAACACTTCAGTTCAAATTAATTCATGTTAGTCCAATATCTGAATAGAAACACTATACATTCTGAAAGTATGCTTTATTAAAAATTATCTGATTTGGGAATTCCCTGGCAGTCCAGTGGTTAGGAGTAGGCACTTTGGCTGCTCAGGTCCAGGTTCAATCCTTGGTTGGGAAACAGATCCCACAAGCCACACGGGATCTCAAAAAAAAAAAAAACAAAAAACTGATGAGAAAATGGCATGAGGAATTTTTCTTTCCCTCAAGTGTGTGTTGTATAGTCTTGTTTCACAGCAGAGGAATCTTTCCTACCTGTGTTGGATGATATTCATCTGTTCAGCTCTACTTAAACTTGATGACTGTCTATAATAAAGTGTGTTTTTAAAATGACAACTCATCCTTAATCTGTAATTTTAGATTTTGCAATCTCTTGTATTTAAACTTTTTCTATCCACCCTTGCTTTTAATTAAATATCTAAACAACTTTTTGGAGACACTGACCTATTTCTGTATCTTTAGCCTGTATCACTGACAAATTCTTATAAATTAGACCTATTTAAAAAAAGAGCTCAGAGTAAAAATCTTTTAATTTTTAAGATATTTTCACTGGAAACATAAGTCCCAGTTATAGCCCTAATGTTTTTGAACATATTTAACCTATTTTCTGGAACAGACTTAAAATAATTAGGGCAAAATCAGTCCTTCTAAGGCAGAATGTAATCAGTAACTGCAGCTACATGCAGCTGATTTCAGTAAGAAGCATGGAAAAATATCTGCTTCCAACTCTGTGGCACACGAGGTAATATTTGATGGGCACCCACGGAGGCAGTAGAGATTCCTTGGTCCACAGCTGCTAATAACTTGCTTTGGGACTGGGGAAAAATCATTTCACTTCCCACTGGCTGGGCTTTCACAGCTGGAAGAGGAAGGATAATTAGGCTGTTATTTGGATAAAGCAAAAAAGAAAATTCTGGCTCTGCTGGCCTGACTCCAATAATCCAAACACAAAGCATGGTATTGGCTCCAATGATCTGAATAGCTCCTTCAAACTTTTATTTTATGTGCAGGTTGGGACTTTAACTGCGCAGACAAAAGGTCAAAGAAAACTGTTAAAGAGAAACAAATAAAAGTGCCTGTGGAAGAAAAACAGTGAGGTTAATTGACTGAGAGGGTCAGTGTTCATTAGTAACACAAGCTTCTCAGAGAAACCACAAAAAGAAGACCAAGTTGTTTCAACTCCATAATTTTAGTATAATATACATTTGGTTAAATTTATATTTTAATTGCACATTCATAAATGTCATTGAAAAGTCTTAATTGAGATAATGAAGTGATAAAATCACTTATAAAATGTTAATGATGTGGAACATGTAAGGTCCCTGATCAAAATAAATGGAATATAAGGATATCCTGGGACTTCCCTGGTGGTCCAGTGGTTACAAATCTGCCTTTCAATGTTGGGGATTTAGGTTCAATCCCTGCTTATGCCGCAACCAAAGTCCACGTGCCACGAGGGAGGATCCCTCCAGCATGATGCAATGAAGATCCTGCATGCCACAACTAAGATCCAATGCAGCCAAATAAATAAATAATATATTAAAGAAAAAATACAGATTATTTCTCTAACCCAGATAATCAACCCATCAGCATCAGGTGTCTTTGAACATAGGTGGTAAATGGGACTCATTCAAATATGAAAACATCATTAAAGGAACATTTTCCAAGGGAAAATTAACTAAGGTGGGTTAACGTATGGTTATCTTCTAATTTCAAAGTGAAATTACCCCCTCTTAGAGGAGATCACAATTAGCCCCAGCATAGAGCCACTGAGCAGAGGACCCACAAACTATAGAACAATTATACCAAAGAAATTCTGGCACTATTAAAGTTCTAGGACCCACAACAGATTTCCCAACCTGGAAATCTGACAAAGGGACTGAGAACCCCCAGGGAATTTGACTTTGGAGGCCAGTGGGATTTGATTCAGAACCTCCACAGGACTGGGGAAACAGACTCTTGGAGGGCACAAACAACCCTTGTGAGCACCAGGAGCCAGGAAAGAGGTATGGTGTCCCCACAAGAAACTGAACCAGGATTGCCTGTGAGTGTCCAGGAGTCTCTGGTGTGGGTGACAGTTTTGGCCTCAGGCCAAACAGGAGGGAACTCAATCCCACCCATCAACAGAAAATTGGGTTAAAGATGTACTGAGCATGGCCCTGCCCATCAGAACAAGACCCAGTTTCCCCCTCAGTCAGTCTCTTGCATGAGGAAGCTTCCATAAACCTCTTATCCTTATTGATCAGAGGATAGACAAAATGAAAGCCACAATCACAGAAAACTAACCAAACTGATCACATGGACAACAGTCTTGTCTAACTCAATGAAACTATGAGCTATGCTCTGTAGGGCCACCCAAGATGGATGGATCAGGTGGAGAGGTCTGACAAAACGTGGTCCACTGGAGAAGGGAATGCCAAACCATTTCAGTATTCTTGCCTTGACAACCCCATGAACAGTATGAAAAGGCAAAAAGATAGGACACTAAAAGATGAATTCCCCAGGTCGGTAGGTGCCCAATAGGCTGTTGGAGAAGAGTGGAGAAATAACTCCAGAAAAAATGAAGAGACAGAGCCAAAGTGAAAACAACACCCAGTTGTGGATGCTGGTGATGGAAGTAAAGTCCAATGTTGTAAAGAGCAATATTGCATAGGACCCTGGAATGTTAGATCCATAAATCGAGGCAAATTGGAAGTGGTCAAACAGGAGATGGCAAGAGTAAACATCGACATTTTAGGAATCAATGAACTAAAATGGACTGGAGTGGGCAAATTTAATTCAGATGACCCTTATATCTACTACTGTGGGCAAGAACCACTTAGAAGAAATGGAGTAGCCCTTATAGTCGACAAAAGAGTCTGAAATGCAGTACTTGGGTGCAATCTCAAAAATGACAGAATGATCTCTGTTCTTTTCCAAGGCAAACCATTCAGTATCACATTAATCCAAGTCTTCCCCAACCACTAATGCCAAAGGAGCTTAAGTTAAATGGTTCTATGAAGATCTACAAGACCTTCTAGAACTAATACCAAAAAAAAATAAAAAAGATGTCCTTTTCATTATAGGGGACTGGAATGCAAAAGTAGGAAGTCAAGAGATACCTGAAGTAACAGGCAAGTTTGGCCTTAGAGTACAACATAAAACAGGGCAAAGGCTAACAGAATTTTGCTAAGAGAACGCACTGGTCATAGCAAACACCCTTTTCCAACAATACAACAGACAACTCTACACATGGACATCACCAGATGGTCAATCCTGATTCAGATGGCCTATATTCTTGTAGCCGAAGATGGAGAAGTTCTATACAGTCAGCAGAAACAAGACTGGGAGCTGACTGTGGCTCAGATGATGAACTGCTTATTGCAAAATTCAGACTTAAATTGAAAAAAGTAGGGAAAACCAGTAGACCATTCAGGTATGACCTAAATCAAACCCCTTAGGATTATACAGTGGAAGTGACAAATAGATTCTAGGGATTAGATCTGATAGACACAGTGCCTGAAGAACTATGGATGGAGCTTTGTGACATGGTACAGGAGGTAGTGATCAAGACCATCCCTAAGAAAAAGAAATGCAAAAAGGCAAAATGGCTGTCTGAGGAGGCCTTACAAATAGCTGTGAAAAAAAAGAGAAGCAAAAGGCAAAGGAAAAAAGGAAAGATATACCCATTTGAATGCCAAGTTCCAAAGAATAGCAAGGAGAGAAAAGAAAGCCTTCCTCAGTCATCAGTGCAAAGAAATAGAGGAAAATAATAGAATGGGAAGACTAGAGATCTCTTCAAGAAAATTAGAGATATGGAGAAGGCAATGGCAACCCACTCCAGTACTCTTGCCTGGAAAATCCCATGGACGGAGGAGCCTGGTAGGCTGCAGTCCATGGGGTTGATAAAAGTCGGAAGCGACTGAGCGACTTCACTTTCACTTTTCACTTTCATGCATTGGAGAAGGAAATGGCAACCCACTCCAGTGTTCTTGCCTGGGGAATCCCAGGGATGGGGAAGCCTGGTGGGCCACTGTCTATGGGGTCACAGAGTCAATCACAACTGAAGCAACTTAGCAGCAGCAGCAGCAAGGGAACATTTCATCCAAAGATGGGTACGATAAAGAACAGAAATGGTATGGACCTAACAGAAGCAGAAGATATCAAGAAAAGGTGGCAGGAATACACAGAACTGTACAAAAAAGATCTTAGTGACCCAGATAACCACAATGGTGTGATCGATCACCTAGAGCCATACATCCTGAAGTTCGAAGTCAGGTGGGCCTTACAAAACATCACTACGAACAAAGCTAGGGGAGGTGATGGAATTCCAGCTGAGTTATTTCAAGTTCTAAAAGATGCTGCCGTGAAAGTGCTGCTCTCAATATGCCAGCAAATTTGGAAAATTCAGCAGTGGCCACAGGACTGGAAAAGGTCAGTTTTCATCCCAATCCCAAAGAAAGGCAATGCCAAAGAATGTTCAAACTACTGCACAATTGCATGCATCTCACACGCTAGCAAAGTATTGCTCAAAATTCTCCAAGTGAGGCTTTAAGAGTATGTGAACTGAGAATTTCAATATGTTTAAGCTGGATTTAGAAAAGGCAGAGGAACCAGACATCAAATTGCCAACATCTGTTGGATCATAGGAAAAACAAGAGAATTCCAGAAAAATATCTATTTCTGCTTTATTGACTATGCCAAAGCCTTTGACTGTGTGATCACAACAAACTATGGAAAATTCTTCAAGAGAGGAATACCAGACCACCTGACCTGCCTCCTGAGAAATCTGTATTCAGGTCAAGAAGCAGCAGTTAGAACTGGACATGGAACAACAGACTGATTCAAAATTGGGAAAGGAGTATGTCAAGGCTGTATTTTGTCACCCTGCTTATTTAGCTTATATGCAGAGTACATCATGGGAAATGCCAGGCTGGATGAAGCACAAGCTGGAATCAAGATTGCCAGGAGAAATGTCAGTAACCTCAGATATGCAGATGACACCACCTTTATGGCAGAAAATGAAAAGGAACTAAAGAGCCTCTTGATGAAAGTGAACGAGAAGAGTGAAAAAGCTGGCTTAAAACTCAACATTCAAAAAACTAAGATCATGGCATCGGGTCCTGTCACTTCATGGCAATTAGATGGGGAAACAATAGAAACAGTGACAGACTTTATTTTCTTGGGCTCCAAAATCACTGCAGATAGTGACTGCTGCCATGAATTTAAAAGACGCTTGCTCCTTAGAAGAAAAGCTATGACCAACCTAGATAGCATAATAAAAAGCAGAGACATTCCTTTGCTGACCAAAGTCCATCTAGTCAAAGCTCTGGTTTTTCCAGTAGTCATGTGTGGATGTGAGAGTTGGACTATAAAGAAAACTGAGAGCCGAAGAGTTGATGCTTTTGAACTGTGGTGTTAGAGAAGACTCTTGAGAGACCCTTGCACTTGCAAGGAGATCCAACAAGTCTATCCTACAGGAAATGAACCCTGAATATTGATTGGAAGCACTGATGCTGAAACTGAAGCTCCAATACTTTGGCCACCTGTTGCAAAGAACTGACTCACTTTGGAAAAGACCCTGATGGTGGTAAAGATTGAAGGCAGAAAGGAAGGGGATGACAGAGGCTGAGATGGTTGGATGGCATCACTGACTTGATGTACATGAGTTTTATCAAGCTCCAGGAGTTGGTGATGGACAGGGAAACCTGTCATGTTGCAGTCCATGGGTTTGCAAGGAGTCGGACACAAGTGAGCTCCTGAACTGAACTAAACTGATTCTTTATATGCAGAATCTAAAAAGAAATGATACAAAAGAACAGTGCAGCAGTCCATATGTTTGACCTGGAGTCTTGGTAAGTCATTCTGTGAATGTAAGAGTATAAGAAAATAATCTCTTAAAGGATGGTGACTTAGAGATGAAATAATAAGCTTGGGTCTCCTTACCAATTGTTCTCCTGAAGGATTACTATTTCTATATCCATGGAAAATGGTTCAGGAAATACAGTGACTGAAAAAATAGTCTGTAATGAAGCATTTCACCAAAGATTTTCTTTGTTATGAGGTTGGTTTTGACATAGAAATTCCAGTGCTCTTCCTGTTACTAGATCACGAGATCAAAAATCCTTCCAAATGGTAATTTTTCATCCTCTACCCTAGTAGAGTACAGAAGAATAAATATTTAATTTCTGCACTATTGTCTAATCATACTAGTGCTATTTGCTAATCTCTAAATGACTACCATTGATTTTCCATAGAGACGTCCAATTTTTCATATATAGCTTTTGGATCAGTTAGGTCTCCTGCGTGAGTGTAGGCTTTTACTGAGTTGTGCTTTTCTGGGACCCCAGGATTGCTTTTTCAAAACATTGCTACTGATCAAAAAACCTATTTTACCTGCAGAAAGAAATGGTGAAATGTACTGGATTTTGAATAATTTATAGTATCTTTTTAGAAAAAAAGTTTAAGTATTTTATATATTTTGTGGTAAATAAAACATGTATTTAGAAGAACAACATAAATACTTGATGGATTCCTGGGTCTCTCACTTTGGAAGACCTTTGCACAGAATGAGTTTTATATTTAGATCCACAATAGTTCATGTGTTTGCTTCTAATGAATTTCTAACCCGGAGTGGTTTATAAGTCATAGTGGCTTCTGTATTTCACTAGTTACTCTAGGTGAATAGATTTTTCTTTTCAAGGAGCTTTGCTTTCCAGGCCATGTTCAAATTTTTCTTTCCTCTTCTGGTATTGGAGAAATGAGCAGGCAGACATTTGATGTGGAGATTGAGTTGGTGAAAGGGCTTGTGGGGGCAAAGCATGGAGAATGGTGGGCTGGTATAAAGCAGGTGATGGTTAATGAGTTAGAGAAGCTGTCACAGGTAGCAGTTTCCTAATATGTAAAAATGAGACGTATTCTCTAAAGTACTACCAGTTGTTTCTAGGACTTTCTGTGTGGTCCAGTGGTTAAGACTCTGCCTTCCAATGCAGAGAGCACAGGTTCGAGAGCACAGGTCAGGAAACTAAGATCCTACATGCCATGTGGCATGGACAAAAGATTAAGAAAAAAAATCAATTCCAACTTTTAGAATCATTAGCTCAGATTGGACTACCTTCACCTAGTCAAACATATTCAGAAATGGAAATAGTCCAGGTTTCTTGTTCACTAAACAGTGAACAATAAACAGTAAACAATATTCATTTTTGTACTTATTAAAAGTTAAATTGTTATAGATCAAGGTATAAACCTAAGCATCTTCATACTTGACAACTTTTCTTTAAAAAAAATTTTTTTATAGGAGTCAGTTGATTTGCAATCTTGTGTTACTTTCGCCTGTACAGCAAAGTGAATCAGTTATACATAAGCATATATTCATTCTTTTAAATTCTTTTCCCTTGTCGGCCATTACAGAGTATTGAGTAGAATTCCCTGTGCTGTACAGTAGGTTCTTATTAGTTATCTATTTTATATATAGTAGTGTGTTTATGTGGAGAAGGCAATGGCACCCCACTCCAGTACTCCTGCCTGGAAAATCCCATGGACGGAGGAGCCTGGTAGGCTGCAGTCCATGGGGTCGCTAAGAGTCGGACACGACTGAGCGACTTCACTTTCACTTTTCACTTTCATGCATTGGAGAAGGAAATGGCAACCCACTCCAGTGTTCTTGCCTGGAGAATCCCAGGGATGGGGAGCCTGGTGGGCTGCCGTCTATGGGGTCACACAGAGTCAGAGACGACTGAAGTGACTTAGCAGTAGTGTGTTTATGTCAGTCCCAATCTCCCAGTTTATCCCCTTCCATAACTTTTCTTAAAAATGATTTAATAGTCCAGCAGCCTCAACCCAATTGGTTCAAGTTTTCTGACTCCCGTTTACTACAGAGTTTCCTCACACACACACACAAACACACACACACACACACACACACACACACTCATACTGAAACACACATGTGGGCTCTCACACATAGACCAGAAAGGTTTATACTAGCCAGCCTCTAGCTTCCATACAAAAGCTATGCTGCAGATGGGTGATTTTTGTCTACTTGCAAAGGGGAAGGGGACAGTGTTCATTAGAAATCTATCATATGATGGGTTTTCTTTGAAACAACTTTGTGAGATAGATATTTTATGCAATTAATTAATTAACAAGAATAGTTATAACATATACTTAGTGTTTAACTCCAAAAAAGACAAAAGAATACACGGTAGAAAATAACTCCCACTCCACTCCATTTGTCTCCCAGAGATAAGCACTGTTTCCACCTCATACAGATACAGTGACACTGATTTTGCTAAAAAAGACAGATGGGGCTACTATCCACATAGTTCTGCACCTTGCTTTGGGCATTTAATCTTGAGAATGATATTTTATCCTTCTGTTATAACTGAGGATATCAGAGCTGCAAGATGGCAGATCAGCTGACTTAGCAGTTGCAGAATGGACAATTCCAAGTCTGTCTGATTTTCATCTCAGGTACATTTTATTTCTTACTGCCACTTAAAGCACTGGAGAGATGTTTCATCCATGAAAGGTGATGGCTGCACCAAGCCTAGGTAGGTCTACAACACACCTGAAGTCAGTCTTCACTCCCTGCATGAATCCTCCTCCCACTCTTAGGATCTTCTCTAGGCTTCAGCTTCCAGTGGCTTCCTGTGACTCACCATTCCCTGCTTCAGCTGTGTTCCCAAGAGCACTCTACCATTACTTTTTTCTCCAGAAAGGCTTGATGTCCTGCCCCCTCCAACTCTTTCTCTCTTTTATGTGCTTCACTCATAATTAGAAATTCTTTTTCTAAGTGCAGTTGACCCTTGAACAACATGGTGTGTGTCAGGGGGTGGTGGGGTGGGTAGTTAGAGACACTAACCTTGGCTCAGTCAAAAATCTGCACCCAGCTTAAAGTCACAACGCTGTGTCCAAGCTTCCTCTGTATCCAATGGTCTACATCCACAAGTTCAGCAAACCTCAGATGATTTAGCATTTACTATTGAAAACAATCCAGGATTAGTGGATCCATGAATGTTTAAACTACCCATCTCACACGTTAACAAAGTAATGCTCAAAGTTCTCCAAACTAGGCTTCAATAGTATGTGAACCAAGAACTTCCAGATGTTCAAGCTGGATTTAGGAAAGGCAGAGGAGCCAGAGATCAAATTGCAAACATCCATTGGATCATATAAATAGCAAGAGAATTACAGAAAAACATCTACTTCTGCTTTATTGACTATGCCAAAACCTTTGACTGTGTGGATCACAACAAACTGTGGAAAACTCTTCAAGAGATGGGAATACCGGACCACCTTACCTGCCTCCTGAGAAATCGGTATGCAGGTCAAGAAGCAACAGTTAGAACTGGACATGGAGCAATGGACTGATTTCAAATTGGGAAAGGATTTAACTTATATGCAGAGTACATCATACTGAATGCTGGACTGTGTGAAGCACAAGCTGGAATCAAGATTTCAGGGAGAAATATCAGTAACCTCAGATATACAGATGATACCACCCTTATGGCAGAAAGCGAAGAGGAACTAAAGAGCCTCTTGATGAAAGTGAAAGAAAAGAGTGAAAAAGCTGGCTTAAAACTCAACATTCAAAAAACTAAGGTCATGGCATCCGGTCCCATCACTTCACAGCAAATAGATGGGGAAACAGTGGAAAAAGTAACAGACTTTATTTTGGGGGGCTCCAAAATCACTGCAGATGGTGACTTCAGCCATGAATTTAAAAGACACTTGCTCCTTGGAAGAAAAGCTATGAACAACCTAGACAGCATAATAAAAAGTAGAGACGTTCCTTTGCCAACAAAGGTCCGTTCAGTCAAAGCTATGGTTTTTCCAGTAGTCATGTGTGGATGTGAGAGTTGGACTATAAAGAAAACTGAGAGCCGAAGAGTTGATGCTTTTGAACTGTGGTGTTGGAGAAGACTCTTGAGAGTCCCTTGGACTGCAAGGAGGTCAAACCATTCAATCTTACAGGAAATCAACCCTGGATGTTGATTGGAAGCACTGATGCTGAAGCTGAAGCTCCAATAATTTGGCCACCTGATATGAGGAGCTGACTCATTAGAAAAGACCCTCATGCTAGGAAAAAGTTAATCAGGAGGAGAAGGGGATGACAGAGGATGAGATGGTTAGATGACATCACCAACTTGATGGAGATGAGTTTCAGCAATCTATGGGAGTTGGTGCTAGACAGGGAAGCCTGGTGTGCTGCAGTCCATGGGGTTACAAAGAGTCAGACATGACTGAGTGACTGAACTGAACTGAAGTTCAAATTCATGTTGTTCAAGGTATACTACAAAATAGCTAGATATTTGGCAATGTTTCTGGGAAAAGTATACCACCAGGGGGCAAAAGGAGGACCAAGACCCTGCCCCACCCCCACACCTCCACTTCCAGAGCCACACAGTGTGTGTTGGATCATCAGAACATCTTATCTGTCTTATGAGAAAGGTGAGCTTATGGCTTAACCTGGGTCCCACCCGAGGATTTCTCCAACTGCAGCTAATGTCAAAAGGGTTCCTTCATGAGCTGTAAAAAGGCAGACAAGAAACTGCCTCTGTGTTCCCTGCTAGTTCAGCCGAGTCCTCTGGCAATAAAAGAGTAGGAAGTTTGTATGCAAATAGGGAGGATTTTAGGCATAGACAGAAAAGCATGTCCAGAAACAAGAGAACAGGCTGTGTTAGTCCAACAGCAGGAGGCTAAGTGTGACTGGAGTATACGATGGTAAGAGGAAGCTGGTTTGTTGAGTGAGCTGGATCCCAAAGCACTGAGGGTGGTTGTTTACAGGAGGCCACCGGAAGTGTGAGGAGGACTTGTAGGAGCTGGAGTGGGTGGGCGTTTCATGATGCGCCAGGCAGTGCTCTGGGTTGCCAGAATGAGTAATTGACAGGGCAGGGGTGGAATTGAGTGAAAGGATTTTTATCAGCTAGTTCTGGAAGTATTAGGACTAGAGAACAGAGTTTGGAAACTGGATGTGAACCAAGGGAGACCAAGCAAATGGGACAGTCTGCCAGGGCTTTGCCATCAACACTGCTCCCCACAGATGCCACTGCCACCATACTGAGTAATTTCCCAAGCTTCTGGGCAGCTTGGTATGACTTTTTCAATATTCAGACTTCTGAAGGTGAATGTGTGATGGGCCAACCCTGGATCACAGGCCCATAAAAGGGTCCTATGATAATCTAGTTAAAGAGAGGTGGTGGTGACAGGCTCACGAAGTGGCAGGTGACAGGCTAAATGGAGAGGGAAGAGTAGATTCAAGAGATGTTCATATAGTAGAATTGAATGGTCTACTGATCAGGGAAATGTAAGGTGGAGGTATGGAAGAGAAGTGTGAAGAATACACTTATTTTCTGGCTTGAGCGACTTGCTGACTGATGATCCCCTCTTCCTGGAGAACCTCGGAAGAGGAATAGATTCTATGTTAGCTTCATTTACCATACTTCCAGATGAAGAAAGTCAAAGTGGTTAAGTATTCTGCTGAGAATCATCTCCAGTGAGTGGCAGAACCAGGATACATATCAGATTGTATAAATACAATTTATTTTATTTTTTGAATAAAAGCTTCATGCTCCTATTTACAATAGCCAGCACATGAAAGCAATGTAAATATTGAATGATGGATGAATGGTTAAAGATGTGGTTCATATACACAATGGAATGTTCCTCAGCCATAAAAAAGAATGAAATGATGCCATTTGCAGCAACATGGATGGACCTAGAGATTGTCATACTGAGTGAAGTAAGTCAGACAGAGAAAGACAAATATGGTAGTGCTTATATGTAGAATCTTAAAAAAGGGTACAGATAAACTTATCTACAAAACAGAACTAGTGGTTATGGATATAGAAAATAAACTTACGGTTACCTGGGGGAGAGAAAAGGGGGAGGGATAAATTGGGAGATTGAGATTGACGTATAGATACCCTCTGTATCAACTAAATAACTAAATAGGACCTAGTGTATAGCACAGGGAACTCTACTCAATACTCTGTAATGACCTACATGGGAAAAGAATCTAAAAAAGAGTGGATATACGTATATGTATAACTGATATGGGACTTCCCTGGTAACTCAGATGGTAAAGCATCTGCCTATAATGCAGGAGACCCAGGTTCAATCCCTGGGTCAGGAAGATCCTCTGGAGAAGGAAACAGCAACCCACTCCAATACCTTGCCAGGAAAATCCTGGGGATGGAGGAGCGTGGTAGGCTACAGTTCAGTTCAGTTCAGTTGCTCAGTTGTGTCCAACTCTTTGCGACCCCATGAACCGCAGCAGGCCAGGCCTCCCTGTCCATCACCAACTCCCAGAGTTTACCCAAACTCATGTCCATTGAGTCGGTGATGCCATCCAATCATCTCATCCTCTGTTGTCCCCTTCTCCTCCTGCCTTCAATCTTTCCCAAGATCAGGGTCTTTTCCAATGAGTC
Organism: Bos indicus x Bos taurus; assembly: GCF_003369695.1. Taxonomy (NCBI): domain Eukaryota; kingdom Metazoa; phylum Chordata; class Mammalia; order Artiodactyla; family Bovidae; genus Bos; species Bos indicus x Bos taurus. The sequence goes on from NC_040088.1 coordinate 51,442,141, forward strand.
AGCTCTTCACATCAGGTCTCCAAAGTATTGGAGTTGCAGCTTCAACATCAGTCCTTCCAATGAACACCCAGGACTGATCTCCTTTAGGATGGACTGGTTGGATCTCCTTGCAGTCCAAGGGACTCTCAAGAGTCTTTTCCAACACCACAGTTCAAAAGCATCAGTTCTTCAGCACTCAGCTTTCTTTGTGGTGCAACTCTTACATCCATACGTGACTACTGGAAAAACCATAGCCTTGACTAGATGGACCTTTGTTGGCAAAGTAATGTCTCTGCCTTTCAATATGCTGTCTAGGTTGGTCATAACTTTCCTTCCAAGGAGTAAGTGTCTTTTAATTTCATGGCTGCAATCACCATCTGCAGTGATTTTGGAGCCCCCAAAAATAAAGTCAGCCTCTGTTTCCACTGTTTCCCCATCTATTTGCCATGAAGTGACGGGACTGGATGCCATGATCTTAGCTTTCTGAATGTTGATCTTTAAGCCAATTTTTTACTCTCCTCTTTCACTTTCATCAAGAGGCTCTTTAGTTTTTCTTCACTTTCTGCCATTAAGGGTGGTGTCATTTGTGTATTTGAGGTTATTGATATTTTTCCTGGAAATCTAAATTCCAGCTTGTGCTTCATCCAGCCTGGCATTTCCCATGATGTACTCTTCATAAAGTTAAATAAACAGGGTGACAAAATACAGCCTTGACGTACTCCCTTCCCAATTTGACATACTCTTTTCCCAGTCTGTTGTTCCATGTCCGGTTCTAACTGTTGCTTCTTGACCTGCATACAGATTTCTCAGGAGGCAGGTAAGGTGGTCTGGTATCCCCATCTCCTGAAGAATGTTTCACAGTTTGTTGTGATCTACACAGTCAAAGGCTTTGGCGGTAACTACAGAAAAATGTTTAAATTCTCTAGAATTACAAGCATTTATTTAACAAATATTTATTTTGTACCTTTTGTGTATTTGAGGCATACAGACCAGGAATAGGGCAAAATAAGTGACATCTATGCCTTTATGAAGCTTCTCTTATAATCAAAAGAGATTGACAATATACAAATAAGTACATAATGTATTTAATGATGAGCAGTGCTGTGGAAAACAGAAAGCAAACCAAGGAGATAAAAATGTTGATCAACTGGAATACAGGGTTAGTTTTTATTTTATTCAGGTAATATTGACCAGATTAAAGGAAGAGGGATTCTGCCATGGGCATATTGGGAACAAGAGTTTTTCTGGCAGAGGGAACAGAATTGCCAGTGCAAAGGCACTGTGGCCAAGTTATTTTATCTCATGCTTCACAAAAGCATTGTGAGTACAGACAGTTCCAGACTTATAATGGTTTGTTTAAGATTTTTGACTTTACAATGGTACAAAACCTTTGAATTCTGAATTTTTATTGTTTTTCCTGGGCTAGCCATACACGGTGGATATTCTCTTGTGACGCTGGGCAGTGCTTCTTGTCAGCCACGCCATCACAACAGTAAACAGCTGACACACTGAGAACTACTGGACTCGGACAACCATTTTGTTTTTCACTTTCAGTGTTCACTCAGTTACATGAGATATTCTGTGCTTTATTATAAAATGGGCTTTGAGTTAGATCATGTTGCCCAGCTGTAGGCTAATCCAAGTATTCTGAACATGGGTAAATTAGGTGAGGCTAAGCTATGGTGTTTGATAAGTTAGGGATATCAGGTTTTTCTATTTATTTTTTGGCTGCACCATGAAGCATGTGGGATCTTAGTTCTCTGACCAGGGATGGAACCTGTTTCCCCTGCAGTGAAAGGATGGAGTCTTAAGCATTGGACCACCAAGGAATTCCCTATCAGATGCAGTCTTGACTTAAGATGTTTTCAATTTACAGTGGGTTTATCCAGGATGTAACAGTGCATGATAAGAATGCTACAAATGAGTCAGGAAAGAAATTAGTTGAAATTACACCTGACTCATGCTTAGAAAATACTCCTAAATATTTTCCCTCTATTTTGAATTATAAGATCATGTTCTAGAGACACGTCTGAGAGAAAGATGCCCTTAAAGATTCTAATTTGCCTGTGAAAACAAAAGTTGAATCACTTGTGCCAGACCAGCCAGAAATTTTCTACTAAGTCTAAAATTAAAATCTACTTGAATATAGGTGGGGATCAAATTGATCATGTAAATGAGCAGTGAGGAATAGCATTGTAGTTAATTGTTACTGACTATAAAATCAGACTTACTTTATAAATTTCTCTTCTCTAGTTTTAGAGACAGCTGCAAAATCAATCTTAATTTTGAGTGTTAAATATCAAAATAGAACAATTGATAATTTGCATTAGATATGAGTTTTTAAACTATGAATGAAAGTGTTGAGTATTTTTATATGACTCCATTTGGGTTCAAAGTTTTTGTTTTTAATATTTATTTATTTGGCTGTTTCAGGTCTTAGTTTCAGCACATGGGATCTTTGTTGCATCCTTCAGGATCTTTATTTGAGGTGCATGGACTCTTTAGTTGTGGTGCACAGGCTTCAGTAGTTAAAGCATGTGGGATCTTAGTTCAGAGACCAAGGATCAAACCCACATCCCCTGCATTGCAAGGCAGATTCTTAACTGGACCACCAGGCATGTCCCAGATTCAAAGTTTTTAACCTTTTTTTTTTTTTTCACATGTTGAGCAGTCAAGTGGGATGTCAAGAACCTCTGCAGGATCACAAATGCATTTTACTCAACAAATGTTTATTGAGACCTTGCCTCATTCCTGATTAGCAAAAACTGTTTTTATTAAGCAATTAATGAAGGATGAGTTTGCCTTTGATTCAAGATCTTTTTTTTCCTATTGTTTTCTTAAAAGCTGCTGTCAAATCCTGTTTTACTGAGGATTTTTAAAAATCTTGGAAATACTGCTAAATTTTATTAAATGCCTCATTTTCCTTGGCTAAGATGATTGTGGCTTTCCTGCAGCAATCACATAATATGATAAATAAAATTATATTTTTCTCTTGGTGAACCATCTTTCCATCATGAGAATAAATGCTAGTAGTTCTTTAAAAAAAAAAAAAACTTCATGTATATATTTATTTTTAAGAGACTTTAAAAAAAAGCTTTTAGGGACTTCCCTGGTGGTCCAGTGGTTAAGACTTTGCCTTCTGCAGAGGGTGCAGGTTCCATCCCTGGTTTGGGAACTAAGTCCTACATGCCGCGTGGGGGCGGGGGGGAAGGCTCTTTTAGGTTGAGAGCAAAATTAAGAGGAAGGTATGGAAATTTCCCATATTCCCCCACCTCCGCCTCCCTATTGTTAAATCCTCCACCAGGATGGTACATTAGTTACAATCGATGAACCTACACTGACACTGAAACCACTCATAGTCCATAGTTCACATCAGGGTTGACACTTGGTGTTGTACAATCTGTGCATTTGGACAAATGTATAATGACACATATCCATCATTATAGTATCACATAGAGTATTTTCACTGCCATAAAAATGCTCTGTGCTCTGCCTGCTCATCCCTCCCTCCTCACTAACTCCTGGCAACCAGTGGTCTTTTTAATGTCTTTATAGTTTTGCCTTTTCCAGAATGTCACAGTCTTGGAATCATATAGCGCTAACAGTTCTTTTAAGGTAGTTCTTCAGATTTATGGTATGTTGCCTTGTTCATTCATTTTAGTTGCTGAATGAGTAAGTGACAAAATATTTATCATTCTCCTTCTGAAGGGTAATTAGGCAGTTTCTCATTCTTATTTGGTAGAAAATTCTAGGTTGGATATAATTTTGCCTCAGGATTTTGAAGCTGTTGGTCCGGTGCCTTCTGGCTTCAATGTCAGCTATTGAAAATGTAATAAATACTTATATAGTGTTTATGAGGTACCTGGCATTGTCTCTACCTCTTGATATAACATAGTTCATTTAATATTTATAAAAGCATTCTACTTTGTTCTAATTATAGTAGATACTATTAGTTTTAGCCCCATTTTAAATATGGGAGAATTGAGGTACAACAGATCAAGTATCAGGACTTCCCTGGTGGTCCAGTGGTTAAGACTTTGCCTTCCATTGCAGACGGTGCAGGTTCAATCCCTGGTTGAGAAGCTAAGATCCCACATGCCTCACGGCTGAAAAACCAAGACATAAAACAGAAGCAATATTCTAACAAATTCAATAAAGACTAAGTATCTTGGCCCAAATCCTATAGCAGATGAACAGAAAGGCCCTTGACAGATGGGCACACAAGCTGATGGATAAATGCCTCCCCTGCCTGGCCTCCAGATCGACTATTCTCAGGTGTACCTCAGACGGTTTCTGAGGGGATGCCTGCCAGGATTAAGCTCCCCAGATTCCCATAGAATGGCCTGACCAAATCATGATTTCTCTTTCCACATCCCTTTGTCCTGCTTCTGGGGTCACTTCTTAAATAAACTTCATACTTGGGAGCCTTTGAGTCAGGCTTTCCTTGGGGGTGGGTGAGGTTGAGGGCAGGTGAAGAGTTGGTATCAGAAGTGCCCCAAGGAAGTGTGATCCACTTAACAGTCAGACAGTAGCAAGGACCCATTGCTGGTGGTAGGTGGAGTGGAGAACACCCTTGACATCACAGTTACCCAGACTCTCACTGCTTGGAGCAAAGTGCACTGAAAATGAAGCTTTCACGTAAGAGATGGATAAAGCCTTTGTATAGTATGTGCCGATGGTAATGACATGGATCACAGATTGACTAGTTTGGGTTAATTTAGAAGCTAATTATCAACTCGGTGCAGACTGTGAAAACTAGAAGACCTCCATGGCAGGATTAAAGAAGGTGTTATAACTTTGGCTCACAAACATTTTGGCCCGTGATTGAATCGTAACATGAGCTACAAAGAGGATTAATGTATAGCCTGACAGGCTTCCTGTGCAGATACCACAATCGCAATAGGAAAGGAGTAGGATGTTGACATCTGTCATGGGACATTTGGATGATAAACCTGAGAATCCTTTTTTAAATTATGAATTGTTTAATTATTTTATATTCATTTTTATTTGACTGCGTCAGGTCTTAGTTGCGGCACATGGGATCTTCATTGCGTCACGTTGGGATCATTCCTTGTGGTGCTCAGTTCAGTTCAGTTGCTCAGCCGTGTCCAACTCTTTGCCACCCCATGAACCACAGCACACCAGGCCTCCCTGTCTATCTCAAACTCCCGGAGTTTACCCAAACTCATGTGCTTTGAGTCTGTGATACCTTCCAACCATCTCATCCTCTGTTGTCCCCTTCTCCTGCCTTCAATTTTTCCCAACATCAGGGAGTTTTCAAATGAGTCAGCTCTTCACATCAGGTGGCCAAAGTATTGGAGTTTCAGCTTCAACATCAGTCCTTTCATTGAACACTCAGGATGGATTGGTTGGATCTCCTTGCAGGCCAAGGGACTCTCAAGAGTCTTCTCCAACACCACACTTCAAAAGTATCAATTCTTCAGCGCTCAGCTTTCTTTATAGTCCAACTCTCACATCCATATGTGACTACTGGAAAAACCATAGCCTTGACTAGATGAACCTTTGTTGGCAAAGTAATGTCTCTGCTTTTTAATATGCTGTCTAGATTGGTCATAGCTTTTCTTCCAAGGAGCAAGCATCTTTTAATTTCATGGCTGCAGTCACCATCTGCAGTGATTTTGGAGCCCAAAAAAATAAAGTCAGCCACTGTTTCCATTGTTTCCCCATCTATTTGTCATGAAGTGATGGGGCCAGATGCTATGATCTTAGGTTTCTGAATATTGAGCTTTAAGCCAACTTTTTCACTCTCCTCTTTCACTTTCATCAAGAGGTTCTTTAGTTCTTATTCACTTTCTTCCATAAGAGTGGTATCATCTGCATACCTGAGGTTATTGATATTTCTCCCAGCAATCTTGATTCCGGCTTGTGCTTCATCCAGCCCAGCATTTCTTATGATGTATTTTGCATATAAGTTAAATAAGCAGGGTGACAATATACAGCCTTGATGTACTCCTTTCCTGATTTGGAACCAGTCTGTTGTTCTGTGTCCAGTTCTAACTGTTGCTTCCTGATCTGCATACAGATTTCTCAAAGGCAGGTCAGGTGGTCTGGTATTCCCACATCTTTAAGAATTTCCCACAGTTTATTATGATCCATGCAGTCAAAGGCTTTGGCATAGTCAATAAAGCAGAAATAGATGATTTTCTGGAACTCTCTTGCTTTTTCCATGATCCAGTGGATGTTGGCAATTTGATGTCTGGTTCCTCTGCCTTTTCTAAAACCAGCTTGAACATCTGAAAGTTCATCGTTCACATATTGCTGAAGCCTGGCTTGGAGAATTTTGAGCATTACTTTACTAGCGTGTGAGATGAGTGTAATTGTGTGGTAGTTTGAGCATTCTTTGGCATTGCCTTTCTTTGGTATTGGGATGAAAACTGACCTTTTCCAGTCCTGTGGCCACTGCTGAGTTTTCCAAATTTGTTGGCATATTGAGTGCAGCACTTTCGCAACATCATCTTTAAGGATTTGAAATAGCTCAACTGGAATTCCATCACCTCCACTAGCTTTGTTCATAGTGATGCTTCCTAAGGCCCACTTGACTTCACATTCCAGGGTATCTGGCTCTAGGTGAGTGATAACACCATCATGATTATCTGGGTCATGAAGATTTTTTTTGTACAGTTCTTCTGTGTATTCTTGCCACCTCTTCTTAATGTCTTCTGCTTCTGTTAGGTCCATACCATTTATGTCCTTTATTGTACTCATCTTTGGATGAAATGTTACCTTCGTATCTCTAATTATCTTGAAGAGATCTCTAGTCTTTCGCATTCTATTGTTTTCCTCTCTTTCTTTGCACTGATCACTGAGGAAGGCTTTCTTATCTCTCCTTGCTATTCTTAGGAACTCTGCATTCAAATGGGTATATCTTTCCTTCTCTCCTTTGCTTTTTGCTTCTCTTCCTTTCACAGCTATTTGTAAGGTATCCTCAGACAGCCATTTTGCTTTTTTGCATTTCTTTTTCTTGAGGATGGTCTTGATCCCTGTCTCCTGTGCTATGTCACGAACATCCATCTGTAGTTGTGATGTTCAGACTCTCTAATTTTGGGACTCCGGCTTAGTTGCTCTGAAGCATGTGGGACCTTAGTTTCCTGATCAGAGATCAAGCCCATGTTCTGTGCATTGCAAGGTGGATTCTTAACCGCTGCTGCTGCTGCTGCTAAGTCGCTTCAGTCGTGTCCGACTCTGTGCGACCCCACAGACGGCAGCCCACCAGGCTCTCCCGTCCCTGGGATTCTCCAGGCAAGAATACTGGAGTGGGTTGCCATTTCCTTCTCCAATGCATGAAAGTGAAAACTGAAAGTGAAGTCGCTCAGTCGTGTCCCGTGTCCGACTCTTTGCGACCCCATGGACTGCAGCCTACCAGGCTCCTCTGTCCATGGGAGTTTCCAGGCAAGAGTACTGGAGTGGGTAGCCATTGCTTTCTCCATCTTAACCACTAGACCACCAGTGAACTCCCTAAACCTGAGAATCTTGAAACCCCAGACTCCCCTAAACTCTCTGGGCTGGCAGAAGAAGCTCCCCACCCCTACCCCACAACCCTGGTGAGACAGAAATGCTTCATCTTCCCTAGATTCAGGCAGAGACCTCAAGAGAGACAGATACCTCTCATTATGATGTTTTCCTCCTTAAGCTCTGCCCTCACCTCCATCATTGCCTCCAGACTAATAACCAGGGTTAGGTCACAGCATGGCTTAAGCAAGAAAATACAGCCTGTATTTTATATACCAGACAAATTGCAATAACTACTGGCAGAAGCCAAGGGAGCACATTTGGGAGTGGATCTTGAAAATGCTGTAGTAGACAGGGCAGAATATACAACTGAAGGGGGGGAATTTTTTCATAATGGAGCACTCTCCTGTGATGTGAAATCCAATGGGGCCTGGGTACCATGGCAGGGCACCTGTCACTCATTCTGTGCCACCTGAAAATGCACAGTGCAACAGATGGACAGTTCACTTTGGAATCTGCACCTGTGGGTTCACGTATTGAAAACTGATCTGTATAAGGAACGTCCGCAGATTTTGGTAGCTGCAGGGGTCCTGGAACCAATATCCCTTGGATACTGAAGGACTGCTGTACTGAGACATTCTATGAGGCTCATTGGAAAATCCTTGGCATGATGATACCTACATCCACGGGATCCCCCATCAGCGAGGCATTTTTACACTGGCTTTCTCACCTCTGCCTTACTTTCCCCAGTTTCTCACTCCTGATTCCAGGGATTTACTATTAAACAAACTAGCTGTATAGGAGCTCCTTTCTCAGCTTTACTTTTGGAAATTAAGGAGAAAGTACCTGGCCTGAGATAAAGTATTATTTGGAGAATAGGTTCCTTGGATTGATCTACCAATTTTCAGCATATTGGGGAATATTTCATATTCTTTGCATCTACCCTGCTTTGTTTTCCCAACATCTTCTTGTTGTTGTTCAGTTGGGAAGTCATATCTGACTCTTTGTGACCCCATGGACCGCAGCATACCAGGCTTCCCTGTCCTTCACTATCTCCTGGAGTTTCCTCAAACTCATGTCCATTGAGTCAGTGATGCTATCCAGCATCTCATCCTCTGCTGCCCTCTTCTCTTTTTGCCATCAATCTTTCCCAGCATCAGGGTCTTTTTCAGTGAGTCAGCTTTTCTCATCAGGTAGCCAAATATTGGAGCTTTAGCTTTAGCATCAGTCTTTCCAACATCTTAACTTGGATGCTAAACTCACTGGTTTTTCATTTTTTACTTTTGAATGTGTGCATTTAAGGCTGTACATTTCCCTGCTTTCATTACAGACCAGAGTGACCCCATGGACTGTAGCCCACCAAGCTCTTCTGTCCATGGGATTCTGCAGGCAGAAATACTGCAGTGGGTTGCCATTCCCTTCTCCAGGGGATCTTCCTGACCCAGGGATCTCACCCAGGTCTCCTGCATTGCAGGTGGATTCTTTACCATCTGAGCCACCAGGGAATCCTTCATATTGGAGAACCGACAATTAACAATGTTATGATAGTTTCAGGTGGACATCAAAGGGACTCAGTCATACATATACATATATCCATTCTCCCCCAAATTCCCCTCCCATCCAGGCTGCCAAATAGTATTGAGCAAAGTTCCCTGTGCTATACTGTAGGACCTTGTTGGTCATCCATTTTAAATATAACAGTATATACATGTTGATCCCAAACTCCCTAACTATATCTTCCCCCCATCCTTTTCCCTGACAACCATAAGTTTGTTCTCTAAGTCTGTGATTTGTTTCTGTTTTGTAAATAAGTTTATTGGTATCACTTCTTTTTAGATTCCACATATAAGGGATGTCATACCATATTTCTCCTTCTCTGTCTGACTTACTTCACTCACTATGACAATCTCCAGGTTCATCCACATTGCTGCAAATGGCATTACTTCATTCTTTTTAAAGGCTGAGTAATATTCCATTGTATATATCTATCACGTCTTCTTTATCCATTCCTTTGTTGATGGACTTTTAGGTTGCTTCTGTGTCTTGGCTACTGTAAACAGTACTACATCCCACAATTTGGTGTGTTGGCTTTTTACTGATTTTGTCTAAATATTTTGAAATTTTAAGATGATTCTTTGACCTATGTATTATTACTATTTGAAAGTGTGTTTAAGTGTAGGGGCAATTTTATAGTCTTTCTGTTATTGGTTTCTAGTTTTCCTGGTTTGCAATCAGAGAATAAGATCTGTGTGATATCCATTCTGTAGAATCTGTCAGAACCTGTATAATGGAGTGGAACATGGCCAGTTTTTAGAGGTATTCTGAGTTGGCTTGAGAAGAATGTGTTGTCTTTTTCTGAATTGTGTTGTTCAACCCATTTTTTTTCTCATGTTTTGTCTCCCTGAGAGAAAGATGTGTTGACTGTATCAAATTTGTATACTTTGAAGTTATGTTGCTGTTTAGATTCATAATTTTTATCTGTACCTAGAAAGTTATTATTTTATTTACAATAGCCTACCCTTTATTCTGAAATGATTTTTTTATTTCTAATAATACTTCCTACCTTCGTGTCTGTTTTGTCTGATATTTTTAATTTTTCTTTTGGTTAGTATTTCCTTTGCATATAATTTTACATACTGTTACTTTCATCTTTTCTGTGTCATTTTATTTTACCTAATCTGTGAATTTCTGTCTTTTATCTCTAGTTTACGTATATCTATTTTAATGACTGATATGTTTGCATTTATACCATCTTATTTTGTGCTTTATTTTTAACTTTTTACTTACTTATTTTTACTTACTGTTCTCCACATTCTTTTCCTGTCTTCTGTTGAATGGGTTGATTTTTCTCTATTTTCTTTTCTCCTCCACTGGTTTATGAGTGTTTTTACTTTATAATGGTAGTCTTTTTTTTTTTCAGCTTTATTGAGGTATAATTGACAATGTTGTAATACATTTAAAGTGTACAACGTGATGATTTTTAATATATTTTACACCATGAAAGAATCCTCACAATTGAATTAATTAACACACCCATCACTATGGGGTCGCACAGAGTCGGACACAACTGAAGCGACTTAGCAGCAGCAGCAGCAGCACCTCATATATTACATTGGATGTCTTAACATTTAAACAGTGTAGGGACTTCCTTAGCAGTCCAGTGGTTAAGACTCTGCATTCCAATGTAGGGGGCTTGGTTTTGATTCCTGGTCTGGGAACTAAGATCCCACACAGTGCATGGTGCAGCCAAAAAAATAACACAACACTGTTGTTTAGTTACTCACCTGTGTCCAGCTTTGTGAACCCAGGGACTGCTTCACTCCAGCCTTCCCTATCCTTCACTATCTCCCAGAGCTTGCTCAAACTCATGTCCTTTTTCACCTTCATCAAGAGGCTCTATAGTTCCTCTTTGCTTCTGCGGTAAGGGAGATGTCATCTGCATATCTGAGGTTATTGATATTTCTCCCTGAAATCTTGATTCCAGCTTGTGCTTCATCCAGCCTGGCATTTTGCATGATGTATTCTGCATATAAGTTAAATAAGCAGGGTGACAATATATAGCCTTGATGAAACTCCTTTCCCAGTTTTGAACCAGTCTGTTGTTCCATATCCGGTTCTAACTGCTGCTTCTTGACCTGCATGTAGGTTTCTCAGGAGGCAGGTAAGGTGGTCTGGTATTCCCACATCTTTAAGAATTTTATGCACTTTGTTGTGATCCACACAGTCAAAGGCTTTGGTATAGTCGATGAAGCAGAAGTAGATGTTTATCTGGAATTCTCTTGCTTTTCCTGTGATTAAGTGGATGTTGGCAATTTGATCTCTGGTTCGTCTGCCTTTTCCAAATCCAGCTTGAACATCTGAAAGTTCTTGGTTCATGAACTATTGGAGCCTAGCTTGAAAGATTTTGAGCATTACCTTGGTAGCATGTGAAATGAGTACTTGTGCAGTAGTTTGAACATTCTTTGGCATTGCCTTTCTTTGGGATTTGAATGAAAACTGAAATTTTCCAGTCCTATGGCCACTGTTGAGTTATCCAAATTTGCTGGCATATTGAGTGCAGCAGCACTTTAACAGCATTATTTTTTAGGATTTGAAATAGCTCAGGTGGAATTCCAAAACCTCCACTAACTTTGTTCATAATGATGCTTCCTAAGGCCCACTTGACTTCACATTCCAGGATGTCTGGCTCTAGGTGAGTGATCACACCATCGTGGTTATTTGGGTCATTAAAATCTTCTTTGTATAGTTCTTCTGTGTATTCTTGCCACCTCTTCTTAATATCTTCTGCTTCTGTTAGGTCCTTGCCATTTCTGGTCTTTATTGTGCCCATCTTTGGATGCAATGTTCCCTTGGTATCTCTAATTTTCTTGAGGAGATCTCTAGTCTTTCCCATTCTATTGTTTTCCTTTCTTTTATTTTTTCATTGTTTACTGAGGAAGGCTTTCTTATCTCTCCTTGCTATTCTTTGGAACTCTGCATTCAAATGGGCATATCTTTCCTTCTCCTCTTTGCCTTTCACTTCTCTTCTTTTCATAGCTATTTGTAACACCTCTAAGACAACCGTTTTGCCTTTTTTCATTTCTTTTTCTTCGGGATGTTTTTGATCACTGCCTCCTGTACACTGTCATGAACCTCCGTCCATAGTTCTTCAGGTTCTCTATCAGCTCTAATCCCTTGAATCTATTTCTCACTTCCACTTTATAATCATAGGGATTTGACTTAGGTCATACTTGAATGGTCTACCGGTTTTCCCTATCTTCTTCAATTCAAGTCTGAATTTTGCAATAAGAGGCTCATGATCTGAGCTACAGTCAGCTCCGGGTCTTGTTTTTGCTGACTATATAGAGCTTCTCCATCTTTGGCTGCAAAGAATATAATTAATCTGATTTCAATATTGACCATCTGGTGATGTCCATGTGTAGAGTCATCTCTTGTGTTGTTGGAACATAACATAAAATAAATAGTACATATTTGATGTAACAATATATAAAAGTAGTTACTATTTCTACTGATCTTCTGAATAAGACAAGGAGTTGACATGCTTTAACTCTTATAGCTCCTGTTTTTTTCTTGTTATCATTGTCTGTTACTTTGGTCCAGTCTTGTTTTATTTTGCCCCTTTTGGTTGTATTTTCTGCAATTGTCATCAGCCTAATCTCTGTGACACTAATTCAGATTTTTGCACCTAAATTCTCTTCCTCAGTCTTCCAAAGGTAGTTCTAAGTTCTGCAATGGTTTTTTGGTTTTGTTTTCTGACTGTCATCAGTGGTTTTTTGGTTTTGTTTTCTTACTGTCATCAGCTTGCTTTTCTTCCTAATCCCTTGCTATATTGTCTTTCAATTCTTAATTCTTCTTTGGGTCCTTCTTTCATGGTGCTTACATTATATTTCATTTTTCTGGGGAGTACAAAGTGATCCTTGCTTAAATATTCTGCTGTTTTCTATAGTAAGTCTTTCCAATATGTATTCTTCATTTGCTTTTCTATTGGTTACATTGCTTTTCATTCATCATATATTTTGCAGAACTTTTGCATGATTTTTCTTCTGCTTACTCATCTTTGAAATAAATTATGCCTGTTTCTTTCTGCTACTTGCCAGGAATATTGTGAAAATCTTCGGTAATTCTTCCTTTTTATTTGCTTACTTGTGAAAATTTAGTTTTGCATTAAAGGCTTGCTATGGGATATTTTGGCTGCGCTTTGCTGGAGCGGCCATGAAGAGATATCTCACACCCAAGGTAAGAGAAACCCAAGTAAGACGGTAGGTATTGCAAGAGGGCATCAGAGGGCAAACACACTGAAACCATACTCACAGAAAACTAGTCAATCTAATCACACTAGGACCACAGCCTTGTCTAACTCAATGAAACTAAGCCATGCCCGTGGGGCAACCCATGATGGGCGGGTCATGGTGGAGAGATCTGACAGAATGTGGTCCACTGGAGAAGGGAATGGCAAACCACTTCAGTATTCTTGTCTTGAGAACCCCATGAACAGTATGAAAAGGCAAAATGATAGGACACTGAAAGAGAAACTCCCCAGGTCAGTAGGTGCCCAATATGCTACTGGAGATCAGTGGAGAAATAACTCCAGAAAGAATGAAGGGATGCAGCCAAAGCAGAAAGAATACCCAGCTGTGGATGTGACTGGTGATAGAAGCAAGGGCTGATGCTGTAAAGAGCAATATTGCATAGGAACCTGGAATGTCAGGTCCATGAATCAAGGTAAATTGGAAGTGGTCAAACAAGAGATGGCAAGAGTAACTGTCGACATTCTAGGAATCAGCTAACTGAAATGGACTGGAATGGGTGAATTTAACTCAGATGACCATTATATCTACTGCTATGGGCAGGATTCCCTCAGAAGAAATGGAGTAGCCATCATGGTCAACAAAAGAGTCCGAAATGCAGTACTTGGATGCAATCTCAAAAACGACAGAATGATCTCTGTTCGACTCCAAGGCAAACCATTCAATATCACAGTAATCCAAGTCTATGCCCCAACCAGTAATGCTGAAGAAGCTGAAGTTGAACAGTTCTATGAAGACCTACAAGACCTTTTAGAACTAACATCCAAAAAAGATGTCCTTTTCATTATAGGGGACTGGAATGCAAAAGTAGGAAGTCAAGAAACAAATGGAGTAACAGGCAAATTTGGCCTTGGAATACGGAATGAAGCAGGGCAAAGACCAATAGAGTTTTGCCAAGAAAATGCACTGGTCATAACAAACACCCTCTTCCAACAACACAAGAGAAGACTCTATACATGGAAATCACCAGATGGTCAACACCGAAATCAGATTGATTATATTCTTTGCAGCCAAAGATGGAGAAGCTCTATACAGTCAGCAAAAACAAGACCATGAGCTGACTGTGGCTCAGACCATGAACTCCTTATTGCCAAATTCAGGCTTAAACTGAAGAAAGTAGGGAAAACCACTAGACCATTCAGGTATGACCTACATCAAATCCCTTATGATTATACAGTGGAAGTGAGAAATAGATTTAAGGACCTAGATCTGATAGATAGAGTGCCTGATGAACTATGGAATGAGGTTCATGACATTGTACAGGAGACAGGGATCAAGACCATCCCCATAGAAAAGAAATGCAAAAAAACAAAATGGCTGTCTTGGGAGGCCTTACAAATAGCTATGAAAAGAAGAGAAGCCAAAAGCAAAGGAGAAAAGGAAAGATATAAACATCTGAATGCAGAGTTCCAAAGAATAGCAAGAAGAGATAAGAAAGCCTTTTCAGCAATTAATACAAAGAAATAGAGGAAAACAACAGAATGGAAAAGACTAGGGATCTCTTCAAGAAAATCAGAGATACCAAGGGAACATTTCATGCAAAGATGGGCTTGATAAAGGACAGAAATGGTATGGACCTAACAGAAGCAGAAGACATTAAGAAGAGGTGGCAAGAATACACAGAAGAACTGTACAAAAAAGATCTTCACAACCCAGATAATCACAATGGTGTGATCACTGACCTAGAGCCAGACATCCTGGAATGTGAAGTCAAGTGGGCCTTAGAAAGCATCACTACGAACAAAGCTAGTGGAGGTGATGGAATTCCAGTTGAGCTATTCCAAATCCTGAAAGATGATGCTGTGAAAGTGCTGCACTCAATATGCCAGCAAATTTGGAAAACTCAGCAGTGGCCACAGGACTGGAAAAGGTCAGTTTTCATCCCAATCCCAAAGAAAGGCAATGCCAAAGAATGCTCAAACTACTGCACAATTGCACTCATCTCACACGCTAGTAAAGTAATGCTCAAAATTCTCCAAGCCAGGCTTCAACAATACGTGAACCATGAACTTCCAGATGTTCAAGCTGGTTTTAGAAAAGGCAGAGGAACCAGACATCAAATTGCCAACATCCACTGGATCATGGAAAAAGCAAGAGAGTTCCAGAAAAGCATCTATTTCTGCTTTATTGACTATGCCAAAGCCTTTGACTGTGTGGATCACAATAAACTGTGGAAAATTCTGAAAGAGATGGGAATACCAACCACCTGACCTGCCTCTTGGGAAATTTGTATGCAGGTCAGGAAGCAACAGTTAGAACTGGACATGGAACAACAGACCGGTTCCAAATCGGGAAAGGAGTACGTCAAGGCTGTATATTGTCACCCTGTTTATTTAACTTATATGCAGAGTACATCATAAGAAACGCTGGACTGGAAGAAACACAAGCTGGAATCAAGATTGCCGGGAGAAATATCAATAACCTCAGATATGCAGATGACACCACCCTTATGGCAGACAGTGAAGAGGAACTAAAAAGCCTCTTGATGAAAGTGAAAGTGGAGAGTGAAAAAGTTGGCTTAAAGCTCAACATTCAGAAAATGAAGATCATGGCATCCGGTCCCACCTCTTCATGGGAAATAGATGGGGAAACAGTGGAAACAGTGTCAGACTTTATTTTTCTGGACTCCAAAATCACTACAGATGGTGACTGCAGCCATGAAATTAAAAGATACTTACTCCTTGGAAGGAAAGTTATGACCAACCTAGATAGCATATTCAAAAGCAGAGACATTACTTTGCCAACAAAGATTCGTCTAGTCAAGGCTATGGTTTTTCCTGTGGTCATGTATGGATGTGAGAGTTGGACTGTGAAGAAGGCTGAGGGCTGAAGAATTGATGCTTTTGAACTGTGGTGTTGGAGAAGACTCTTGAGAGTCCCTTGGACTGCAAGGAGATCCAACCAGTCCATTCTGAAGGAGATCAGCCCTGGGATTTCTTTGGAAGGAATGAAAGCTGAAACTCCAGTACTTTGGCCACCTCATACGAAGAGTTAACTCATTGGAAAAGACTCTGATGCTGGAAGGGATTGGGGGCAGGAGGAGAAGGGGACAACAGAGGTTAAGATGGCTGAATGGCATCACTGACTAGATGGACGTGAGTCTGAGTGAACTCCGGGAGTTGGTGATGGACAGGGAGGCCTGGCGTGCTGCGATTCATGGGGTCGCAAAGAGTCGGACACGACTGAGCAACTGATACGATCTGATCTGATGGGATATTTTTGTTTCATTATTTATCTGCTTGTAGTTTAGGTTGTATGGAATGTAGAGGTAGGGAAGAGAAACTGAGGACAGGAATATGACTGGTTTGGCACATATAACATCCACCCTCCAATTCTGTTGAAACTCCTGGAGTTCTACCCAGCTTTACAAACTCTGAAATTAGGCAGGATAATCAGTGTTTCAAGAACCATTTATTTATTGAACATTCATTTTTCTTTAGTAAAGTGATTTTAATCATTAGTGAGAAAATTCTTTTTTATCATCTCTTTAAGATTAGCTCTACTTAGGGACTTCTGGTGGTCCAGTGGTTAAGACTTCACCTTCCAATGCAGGGGGTGTGGGTTTCATCCCTGGTTAAGGAGCTAAGATACCACTTGCCTCATGGACAAAAAGCCATAAACATAAAACAGAAGCAATATTGCAACAAATTCAATAAAGACTTTAAAAAAAGATTATCACTGACTCTAGGTCATCATTCCTAGATGTAATGACTAGAAAGCTGTGTTCAATGCAAGCAGAAATACTGGTCACCATCTCTCTTTTAACTCAGTAGCCCTGGTCAACCCCACTGTTGGCTGCTTATTTTTGTTGGGTCCTACTCCCAGCCTTTCTTTGTCTAAACTGAGTACTAGTAGAACCTTCAAAACCTTCTCCATTTCTTTTCTATAAATGTAAGTCATAAATAGGGGAGCTGAGTCTTGAACTTAGTATTCTTGTCCAATTAGTTCATCTTTAGCAGGCATTCTTGGGGACTCATGGAATGGGATTGTGGCCATTTTATAGTTTCAGGATAAATGCAGAGTTTCATCTCTCTTTTTTTGGTCCTTTATGACCTTTTACTGGAGAAGGGAATGGCAATCCATTTCAGTATTCTTGCTGGAGAATTCCATGGACAGAGGAGCCTGGCCACTTACAGTCCATAGGGTCGCAAAGAGTTGGACACAACTGAGTGACTAACATGCAGACACACACATGACCTTTTAAGTGGATTTCAGGGAAATAATTTTTAGAAGTTTAGATACTTTTCATATTAAATTCTATTTTTTACTGTGAATAATAACTTTTGGGGAGTAGTTTTAGTTGTACTACAAATTGCTTTATATATATATATATATATATATAACCTAAATGTCATTTGTATATCATCCTAAGTATTCTTATCTTTAAAGTTAAAATGACTTTATATATGGAATTGCTTTGATATTTAAAATATTCAATTAGTAATAGGAAAAATCTACAATAAAATATATTTGAAAATATAGCTCCCTCCACAAGGTTGTTGACTTCTTGAAGTTATTTCTACTTTTATTTATATCCTCGGATTTGTCAAAAATATATAGCCTTGCTGTCCTTATGAATTCCCTCCCCCAAGGAGTAGTTTAATATTTATGAATCTGCCATTGTCCTGCAGTCCTCACAAATCTCTAAAATTACTAAAACCAATCAAGCAGCCTGAAGACATCAGAAACCATCTTTTCTAGACAGGGAGATAAAAATGTCACCCAAATGAAGGAAAAATTCTTTGCCACATCAATTTTCCGTGTTTCTCAAGGCACTCTTTCTTTCCCTTCTATTGAAAGTTTCCATTTGTGTATTCCAGTAGATGTAATAGACACTTGATAGTTGGGATTTTTCATGAATCCTCAAATCCATGCAGAGAAAAATACTTAAAACCCTACACCCCAAAATGAGAAACAACTTCCAGAAAGATTTTCAATGACTGGGACATTTTTTATAAATCAAAACTCCCCCATCATTTTTATAAGTTATTTGATGAACGTAAAGGCACTTGTAATGATGAATTAAAAAATAACAAAGGCAAAGCTGGGTAAACTGGGAGAGGAAGATAGGTTCATGCACCAGCCTGGGCTTCTGCAACTCACCTTGAGTTTCTAAGGGTTCGGATCTTTGGGGCTGCTGATCAAATCTGTGACTGTTGTCACCAAATGTACATACTCCCAGTTTTGGTTCTGTGGCTGATAATATTTAAGGAATCATGTTTTTGTCAGGTTCTTTGATCTCTCAAGGATAAGCAAGATAATTCATATTTTACCAACCAAAGTCTTCAATTACAAACCTGGTGGTAAATATCCCTATTGTCAAATTTTAACCCTTGGTTCAGAATTCCCATTGCAAATTTACACTTGGTTTTCCAATTAAAATGGGCTTTTGTGAGTCCCCTGCTGACAACCATTGGCTTGATAAAAAGTAACTTCATTTGCAGCAAGGGTGTTTAGGGAGCCCAGTGCAAGGCTGACTCTTCTGCTGTTGCCTTGAGCCCAGCTGTGCTGAAATATTAAACTTTAGTAAATTAGGTGAAATTGCAGCTTCCTGGCTGATACAATAATGCCCTTTACTTTTTTTCTGCAAGCCATCTTCAGTGTGAGCTGTCTGCACAATTCTGCTCTAAGAGAAAGAAAATTCAGACTATCTTCCAAATCCAGACAACTTTTCCATTTTCAAGTTAATTGTGCCCTATTGTACTTATCTAATAATGCATGAACTTTCAAACACATATAATTGGATTATTATTCTAGCACTATCTGAAGATGGCATTATTTTATCATGTCATCCTCAGATAAGCAGCTAGATCCCTGAAGACCCCTAAGATATCAGTCTTAAGTCACAGTAGCAACTTTTTCTTTATTGATCGAACATATTTTAACAGCAATAGCGTTCTATGGAAGGAAATCCTGTTTCTATTAATAGTCACATTTATCTTCAGATTTTTTTCTTTTTCTCTTTAAGAAAAGCATGAATTCTGAGGTGTTTTATATGTTGACCATTTATCGATCAACTATTATGTGGAAAGTTCTGGTGTGTTTTCACCCAAGCATTTTTAGTTGGAGTAAATGCAGAATTAGTAGAAAGGAAGTAGGCAGCCTTGCATTTCTCTTCTTGATACATGTTGTGATTTCTCCTGTGATGAAATCACTGGCGACAGCTTTATTGAGCTGTCTGAGCTACTGGCTTCTTAGAGGCTCTCACATTGGTTTTTCAGGTTAAGACCTTATGCCTCTAGGAGAGTCCAGTTGAAATATATTTTTTGTTTTTTGGGAAAGTTAATGCACTAAAACCTATGAAAGCACTTTTATCAAGGTCTTCACAGGATTGTAGAGGTCAAGAGTTGCTGTTGGGAAAAATCTCAAATATATATAGAAGCAGACTGAATATTCCATTGAGCCCCTGTATAACCACTACGGGGTTTAGGGTTTATAGATGTTCTTCGAGTTCAAAGTCAGGGCAGCCTGAACAGGAGGGGAGTTTGGAGGAGAACTGGATACATGTATATGTATGGCTGTCCACCTGAAACTATCACAACATTGTTAATTGGCTATACTCCAATACAAAATAAAAAGTTGAAAAAAGAGAGAGTTCGGCATCAGGAGCAAAACCCAGGGAGGTTGCAAAGTACGGCTTGGGGCCACGTGAAGACAGGATAGTTTAGGGTCTAAAAAGTAATTAATGGTCTACCCTTAATAAATAACCGGGAAACCATACTATCTCACATTGTCAGGAGTTCACTCTTTTCTGCTGCTGCAGCTGCTAGGTCGCTTCAGTAGTGTCCGACTCTGCGCGACCCCATAGAGGGCAGCCCACCAGGCTCCTCTGTCCCTGGGGTTCTCCAGGCAAGAAGAACACTGGAGTGGGTTGCCATTTCCTTCTCCAACGCATGAAAGTGAAAAGTGAAAGTGAAGTCGCTTAGTCGTGCCTGACTCTTAGTGACCCCATGGACTGCAGCCCACCAGTCTCCTCCGTCCATGGGATTTTCCAGGCAAGAGTACTGGAGTGGGGTGCCATTGCCTTCTCCATCACTCTTTTCTAGTACACGATATACTAACTAATCAATGACATGCTAACCAGTATGATCCAGCCCAATATTAATTACAGCGGGAATCTGCCAACTTTTTCTGAAAAAGGCCAGATAGCCAATAGTTTAGGCTCTGTGGGCCGTGTGATCTTTGGGTCCACGACTCAGTTTTGCCTTTGAAGCGCAAAAGCGGTCCTAGATCCATGCAGTCACACACACATAATACAGAGGAATGGACAAAAAGAATGAAACTTCACAAAAACGGGCCGGGGAAGAAATTGGCCTGCGGTCGGTAGTTTGCCGGATCCCTAAAGATTGCCTGGTCCCTGGAAATCCATTCGCCGTGCATCTGAATCTGCCTTCAAACACCTGGAGGCTCCTCTCAAGTGCCCAGCAGCCTCTCCGCGTGGGACGATCCCGCAGAGCGACTACAGTTTGCAAAGTTTTTGAAGTGGGCCCTTTCCTGTCTCCTCTTCTGCCTCTCGGAACCGCAGCCCTCCTCCGCAGGGGCGCAGAGCCAAGTGCGGTCAGCCCGAGTGGGCTGCGTGGGCATCGGGGAAGAGCGTACGACCGCTCGGGGGCAGGTGAGGGCGCACAAAAGTTGGAGCCCAATCAGCGAGGCGTCCAGCTCCCGAGCCCCAACCTTCAGGTGACCCCGCGCGGCGGCGGCAGAAGCAGCGGCGGCAGCGGAGGCGACCAGCGCCCGCAGCAGCTCGGAGCGCCTTCGGGAGAAGAGGCGAGCCGAGCGCCGCTTCACCGCCAGCCAAGCGCCGGACGCCGACAGCGATCCGGGCTGGGAGGGAGCCGGGGGCGAGCTGGGACGTGGCTGCCACCTCCGCCCGCAGACGCCGGGCGGGCCCGGCCGGTGGCGCCTGAGAGTGCGGGCCCGCGGCGCGCGCCCCCGCCTCCCCTCCGCGCCGCCCTGAACGCTGGAGGTGTGTGTGGCTGCGGCGGCAGCGGCTGCGGCGGCAGCAGCAGGAGCTGCGAGTCGGGGCCGCCCGGGCTGTGCTTCGCCGGGGCAGCAGCGGCGGTGGCTGCGACCGCGCCGGTGGTTCAGGATGCGGCCGGGGGGCGCACTGTTCGCCCTGCTCGCCAGCCTGCTGCTGCTGCTGCTGCTTCGCCTGCTCTGGTGCTGGACCGACGCGCCCGCCCGTTCCAGGTACCCACTCGCCCGCCGCGCTCGGGCCGCCCCGCGTGCCGCGCACCTGGGGACCCTAGCCGCTCCGCCACTCCTCTCGGGTGCGCAGACTTTGGCCGGCTGCGAGGACTAGTCGACGGGCAGCGGCGGCCTGGGGGTGGGGTGGGACGGGGGAGTCCGGGAGGCAGCGCCGGATGAGTGGGAGGTGTCGCAGGGGCGACCCTAGCACCGA
This sequence comes from Bos indicus x Bos taurus, assembly GCF_003369695.1. Classification (NCBI taxonomy): domain Eukaryota; kingdom Metazoa; phylum Chordata; class Mammalia; order Artiodactyla; family Bovidae; genus Bos; species Bos indicus x Bos taurus. Next base: position 51,463,798 of record NC_040088.1, read on the forward strand.
CTGGACACCGACTAGGGCGGAGGGGAACCGGCCTGGGTGGCGAGGGAGCTGCGGAGCCGGACTTGCCGTCGGGTCACCCGAGCTCTCCCTTCTTTCTCTTCCTTCCCGCCCTGAGCCGCTTCAAACTCCGGGGTTGGGAAGCTGCGCCGCGCGAGCCAGGGTTCGCTAGGATGCCCTGGCCGCCTGGCTGCGAGCGCGATGCTGAGCCCGGCTGCCAACTGCTCCTCAACTTAGTTTTCTTCACGGTTGTGCAGGTTCTTGGTGGAAGAAAGCAGGGAGGCCACCCACAGCAGCCCCGCTGCTCCAAGGAAGCTCCGGAGCTCGGCGACCCTGCCCCCGCGCACGGGGAACAGGTATCCGCGGCTCGGGGATGGGGCGCGGCTGCACCCGCAGGACTCGCTTGGGAGTTGTCTGCTTGGGACCACACGATTGTGTGGATTTGTGTGTGTGTGTGTGTGAGAGAGAGAGAGAGAGACAGAGAGAGAAAGGATGCGTGTGCATACACGCGCGTGTAACTATCACACTCGCTCGACCTCCCCTGTAAAGCCTGTCCCTCCGTGTGGATGTTCATCGAACCAAGGGAGATATGAAAACAGCTGCACTTTTAAAAATGGGTGCCGAGTTCCCCTCGCGATAATGGTGTGTCGAAAACCCGGAGAAGCAGCTCAACCTGTGTGTTGAAGGATTTGGTTGGTTTGCTTTCTGTCTTCCTTTCAAGTGCACGGGTGTGAGATTCACGTTTGGGAGCACAGAATTCTGTGCTCACTGTTGGGAATGTTTTTGTCCTTAGTGAATGGAGACTTTTTTTTTTAAACCCCTTTGGACTCTCAGAAGTATATATCCATGTGCAATGATTATTTGAATTTTATCGGGTTTTTTTTTTTTTGCCTATTATAAAAGTAATCCATTCTTAGTGCAGATAGTTAGATGATATGAGAAATGTATTTAAAAATATTCACTCAGAGTTCCACCATACAGAGATCACATTAAGGTTTTGGTCTATATTCTTCTAGTAGTTTTTCTCATGTACACACGTTTTTGAAATATACTTAAGATTGTATATTGTATTTTGTTCTGCCTTTTTTCCCTAAAAAATCATATACATATGCATGTCATTTATTTTTTTGCAAAGCATTGCTTTTAATTGTTGCGTAATTTATCATATGAATGTGCCATAATCTGTTTTTTAGTCATTTAGATTGGTTTCTGTTTTGTTGGCTATTAATAATTCTATGAAGTACATCCCTGTATGTAAATCTATATATTCATTTTCAGTTCTTCAGGATGGACTGATACAAGCTGAATGATTGGGTCATTTAGTATGTGCATTTTAAGTTCTAAATATTAATACATTTGGCCAGTTGCTTCCTGGATGAGTTGAATCAGTTTACATTTTCACCAGCAGACTCTCCTGCTTTGAGCCTCAGCCTTGCTAGTAATTTGGGGGCAATTTTGTATACTGTCTCTTTTCGTCTGTGTATCTCTTTTGAATGCCTTTTCCTCTATGTATGTTTCTGTATGTCCTTGCCTCCCAGACCATCTTAATCTTCTGATTAGGTGACTTAAGGTTTCCCTGTGGGCTTTGCAGGCAGCGCTAGTGGTAAAGAACCTGCTTGCCAATGCAGGAGACATAAGAGTTGCAGGTTTGGTCCCTGGGTTGGGAAGGTCTCCTGGAGGCAGGCATGGCAACCCACCCCAGTATTCTTGCCTGGAGAATCCCATGGACAGAGGAACCAAAGGGCTACGGTCCATAGGGTTGCAAAGCGTTGGATTCAACCTAAGTGACTTAGCACAGACGCCAGCACTTGCAAGGTTCCCATGTAGTTCTGCATGAGCATCAGAAGGGTCTGGGGAGCCAGGAAGAAATTTTTGAATTGCAGAAAGAAATTTTTGAATTGCACTGTTTCCTGCAATCCTCCTATTGGAATTTCACAGCATATCAGAGGCACCAAAAAATCCTGGAGTAACAAAGCTTTAGAGAAAAATATTGGCCTTTAGTTTTATTTGTTGGAGGGTTGCATATTATAGGTAGCAGTTTTCCAGTGAATTGGGGAGCATTTTCCGAGTCCTATTAGAGTTATATATTCTGGCATTGTCCCTTGAGATAAGTTAGAAAGAATGTACTAATTAAGTCATCTGGTCATAGCCCTTTTTTGAGGTAATTCTTTGATGAATTTTTCAGCTTCTGTTGAAGTACTTCTTTTCTGTCTGGCATACTTCTTGAGCTAATATAGGTAATTCATATTTTTTTCGGAATGTGGTCCATTCTATTAAAATTTTAAAATTGGTACCAATCTGTTGTATTTTTAAAAACCTGTCTTTTGATCTGTTTTATATCATCTTTATCACTTATGATTCATTATTTATGTGGCAGGGATACAAATTTTAATCCATACTACTTGGTTATGTAGAGAAATTGTAATTTCTTGATTTTTTTCTGTAGCTGATCAGATCTTCTCCCATGAACCCCAACTGTAGGTAATATGTATAAGTAATAATATAATACTACTAAAAGCAATCAGGATAGCCAGCACTTATTGAACCCTTATTATAGACACTGATCTAAGTATTGCTTGGCCAATAAATTTGTTTGTGTTGGAAAACATAAACAAACTTTTTGGCCAATCCAGTACTTTATATTTATAGCTCACTTAATCTTTAAAAAAATGCTGAGAAAAACTCTTATAATCCCTATTTTATAGATAAGTGCCGACTTAAAAAAATGCACAATGTGAGAGTTGCAACTTAAGCTTTATTTGGGGCAATACGAGGACTGCAGCCCAAGAGACAGCACCTCAGATTGCTCTGAGAAACTGCTTCAAAGAGATGGGGGGCGGGGGAGGACAGTATATATGTGATCTTGGTAAAGGGGGAGTACATGCAATCAAGCACATTTATTTTTTAGAAGGTTTCTGCTGGTCCCATGAAGCTTCTGCTAGTCATGAGAAACAGTTGTCACCATCAAGGATTAGTGTTTTTATAGATATAAAAAGTACTCTGTGCTTCCAGGAAACTGGCAGGACAGGTCTTCAAACAGTTAGATATTCTCAAGAGCTGATTTTAAGAACCCAAGATGTAAGAATTGGGCTCATAAAATCAGCTCTTGAGAATATCTAACTGTTTGAAGACCTGTCCTGCCAGTTTCCTGGAAGCATAGAGTGCCTCATTCCTGCTCTCCACCCTAAACTCCTTCAGGGTGTATTGGAGGTCACCAGCTCCTGCAGCACATGATTTAATCCTTGTAGAGGTAGGTGGCAAGCACCCAGGGCAAATGCCAATTTGTGGTCAACATGAGGAAACTGAGGTGCAGGGAGACAGAATAAACAGCCCAAATTCAGAGTTGACAAACTGGACCCAGGAGTCATATCCAGGCCATGTGGATCCAGACCCCTACACTTAATCACCCTGCTGTGTAGTCTTTCACGGGTGCTGGGCAAGATAGAGTGTGTGTGTGTGTGTGTGTGTGTGTGTGTGTGTGTGTCCAGGTTAAAGCTTAGTCAGGTGTGCCAACTTAAGCAACTCTTTCTGGTATGATTATTCTCTTTGGGAGCAAACTCAGATTATTTTCACTAACCTTTCTTCTCATTTTAAACTGTTTATTTGATTATTTTCTTTATTTGGCTACACTGGCTCTGATTGCAGAATGTGCGATCTTTAGTTGCAGCATGTGGGATCTAGTTCTGTGACTAGGGATGGAATCCAGGCATGTTGCATTGGAAGCTCGGAGTCTTAGCTACCGGACCACTAGGGAAGTCCCTTCACCATCTCTTGTTACTTTAAGATGGTACCCTGATCTAAGGGGGAGAGGGCTTCCCTGATAGGTTAGTTGGTAAAGAATCTGCCTGTAATGCAGGAAACCCTGGTTCAATTCCTGGGTCAGAAAGATCCTCTAAAAAAGGGATAGGCTGCCCACTCCAGTGTTCTTGGGCTTCCTTGGTGGCTCAGCTGGTAAAGAATCTACCTGTAATATGGGAGACCTGGGTTTGCTCCCTGGGTTGGGAAGATCCCCTGGAGAAGGAAAAGGCTACCCACTTCGGTATTCTGGCCTGGAGAATTCCATGGACTGTATAGTGCATGGGGTCACAAAAAGTCAGACATGACTGAGTGACTTTCAGAAAAAAGTGGGGGGGAGATGGGCCGAGGTGGTGTGGTGGTAGAGTTAAGAGGGGGGTTTCATGATCAGGGTATCCTTTGACTCCTTTGTTCTCCAAGGGGATGTTGTCCATTTCCCATCTGTTGGCAGAGTACTCTGATGATAGCCTGTGATGAAAGCTGCAGTTCGTGGTTCATTCTTTTCAGGCATTCCACCTGTTGGTACTCTCCACTGTCTTGGCTTCACCTGAGCTCCTATGAATGCTACATTTCAGGGATCCAGTGAAGATTCTCTTTTAGTTCCATCCTCAGTTGTACTGTGCAACGTTTGCTATGATGCTGCCTCACCCAGCTCTGGCTGGCTAGCTCCAGCCAGTCTCCCCACTATTTGAGGGCCCATCTGGAGAAGGAAATGGCAACCCACTCCAGTATTCTTGCCTGGAGAATGCCATGGACAGAGGAGCCTGGCAGGCTACAGTCTATGGGGTTGCAAGAGTCGGACACGACTTAGCAACTAAACCACTACCACCTAAACATACAAGGACCAAAGTTGGCTCAGGAAAAACTAAGTATCAGGATCTACCTCTTCTTGCCCCACAAAGTGGATGTGACCCTATTTTAATTTCAGGATGGAAGAGTGCCAAAGAAGTGATCTATTCCAGAGTCCTAATTAGGGGAGGAGACAAAGCTCTATCTACCCTTCTTGTTACTCTCCCCTTTCTCTCTCCAAGCCAAGCCTCTCTTTTTCCTTTCTTTCTCCTCTTTCCATCATTGCTGTAGGCTGGAAAGTGCTGTCTTCCCCAACATTGTATTGTCTTTCTCTTTTCCTGATGCATACCTCCAGGTCTGTCTCAAACCTAAGCTCAAGGGTGAATTGTGGGGACTGGGAGTTAAAAAAAAATTGGGAAAGCTCCAGGAGCTGAGTCTTCCAGGTAAGGTAGTTAATATCTAAAAAGACATAATGGGAGGAATGTAGGAAATCTTTTCTTGGGACTATGCTGCTACTGCTAAGTCGCTTCAGTTGTGTCCGACTCTGCGCAACCCCATAGACGGCAGCCCATTAGGCTTTCCCGTCCCTGGGATTCTCCAGGCAAGAAGACTGGAGTGGGTTGCCATTTCCTTCTCCAATGCATGAAAGTGAAAAGTGAAAATGAAGTTGCTCAGTCGTGTCTGACTCTTCACAACCCCATGGACTGCAGCCTACCAGGCTCCTCTGTCCATGGGATTTTCTAGGCAAAAGTACTGGAATGGGGTGCCATTGCCTTCTCTGAATATGTGTCTACATACTCCCTATCCATAAATCTAACAACTTGGTGATTGCTTATAATGGACCTCACTTGTGCAGCATTGGATAAATGTAGATTTTTATTTAATGGCATAATTCTCACCAATTCACATAATTTTTTTTCTGAGTTATGATGTCTAGTGATTCATTTATTGATTTCTGTATATAACTAGGGATGAAATACAAATCCTATTTTGTGCAAAGCTGAATATTACCTTATTCGTTCTCTTTTTATCCTTTCAGGAAAAAATCTATATCTCTTTGTAGTCCCCCAAAGAGTGTTTCAAAATAGCTAGGGAAAAGTCATGTCAAAGTCAGAAAGACAAAGGAGAAAAATACACTAATAATTTTCAAAATATGACCCTATCACAATGGATTGTTTCTCTTTCTAATAAACTTTGTCAGTATGTGTCATTGGTTTGTTTGTTTGTTTAGACAACCAGCTCTTGGATTTATTTCTCAATTCTGATCTATTTCCATGTTCTGTTTCCTTTGTGGAGTTTTGTTTTCTTTGTGTTATTTTTATCTTTTAAAATATCATTCCTTTCTTTCCCCCAATTTACTATTTTGAAATGAATGCTTAATTTATAGATCTTTCCTTTTTTCTTTGTAACAAACATATTTGCTACTATGAATTTTCCTTTGAATGCAGCTTTGCATCTGTTCTTTAAGTTTGGATCCTTACTGTTTAGGTTTTTAAAACTATATTCTAAATTGTTTCTAGTTACATTAGAACATTTAAATTTTACCTCCATAGTTATTTAGGAGAGTACTCTCCCCCGCCCCTCCACCCTACCTCACCGCCCAGAGGAGCAATTTTAACTTCCTTCAAGAACTTTTCCTTTGAATTCACAATTTGGCTGTTTGGTGCAAAAACCCTGTTAACCTGTCTTTTGGGAGAGTACTTTTACATTTCCAAGTGATTGGAATTTTTTTCTTAAATATTAATTTAATATGTGTTCTTAAATAATATTAGTTTCATTTTTGATTATGAAAGAAGCCAAATAAAACCCTGCCATAATATTATAAGTGAGCTCCCAAATATTCAATCATTAGGAATGAGAGATTGGATTATTGTGACATTGATGACATGGCCAAAACAAGTGTATATAACTGGCTGGCTTGAAATTCCAGGGTTCCTTCATGGGAGCTATCTAGGTCCCAGTTGTGGTTTGGCATCTTTTAGTAGCAGTGTCCATATTTTTGGCTTTAATATCCATGCTGATGATTCAGGATCCTGTGACTGGCTAAGACTTTCTGGATAGAAGCCACTATTACAGGATTAGTCTATGAATCCTCCAGTAATGTGGGGACCCCACTTCCACTTCTCTACTTTCCTAGAGAGGTTTTTCTTTGTACTCCCTGTGACTCTTTCTCCCTGCAGTAGAACTTGACTTGTCCCTGTTTGAGAACTGAGGTTCAGTAAAAGACAGACATCAAAAGTCAGTTGTGTTATATCCCAATTCTTATTATTGTAGGAGCATTACTGTGGAGATTATTATTTGGTTGTATGGTTTTAGATATGTACACCAAAAAGGAAAACTGCTTGTCATTTCAGTGTGATAAAGATGCTAGATTCATATTTTCATAACTTTGTATGCACATAACTAGTAATTTTGCTCTGCATATTTTGGTATGTGTTAGTAACTTTTTAAACAACATCTGAACTTTTCTTCATGTCATTAGTATTCTTTGGCAATGTAATTTTTAGAGCATGGTATTCAAACATATGCATGTGCTGTAATTTATTTATTCTTCCCTTTTGTATATTTCAGTTTATTATTTTTGATTTTGATGTGTATTTTAATATGAAATTAGAGTACACATCAGTTTATAGCCTCTAAATTTATAGCCTTACACGCTATATTGATTATTGAGATGAATTCCTAAAAGTGAAGTTCAGTTCAGTTCAGTCACTGAGTCATGTCTGACTCTTTACGACCCCATGAATTGCAGCACGCCAGGCCTCCCTGTCCATCACCAACTCCCAGAGTTTACCCAAACTCATGTCCATCGAGTTGGTGATGCCATCCAGCCATCTCATCCTCTGTCGTCTCCTTCTCCTCCTGCCCCCAGTCCCTCCCAGCATCAGGGTCTTTTCCAATGAGTCAACTCTTTGCATGAAGTGGCCAAAGTATTGGAGTTTCAGCCTCAGCATCAGTCCTTCCAATGAACACCCAGGACTGGTCTCCTTTAGGATAGACTGGTTGGATCTCCTTGTAGTCCAAGGGACTCACAAGAGTCTTCTCCAGCACCACAGCTCAAAAGTGAAGAGACTTGACCAAAGAACATGTGAAAATGTTGTGTTGCTATCTGTCCAATAACAGTAGTTGTTCCAGTTTATTCTCATGTAAGCAGTATATGAGAATGAACATTGTCTCAGATTCTTGCCAGTTCTGTATATTAGCATTTCTTTTCACTTTTTCTAATTTCATACTCAAGAGATAGTATTTCACTGATGTCTTAATATATACTTATTTGTTTACCATTATGTTTAATTTTTAAGGTACTTGTTGACCATTTACTTCCTCTTATTTTTTATTATTAAATTTTTTAATTGACGTATAACTGAGTTACAGTGTTGTGCCAATCTCTGCTGTATCGCACAGTGACTCAGTTTTACCCATATATATTTTCTTTTTAAAATATTCTTTTCCATTATGTTTTATCCCAGAAAACTGGATATAGTTCCCTGTGCTCTACATTAGGACCTTGTTGTTCATCCATTCTAAATGTAGTAGTTTGCATTACCAACCCCAAATTCCCAGTCCATCCTCTCCCTCCTCCCCACCCACTTGACAGCCACAAATCTGATCTCTAGGTCTGTGAGTCTGTTTCTGTTTATAGATAGATTCATTTGTGGCATATTTTAGATTTCACATATAAGTGATATCATATGGTATTGGTCTTTCTCTTTCTGAGTTACTTCACTTAGTATGATAATGTCTAGTTGTATCCATGTTGCTGCAAATGACATTATTTTGTTCTTTTTTATGGCTAAGTAGTATTTCATTGTATATATGTACCACATCTTCTTTATCCATTTATGTGTTGATAAACAATTAGGTTGTTTCCCTGTTTTGGCTTACATAGGGATGCATGTATCTTTTTGATTTAAAGTTTTGTCTGGGTATATGCCCAGGAGTGGGATTGCTGGATCATAAGGTAACTCTGTTTTTAGTTTTATGAAGAACCTTTATACTATTAAATATTTTTCATAGTGGCTGCACCAACTTACATTCCCACCAACAGTGTAGGAGGGTTTTCTTTTCTCCATAACCTCTCCATCTTCCCGTTTTAAATTTTTTTTTTTAATTTTATTTTATTTTTAAACTTTACATAATTGTATTAGTTTTGCCAAATATAAAAATGAATCCACCACAGGTATACATGTGTTCCCCATCCTCAACCCTCCTCCCCCCTCCCTCCCCATACCATCCCTCTGGGTCGTCCCAGTGCACTAGCCCCAAGCATCCAGTATCATGCATCGAACCTGGTCTGGCATCTCGTTTCATACATGATGTTTTACATGTTTCAAAGCCATTCTCCCAAATCTTCCCACCCTCTCCCTCTCCCACAGAGTCCATAAGACTGTTCTATACATCACTGTCTCTTTTGCTGTCTCGTACACAGGGTTATTGTTACCATCTTTCTAAATTCCATATATACGCGTTAGTATCCTGTATTGGTGTTTTTCCTTCTGGCTTACTTCACTCTGTATAATAGGCTCCAGTTTCATCCACCTCATTAGAACTGGTTCAAATGTATTCTTTTTAATGGCTGAGTAATACTCCATTGTGTATATGTACCACAGCTTTCTTATCCATTCATCTGCTGATGGGCATCTAGGTTGCTTCCATGTCCTGGCTATTATAAACAGTGCTGCGATGAACATTGGTGTACATGTGTCTCTTTCCCTTCTGGTTTCCTCAGTGTGTATGCCCAGCAGTGGGATTGCTGGGTCATAAGGCAGTTCTATTTCCAGTTTTTTAAGGAATCTCCACACTTTTCTCCGTAGTGGCTGTACTAGTTTGCATTCCCACCAACAGTGTAAGAGGGTTCCCTTTTCTCCATACCCTCTCCAGCATTTATTATTTGTAGACTTTTCGATCACAGCCATTCTGTAAATTTGTTTTTTATATATAACCTTGTCTATTTTACTGTCAAGATATTATAGATATTATCAAGTTACTTGCTGATTTACAAGAGGTTTATAAATGTCAAATGTATCAAACTTGCATTTATCATGCATTTAAATTGACTATTTCCTTAACATTTAATTATGTCTGTGACTATTTAATCTGTAAAAGTTTTCAACCTTTGTGTAGTCATATCACTTATGTCTACTTTTTATTGTGAATTCTTTCAAATTGATAAATTTATTTATAATTTATTAATATGTTTAGTTACCCTAGGATAAGTAGACATCTCTCATTTTAAAATATTTAAACCTTTTCCTCCTTCTAGAAACTTTTTTTTTGAAAGATCTTTTTCTTTTGTTGTGGACCATTTTTAAAGTCTTTATTGAATTTATTACTGATTGCTTCTGTTTTATGTTTTGTTTTGTTTTTTTTACTATGAGGCATGTGAGATCTTAGCTACCTGACCAGGGATTGGACCTGTACCTTCTGCACCGGAAGGTGAAGTCTTAACCTCTGGACCACCAGGGAAGTCCCTAGAACTTCTTTTAGCATGTGGTAAAGGGGGTGGGCTTTTTAGTAAGTTACTATTATTCTATTATAAACTTTCTCCTTTGAAAATTACTGTTTTTAAAATTTGAAGTAAATGACTGCTCTAAAAATTCTGTTTAGATTCTTTTTTCAGTGTTTGACATTTGTCACTGTACATGAATCCCTAATCATTTGATTAGTTTTTTGTTTCCATTCCTTTCTTGCCCAGTTGACATGTCTTTTTTTTTCTTCTAATGTTTTTAACTTTGGAATGTGGATAATAGTGTTTCTGAAATTTCAGATATTTAAGAATATACCTCTTATTTTTCATCCACGAGTACTAAATTATTGCATCACAACTCCACTTTTTAAAAATTTTCATCTTAAAACTTTTGTAAGATGTTTTTCTATTTTCTGGCTGTTAGGGCTCTGAGAGAGAAAGCAAGGTAATCTTTCTTTTATTTCTTCAAAAGTAACCTGTTTGATTATATGTTTTACTGAATCCTGACAGGATTTTTTCTTAAACTGAAAACATTTAAAAATTCACAGTGCTATGCCTCTGCAGTGATCTCTTTTGATTAATTCTGTCTATAATTATTTTTAATTCACTGTCCAGGTTATTTTTAAAGTAAAAAGTTTGTATTGTATCTTTGATTATTTGGTGTGTTCTGCATATTCTGCTTGGGCTTTCCAGGTGTTGCTAGTGGTAAAGAACCCGCCTGCCAGTGCAGGAGACACAAGAGACGTGGGTTCAATCTCTGGGTCAGGAATATCCCGTGAAGAGGAAAATGGTAACCCGCTCCAGTATTCTTGCCTGGAAAATTCCATGGGTGGTGGAGCATAGTGGGCTGCAGTCCATGAGGCCACAAAGAGTCGGACATGACTGAGCAACAGCAACAACAAACGTATTCTGCTTATATTTTGTGAAGAGAGTCTTCACTTTCTGTCTTCCATCACCATACCTCTTACCCACAACCCATGTTCCACGTAAACAACTTCATTTCTCTTTCTGAATTTGCTTTTCTCTTTGTCCTTTCCCTCTGTGCTCTGGGATGGCTTCTCAAATTTGTCCTCTACATTCCTTAATTATTTTTCTCTTCATGTCAGTTCTGTCTTGCTCTTTCTAAAACAGTGTATCTGTTACACTTTTAGTCTTTATAGATTTTTTTCCTTCTTTAAGCCTGCTCCTTATTACTTCAGTTTATATTTTAGAAAGCATCTACATCACCTTTTAAACCTCACCTTCCATTTCTTTGGTTTTTTTCTTGTAATTTATCAAGAACATGGAGCAAATACTTTATAAAGATTTCTTGTGTTTATTATAGTGAATGTTTTTCCAAAGTATGATTTTTCTCTCCATCTTAAGAGTAATGTTCTTTGCAACCCCTGAATTATAACTTGGGAGGCTTTTTTACATGTTAATTTATTTATTGCATGCAGTAGAGCTGATGAGTTAGATATTATTCTAATTCCTATTTTTCTGTTTTTTTTTTTAACTGAACAATAGTCGATTTATAATATTATGTTAGTTTCAGGTGTATAGCAAAGTGATTCAGAATCTTCAGGTTGTTTTCTAAGTTGTTACAAGATATTGAATATACTGTACCGTGTTATACAGTAAATCCTTGTTGTTTATCTATTTTATATAAAGGATGTGTATCTTTTAATGCTGTAGTCCTAGTTTATCCCTCCTGGGGAGCTTGATTTTAATTTCTATATCTCCAAATGAGGAGTCCTTTCTCTGGCCTTGTGCTCAGCTGAAAGGATTCCTTAGAACTCCTAGTGGGTCCCACCAACGGCTGAAAGATCCTCCTTAGAGCATCCACTAGACAAGCAGCTGAGCCATTTAGCCCTTGAACGAATGTCTGATTTAAAAAAAAAAAAAACTTGAAAAACAAATCTGGCAAAATACAGGTAACATAAATTTCACTAATTTGGTTTTTTAAAATACTGGACCTTAAAGGCTGTCTCTTGCTCCTCTGTCTTGACCTCAAAACACTGTCAGAAAATGCTTGATTCTAATCAGCCTGGACTCGTGTGGTGTGTGGAATGGTGTGTGATGTGTGACATAGGTCCCTTGAAATCCAGAGAAGGCCAGGCTCCTGGGAGTCTCCTCATATCTGAACCCCCCCTTACATGCCAGGGTATGTCAGATGGCTGATTCCTTTTCTATCCCCTTCCATTCCTTCAGTGCTGCTTTATAATATGATGTGATATGATACGATACAATATGGTATGGAAAGGATATGATATAGTAATGATAAGGTATAGTATGATATGGTATGGTATAGAATGATGTGATAAGTATGATACGTTATGATATAGTAATGAGATGACGTATATGCATGTGCTCAGTCCCTCAGTCCTGTCTGACTGTTTGTGACCCTTTAGACTATAGCCTTCCAGGCTCCTCTGTCCATAGGATTTCACAGGCAAGAATACTGGAGTGGGTTGCCATTTCCTCCAACAGGGGATCTCGACCCAGAGATTGAACCATGTCTCCTAGGGCTCTTGCATCGGCAGGCAAATTCTTTACCCCTGAGCTCCCTGGAAAGCCCAGTAATGATATGATATGTTATGGTAATGATAAGGTATAGCATGATATGGTATGGTATGGAATTATATGCTATGGTATGGTATGATATAGATAGTATATGATGGCGGCATAATCTCAGAGACTATAGAAACTGCATTAGCACTGGTACACCAGTATCCAAACCAGCTTCTGCTGCCTCAGGAAGCAGCCTCAGGTGGGTGCTCCTTCCTGTGTGCTGGGGAATTTCTCCCCGGGACTTGGAAGCGACGAACCTGAAAGAATGACACTTGGACAGTCTCTTGCAAGGACTGACAAGTTTATTTCTGCAGTCAAGCCTTCTTATAGAAGCAGGAACAAAGAGCTTAGAGTATACGGCCAGCAGAGCACGTACGGGGTTAACACATAATCAGTAAAAATATTTCAAGGACAGCGCGCTCTAAGTGACCCATGTGCTTATCCCATAACCCGTTTTCTCAAGCAACATCCTTAATATTTATTATTAAATCTTGGCGCCGAGCGTAACCAAAGGCAGGAGATGTTTTTCTGCCCGCAGCACACAAAGCCAGGGTACTTCTGGCCCTTTGCCATTTTCCCAAGGACTTCCTCCTATACGGCTATTTTGTACTGCACTTCCCAACATATCCTCCTTTTGTTTTTAATTTAAGCACGGCAGCTGCTAGTTGGACTCTATTGTGGGAGGCACGGAGTCTTGAGTAGAGACATCTGTATCCTATAAGCAATGACAGAAAAAGCAGGGTGATTAATACATATATAAAAATATTGCTTCCTGAAAACCAAGTTCTAGGGTCTAGAGACGATAGGGTTTTGGTTAAAGTATCATAAAATTGAGTTCTGTACAATTCCTTAGGTACCTTAACTTGAAAATTAGCAACTTGTTGTTTCAACAAATTGATGTCTAAACTTGAGTTATCTGTGAGATCCTGCAAATGCGCTTTAACTTTATCCCAAGGGTATTCAGTGCTATTATAGGGCATGTTAGTCAGACAAAAAGAAGTAAAATTCCAGTGACAACATATACGTATTTGCAAAGTCAGTTGCTGCACTTGATCTCCTAAGTGGATAACCACAGTTTGTAACTCATTAATTCATGTTTGTAATTGCTGATCTATTTGAGTTTGTCAAGTCCAAAGATCATGAGAGTCTTTGTGCCAAGCAGTGATAAAATCATGATTTTGTATAGAATTATGTAAAGCCATATCAGACAAAGTTCCTACAGTCACAGTGGAGATAAGGCTTAAGATGCCTGCAATAATCCACCCAATGATGCATTTAGATCACCTAAGTCCAGTTTTCAACAATACAGAAAGAAATACAGAATCAGTCCAAGGTTCAGTTAAGTTTACGGGAAGCCATAACTCAGATTTTTGTTTAACTAGCACAATTGTGATATGAAGTGGTGTGATTAAGGCAGGTATACAATGCACATGCAGTACAATTGACAATCTTGGCCGATAAGTCAATATCAAAATGCCCTACAATAAACAAGTACAGAAGGTGAACACACGATTAAATATAGCCAGTACCATTGTATAGGAAGGTATAATTAGAAGGACGAAACATACCCACAGTCCCATAAACACTAGCAAAGTGCTGTAAGGCTGCTGGAATTTTCCAAATGTGCCATTGCTCTGGCCCCACACTGGGGACGACAATCCTGGGTCATGGGGGTGATAAGCCCCCATTATACCAATTCAGCAATATGTCCTAATCAGTCCAGAAACTTGTCTTAAATTTATGAAAGCCTCCAGTGCTTGATCTGTTAAACCAGGAGCAGTTATGATGTTCCTCCTGCTCTTCAGAACAGTTTACAAACAACCCGTGAGGTCCCCAGTCAACAAATTTAAATGTATGATTAGTATGATTTTGCTGAATTATAGAAACTTTCCCAAATTGGCCTCGACAGTCAGACCAATGTAACGGTTGTGTCTCCTGTTTTCTTCTCCAAGATACAGTATGACATGAAGGTTCCTCTGGTTGAAACAGTGAGTTCGAATAGTTGGCTATCTGGCCTGGATAATGTCTCTCGGAGCCATTAAGTAAGAAAGATGCCATAGCAAACATTCCCAGACTCAAAGCAGTCCCATTGTTGGCAGAGTATGCCCACCACTGTGGGAAAATAGTCATGCAAAGGGGATGAGATCCGAAACAGATAGGCAAGGTTTTGAATTCCATGGAAATGTTGATTGGCTTTCCCTCATCTTCTTCATGAATTGGTCGCTTTATGGACCAGGGACTTGGAAAATGCATGCTATCATTAGTAAAGATCATAGGGGCTTTATCCACCCAATCCACTATGGAGAGAAGTGGTGGGTTGGGTATGTATGCCCAATAAACATATTCTGCACTTACCCCAGAGGAACAGGAAAGAACAGCTAACATTGCCAGAAACAGCTTATCTGGAGTCATAGGAGTTCCAGTGCTCTTCAGTGTCTGCTCAGCCTGACGAGTCATATTTTTCACTTGAGCCCATGTCGGGTAAGGATTCAGATGATGGCGTTTCCTCATTGGCTCCTCCAGGTTCATTGACGAGACCCTTCGCGTCAACTTCATCACTTTTTGAGGGAGTCCGGTCTTGGGGTCCCTCTCGGTAATGGACATGGCGAAGGGGAACCCAGATTTCCTCTCCATCTGCAACGACAAGACCATAACCCTTGCCTAGGAGTCGTAAGATTCCTGTCAGCCACTGATTAAATTGCTTATACTATATTGGTGTATTGATTTCTAATTTGCTGTTTTTGTCTTCTGCAAAATGTGTATCTGCACAAGTGTCAGAATTATTTTTTGTTAAGTTTAAAAAATTTAGGGAATAAAGAGTTAAAGATAATAATAATTGAGGGTTCATAGGATAAGACATGTATCTCCTCTTCCATATTTCCCCTTTCTGTTTTAATAAATGAGTTTTTAGGGTGCGGAGGGCTCTTTCAATGATGGCTTGACCCTGAGGATTATAGGGTATTCCTGTAATGTGTGTTATGTTCCATTCTGATAAAAATGAACGAAAGGAATACGAGGTGAATGCAGGCCCATTGTCTATTTTCAAGACAGAAGGAATCCCCATAACGGGGAAGGTGAGTAAGAGTGTGGAAATGGCGTGTTTGCTGGATTCTGAAGAGACAGGTACTGCCCAGATAAAGCCTGAAAATGTATCAACTGAGACAAAAAGCAAAGAAAACTTTCCTAAGGAGTAGTGAATGAAATCAGATTGCCAAAGGAAATTAGGCTGTTGCCCCTGGGGATTAACTCCTGAAATCGTAGTTCGTAAGTGCAGAGGGGCGCAGACATCACAGGTTTTAATAATACGCCGCACTTCAGTGAGAGGAATATGGTATTTAGAGTGCAATCTGTTAGCATTGGTGTGAAGATTAGCATGTTCGTCACTGGCAGACGTAAAAATGGGAGCTATGAGCCTGTCAACAGCATCATTTCCTGCAACCAGAGGGCCAGGTAAACCTGAATGAGCACATATATGTGAAATAAAGAAAGGTTCCATACGTGAGCGAATTAAAGCTTGAGTCTGTGAAAAGAGAGTTTATAATTCTTCATCTAGGTTGTATAAAAAGGCAGTAACAAAATCAGGAAAAAGGGAAGCAAGGTATTTGGAATCAGTATATACGTTGAAGGATAATGGTTGAAGCGACAAAAGAGCACATAAAGCATACAATTCAACTCTTTGTACTGAAGAATAGGTAATGGGTAATTTCTCTTTGATATCAGGGCTGACAATCCCTGCTATGCCTTTCTTGTTGCCATCCATGAAATAGGTGGGTGCATTGGAAATAGGCTGGGATGCAATGATATTAGTTACAATGAATTTAGTACATTGTAGAAAGCACCATAATTTTCCTTTCGGCAAATGAAATGAGATAACATTTTGAAAATCACTTAATGCTATTTGCATGGTCAAGTTATACTGTAAGGCAATTTCCAATTCCTTTTTTGTCAAGGGAACGTGTATTGCATATGGATCAAATCCAGTCAAAGTTTTTACACGGCTTCTTCCTGACACAATTAAGTGCCCTATTTTCTCAATATATGATACAATTTTTTAAGACTGTTTAGTGTGTAAATATACCCATTCTATTGGGCTATGCTGAGCTATAATTGCAGTGGGCCAATGTTCAGTGGGGAATATATATAAAGAAACTGGTTGATCATAATCTAGCCAAGTTGAAAAAGATTGTTGAATGCATTTCTCCACTAAGGCCAGTTCTTCTTTGGCCTCTTTTGTTAGCTGCCTAGGGCTATTAGGCTCAGGGGATCCCTCTAAAATTTTAAATAGATTTTGTAAGGCACAGGTGGGGATCCTGACAGACGGCCGCAGCCAATTAATATCTACTAGCAATTTTTGAAAATCATTCAGCGAGGGTAGAGATTGCACAGAAATTTGAGTTTTTGGAGGTTTGGTTTTAGATTCTTCCATCAGATCAGATCAGATCAGATCAGTCACTCAGTCGTGTCTGACTCTTTGCAACCCCATGAATCGCAGCACGCCAGGCCTCCCTGTCCTTCACCAACTCCTGGAGTTCACCCAGACTCACGTCCATCGAGTCAATGATGCCATCCAGCCATCTCATCCTCTGTCGTCCCCTTCTCCTCTTGCCCCCAATCCCTCCCAGCATCAGAGTCTTTTCCAATGAGTCAACTCTTCACATGAGGTGGCCAAAGTACTAGAGTTTCAGCTTTAGCATCATTCCTTCCAAAGAAATCCCAGGGCTGATCTCCTTCACAATGGACTGGTTGGATGTCCTTGCAGTCCAAGGGACTCTCAAGAGTCTTCTCCAACACCACACTTCAAAAGCATCAATTCTTCAGCCCTCAGCCTTCTTCACAGTCCAACTCTCACATCCATACATGACCACAGGAAAAACCATAGCCTTGACTAGACAGACCTTTGTTGGCAAAGTAATGTCTCTGCTTTTGAATATGCTATCTAGGTTGGTCATAATTTTCCTTCCAAGGAGTAAGCGTCTTTTAATTTCATGGCTGCAGTAACCATCTGCAGTGATTTTGGAGCCCCCAAAAATAAAGTCTGACACTGTTTCCACTGTTTCCCCATCTATTTCCCATGAAGTGATTGGACTGGATGCCATGATCTTCGTTTTCTGAATGTTGAGCTTTAAGCCCACTTTTTCACTCTCCACTTTCACTTTCATCAAGAGACTTTTGAGTTCCTCTTCACTTTCTGCCATAAGGGTGGTGTCATCTGCAAATCTGAGGTTATTGGTATTTCTCCCGGCAATCTTGATTCCAGCTTGTGCTTCTTCCAGTCCAGCGTTTCTCATGATGTACTCTGCATATAAGTTAAATAAACAGGGTGACAATATACAGCCTTGATGTACTCCTTTTCCTATTTGGAACCAGTCTGTTGTTCCATGTCCAGTTCTAACTGTTGCTTCCTGACCTGCATACAAATTTCTGAAGAGGCAGATCAGGTGGTCTGGTATTCCCATCTCTTTCAGAATTTTCCACAGTTTATTGTGATCCACACAGTCAAAGGCTTTGGCATAGTCAATAAAGCAGAAATAGATGCTTTTCTGGAACTCTCTTGCTTTTTCCATGATCCAGCGTATGTTGGCAATTTGATCTCTGGTTCCTCTGCCTTTTCTAAATCCAGCTTGAACATAAGGAAGTTCACAGTTCACATATTGCTGAAGCCTGGCTTGGAGAATTTTGAGCATTACTTTACTAGCGTGTGAGGTGAGTGCAATTGTGTGGTAGTTTGAGCATTCTTTGGCATTGCCTTTCTTTGAGATTGGAATGAAAACTGACCTTTTCCAGTCCTGTGGCCACTGCTGAGTTTTCCAAATTTGCTGTCATATTGAGTGCAGCACTTTCACAGCATCATCTTTCAGGATTTGGAATAGCTCAACTGGAATTCCATCACCTCCACTAGCTTTGTTTGTAGTGATGCTTTCTAAGGCCCACTTGACTTCATATTCCAGGATGTCTGGCTCTAGGTCAGTGATCACACCATCGTGATTATCTGGGTCGTGAAGATCTTTTTTGTACAGTTCTGTGTATTCTTGCCACCTCTTCTTAATGTCTTCTGCTTCTGTTAGGTCCATACCATTTCTGTCCTTTATCGAGCCCATCTTTGCATGAAATGTTCCCTTGGTATCTCTGATTTTCTTGAAGAGATCCCTAGTCTTTTCCATTCTGTTGTTTTCCTCTATTTCTTTGCATTGATCGCTGAAGAAGGCTTTCTTATCTCTTCTTGCTATTCTTTGGAACTCTGCATTCAGATGTTTATATCTTTCCTTTTCTCCTTTGCTTTTTGCTTCTCTTCTTTTCACAGCTATTTGTAAGGCTTCCGCAGACAGCCATTTTGTTTTTTTGTATTTCTTTTCCATGGGGATGGTCTTGATCCCTGTCTCCTGTACAATGTCACGAACCTCAGTCCATAGTTCATCAGGCACTCTATCTATCAGATCTAGGCCCTTAAATCTATTTCTCACTTCCACTGTCTAATCATAAGGGATTCGATTTAGGTCATACCTGAATGGTCTAGTGGTTTTCCCTACTTTCTTCAATTTAAGTCTGAATTTGGCAATAAAGAGTTCATGGTTTGAGCCACAGTCAGCTCCCGGTCTTGTCTTTGCCGACTGTATAGAGCTTCTCCATCTTTGGCTGCAAAGAATATAATCAGTCTGATTTCGGTGTTGACCATCTGGTGATTTCCATGTATAGAGTCTTCTCTTGTGTTGTTGGAAGAGGGTGTTTGTTATGACCAGTGCATTTTCTTGGCAAAACTCTATTGGTCTTTGCCCTGCTTCATTCCGTATTCCAAGGCTAAATTTGCTTGTTACCCCAGGTGTTTCTTGACTTCCTACTTTTGCATTCCAGTCCCCAATAATGAAAAGGACATCGTTTTTGGGTATTAGTTCTAAAAGGTCTTGTAGGTCTTCATAGAACTGTTCAACTTCAGCTTCTTCAGCATTACTGGTTGGGGCATAGACTTGGATTACTGTGATATTGAATGGTTTGCCTTGGAGACGAACAGAGATCATTCTGTCGTTTTTGAGATTGCATCCAAGTATTGTATTTCGGACTCTTTTGTTGACCATGATGGCTACTCCATTTCTTCTGAGGGATTCCTGCCCACAGTAGTAGATATAATGGTCATCTGAGTTAAATTCACCCATTTCAGTCCATTTCAGTTAGCTGATTCCTAGAATGTCGACAGTTACTCTTGCCATCTCTTGTTTGACCACTTCCAATTTACCTTGATTCATGGACCTGACATTCCAGGTTCCTATGCAATATTGCTCTTTACAGCATCAGACCTTGCTTCTATCACCAGTCACATCCACAGCTGGGTATTCTTTCTGCTTTGGCTGCATCCCTTCATTCTTTCTGGAGTTATTTCTCCACTGATCTCCAGTAGCATATTGGGCACCTACTGACCTGGGGAGTTTCTCTTTCAGTATCCTATCATTTTGCCTTTTCATACTGTTCATGGGGTTCTCAAGACAAGAATACTGAAGTGGTTTGCCATTCCCTTCTCCAGTGGACCACATTCTGTCAGATCTCTCCACCATGACCCGCCCATCTTGGGTTGCCCCACAGGCATGGCTTAGTTTCATTGAGTTAGACAAGGCTGTGGTCCTAGTGTGATTAGATTGACTAGTTTTCTGTGAGTGGTTGCAGTGTGTCTGCCCTCTGATGCCCTCTTGCCACACCTACCGTCTTACTTGGGTTTCTCTTACCTTGGGCGTGGGGTATCTCTTCACGGCTGCTCCAGCAAAACGCAGCCAATGCTCCTTACCTTGGACAAGGGGTATCTCCTCACCGCTGCCCTTCCTGACCTTCACCATGGGATAGCTCCTCTAGGCCCTCCTGTGCCCGCGCGGCCATGGTGTGGGGTTGGTCCTCCCGGCCACCGCCCCTGGTCACAGGCTTAGGGGAGTGGGGTAGCTCCTCCCGCTCGCCGCCCCTGGCCTCGGGCTTCAGGGCATGGAGTATCTCCTCCCTGCCGCTGCCCCTGACCTTGGACGCTGGGTATCTCCTCTCGGCCACACCCCCCACCCCTGACCTCGGATGCGGGGTGCTCCTCTCTGCCGTTCCTGCACCATCGCAGTCTGGCACTCTCAGCCGCTGCCCCTGACCTTGGACGTGGGGTAACTCCTCTTGGCCGCCGTCCTTCGGGCATGGGGTCCTCCCGGCTTCTGCTCCTGACGTCAAACGTCCTAAATAATTAAAGGGTGCTTTCCACTGGATTTTATCTGGTGCAACAAGCAGGCCATGATTTTGAAGAGTAGTAGTAACTTCATTAGATCAGATCAGATCAGACCAGATCAGTCGTTCAGTCGTGTCCGACTCTTTGCGACCCCATGAACCACAGCACGCCAGGCCTCCCTGTCCATCACCAACTCCCAGAGTTCACTCAGACTCATGTCCATCGAGTCAGTGATGCCATCCAGCCATCTCATCCTCTGTCGTCCCCTTCTCCTCCTGCCCCCAATCCCTCCCAGCATCGGAGTCTTTTCCAATGAGTCAACTCTTCGCATGAGGTGGCCAAAGTACTGGAGTTTCAGAGTTCAGATTCCATAGAAGTATGTCATCCATGTAATGAATTATAAACGCAGTAGGATACTTATATCTAATGGGTTGTAATAAAACAGATATGAGATATTGGCAAATGGTAGGAGAGTTCATCATTCCCTGAGGTAGCACCTTCCATTGAAATCTTTTAACAGCAGCCATGTGATTTATAGAAGGAACTGAAAAGGCAAAACGTTTTCTATCTTTAGGGTGCAGAGGTATAGTAAAAAAGCAGTCTTGTAAGTCAATAATAACTATAGACCATCCTTTTGGTACCATAGAAGGGGAGGGCAATATGGGTTGTAAGGGCCCCATAGGTAACATGGTATTATTAACATTTCTTAAATCTATCAACATTCGCCATTTTCCTGATTTCTTTTTTATTATAAAAACAGGGTAATTCCACGGGGAAAATGAAGGTTCTATATGAGCTTCTTGTAATTGTTCATTTAATAATTGCGTAAGAGCTACCAATTTTTCTTTAGTTAAGGGCCACTGAGGTGTCCATACTGGCGTATCAGATTCCCAGTCGAGAGGCAGTGGTGTTAACTCAATGGCCCCCATTAAAAAGGTTCATTTAAAGAAATTGTGGCTTTCATTTGTTTAAGAAAATCCCGTCCCCATAAATTGATAGGGATATTAGTAATATATGGTTTAAGATAAGCTACAATTTGATCAGGGCCATACACTTGTAAATAGGATGCACTGACAAAAGTTTGTGTGGCATTAGCTTCACCCACTCCTAATAGTCTAGAAGGAGCCACAACCTTACCCCAATCAAGGGGCCATTCTGCAGCTCTAATGATTGAAATGTCAGCTCCAGTATCTAACATGCCTGTGAAATTTTTTCCCCATATGTGTAAAGTAAGCATGGGTTTCTGATGTTCTTTAATAAGGTAGATAGTGCAGCAGTAAGGTTGGTACTGCCAAAGCCTCCCTGCTGAACTTTATCAGATGCCTTCATTGGTTTGACATGGTAAAAGTAATAATTGTGCAAAATGTTCCCCTTTTTGTAAGTATACATTTCCCATTTTCACAACATTTACCATAACATGTATTTCCCCTTCATAATCTTCATCCACAACACTGGTCAATACCACTAAACCTCTCATTGTGCAGCTACTACGTCCCAAAATCAGTCCCACTGTCCCAGGTGGAATCGGGCTGTAATATCCAGTGGGAATTTTGTGGGGGTTGTATAATTCTATTAGTTCCATATCATAAGGACTAGGTATATCAATGCAAGCACTCTTGGATGTAGTTGCTTGTAGCATCATAACGCTAGGTCCTCCTTTTGTAGCGGGGCTAGAGGACGGCCCCTTTATCAGTTTCCCTGTTGTTTTTGTTGTGCACCGGGGTTCAAGGTCTTTCCATCCTTATCAAATTTAGAATGACATTCATTCAGCCAATGGAACCCCTTTTTACGTCTTGGACATACTCTTGGGGGTCTGTTCTTATTAGAAGTAGTATTATTTTTTCCGGCCTGTGTTGGTATGTGGCATTTTTTTTTTCATATGGCCGGGTTTCCCACAGTTAAAACATTTGGCATTAGCAGCTTTCTGTACATTAAAGGTTTCCAATGCTGCCAGTTTTGCTCTATGGAACATAGATCTGATATCCCTACATGCTTTCAAATATTCCATAAGAGAGCCAGTCTCTTGAATTGGTCTGAGCACGGATTGACATTCCTCATTAGCATTTTCAAAAGCAAGTTGTTTTAAAATAATGTTTGTAAAGTCACATCCTTAATAGATTTTTCAACTGCATCCTTTAATTTTCCTATAAATTGAGAATATTCCTCCTCATGTCCTTGAATAATCTTAACAAATGAACCGTCAGAGTTAGTGCTATCAACCTTTGCCCACGCCCTGCAGGCAGTTTCTTTAATGAAATGCAACATCTCAGGGGTAATATTAGCTAATTGCGCCATTACATCAGTCATAGTCCCTGTTCCAGTCAGTATATCATAAGTTAAATTGGCAGGGTTACCACGAGATTGCTGGTCAATCATCAGCTGTCGGGCCTCATCACTAACCCACATTTGCCACTGCAGTAATTGTTGAGGATTTAAAACCATCTTTGCTACTTGAAAAAAATCATATGACATCCAATGGTCAGCCCATCCTCTGAGAAATTCTGTACAGTAAGGAGAAGTAGGTCCATACAGAGTACATGCTTTCTTAAAGTTAGACAACATGCCAAAATCTACACTGGCCCCAGAATTTCGACCCTGGACGAGTTGATCAAATTGTATTGGGAAAGCGAAAGCACAAGCAGGCATCTCCTGAGGAGGAGTGAAGCGGTTAGTACGAGCAAGGTTAGCAACAGCAGTTACAGATGGAGCAGAAGGAAAAGCCTCAGATTTGGGCTGTCCGCTGAACAAAATGACTTCCGCCTTAAGTGGTTTCGGTTTTGACACATCCTTAATAGATACATCCTCAAGTTGTTTTTCCAGGGTTTGTGTTTGATTGATCATGACATTCTTGCATTTCAAAGCACCTTGCATGTCTTGTTCATCAAGCTCGTATTCATGCAAAGACCGAACAGTCTCTACCTCCAAATCAACATTATGTCCTTCAGTTTGTTCTATGACAGCCCGTATGAGTGACCAAGTAACCCACTATTGAGGAGGAATGCGAACTCCCTGCCGATATGCTCGCAAAACATTATTCTTAACCCTTTTCCATACATCAAGATCAAGTGTCCCCTCTTCCTGGAACCATGGATTATGTTCCAATAGTATATGATAGCAGTCATTCAACTGATCTCTTGAAACATTAACACCGTTTTGTTTCAAAAAATGATGCATTATAAAAATGAAAGGAATTTTACTGCTATGTTGTCCCATCCTGCTTACCTCTTTATGCAGGGGCTCCTCGCTTTGTTTAGCCTTCCTTTCAAGTCCCTGTTCGGGCGCCACCTGCTGGGGATTTTCTCCCCGGGACTTGGAAGCGATGAACCTGAATGAATGACACTCGGACAGTCTCTTGCAAGGACTGACAAGTTTATTTCTGCAGTCAAGCCTTTTTATAGAAGCAGGAACAAAGAGCTTAGAGTACACGGCCAGCAGGGCACGTACTGGGTTAACACATAATCAGTAAAAATATTTCAAGGACAGTGCGCTCTAAGTGACCCATGTGCTTATCCCATAACCCGTTTTCTCAAGCAACATCCTTAATATTTATTATTAAATCTTGGCGCCAAGCATAACCAAAGGCAGGAGATGTTTTTCTGCCCGCAGCACACAAAGCCGGAGTACTTCTGGCCCTTCGCCATTTTCCCAAGGACTTCCTCTTATACGGCTATTTTGTACTGCACTTCCCAACACTGTGTGGGAGCAGCCACCTGACTTTCTGGTTGGGACAGATTCTCCATGCCATAGGTAAATAAAGAGAGATAGTGGGAGGAAGATCAAAGCCACTTTTTAATTTTTTTCCCTGGACCTGCTCTGTTTCAGGGTTGAAGATTTACATCAGCTGCTGATAATTTCTCTACATGATGCCGTATTGCTAATAACATTTCCTCCCCAAACCTGATACTTTTCTGAAGCAGCTATCTGTTGCCATCAGAATGTGTGCTTGTCATTGTGTGTAGGCTTGTGTACTTCGACGAGAATGTAAATAGTCTGGAAAAGGGAGAGTTGGGTACTGTTTACTGTCTACTGTCTTACACTGAAAGTTGTAGTAATGTTTTATTGAATATTTTTCTGATGTCTGTGTTCACACTGGAATCATAACTGTGAGCTTTGGAGAACTCAAGGTGAGTGTGAATTAGAGCTTTAGCTAAACATGACTGTTTTAGCTAAACATGACTCTGGAACAGCTGATTTTTTACTCTCCTACCCCTTTCCTCTGCACCCCACTCTCCAAGTAGATGAAGGCTATTAAATTTTACTTTCAAAAATAATAGAATTCACTTTGGTTTCTTTCCTTTTATAAGTAGTGGTACTCTGTGTCCTGATTTTGAAAATTCAGTATTTTTTTTCTATTTTTTTTATTGGAGTATAATTGCTTTGCAGTGTTGTGTTTTTGCTGTTTAACGATGTGAATCAGCTATATGTATATATACACACATGGCCTTCCTCTTAAACCTCCCTCCCACTCCTCTAGGTCATCACAGAGGCCTGAGCTAAGCTCCCTGTGCTATAAAGCAGGTTCACGTTAGCTATCTATTTTACACATGGGCTTCCCTGGTGGCTCAGTCGGTAAAGAATCTGCCTGCAATACAGGAGACCTGGGTTCGATCCCTGGATTGGGAAGATCCCCCTGGAGAAGGAAATGGCAACACACTCCAGTATTCTTTCCTGGGAAATCCAATGGATAGAGAAGCCTGGCGGGCTACAGTCCATGGGGTCATAAAGAGTTGGACCTGACTGAGCGACTAAACCACCACAGCATATATATGTCGGTGTCATTCTCTCAGTTTGTCTCATGCTCTCAGTATGTTTTAAAGTTGCCTTGAGTCTCATTGCTGGATTCATTTTAAATGAGACTTTAAATCTTGCATTTTACCTATTTCCCTAGTTCCCGATCCTATGTGCTAATTGCAGCTCTTCTTTTAAAGGTATACAGTGGGTTCTCCTCCATCTCTGCACTTCTGGTGTTCCCTGTTTGAACATGGATTTATGGTGCTTCCCAGATTGACATTTTTTCAGTCCCTTCATTCTCTGGTGCCTCTGGCACATCTTTGGCCTCTCTTGTGTGATGTAAGCTGCAGGGCACAGTTGTCTAGGGAAGGTGACCCAGGGCTTCAGAACACGGGCTGTGGACCCTGCCAGGCTCCTGTGGACACATCAACATGTGGACAGCAAAGCCAGGATGAGCCTGCAAGACATGAAGGAATGTTCTGCTCTTTCCTTTGCTTTGGAGAGTATGTGGACAGGGGATCCAGAGTTCAGGAAGAAATGGTGTCTGATTGGCTCAACTCTCACTTTGGAGGTGGCTGGAGGTGGAATTTAATTTTCTGCTTCCTATCACTCCACTGCCTCCTCGACAGGCCTCTCTTCACACAGAGCCAGGGTATTTCTTTTTATGACATCAGAAGCGACATGAGACACTTGGCAGACAATACTGTTGGCACCCGTGTGTCAAAGTAGATGCTTCCATTGCAATGTAAATCAAGGTTGCCTTAATGCTGTCTGGCCTTGTATATTAATTCACTGTGCTCTTATTAGACATTTTCCTTGAACCAACAGGCATTAGGATAAAATAACAGAAAAAAAGCCTGAATGTCTGAGGAAGGAATAAAGATTTTTTTCCCAAGGCTTATAGAGAAGCACAAACATTTTGAAAGATGAGTTTCTAACAGAGGAAATATTGAGAGATGAGACTGGGACACAGCAGAAGGGATGTGAAGAGAAGAAAAGGAAATAAAAATAAATCCTCATCTGCCAGTAGAAGCTTTTTTTTTAGAGCCACTAGCAGAAGCTGCTCTGTGGTTTCAGGGTGCAAAGGTTCTGAACCTCTCATTTGGGGACTGAAAAAGAGGCTCTTAAAAGAGCTATTGATGCTTTGAGTAAACTTGAGGGAAGTGTTCTTGTGTCCTGATGTCTTATTTCATGGCTTCTTTTGCTATTAAGAAGATGATTATGGCTTTAGTATATTTATCTGTACTCACTTCAGAAGTTAGCTTATTCAGGGCTGTTAAATCTATCTTATCTATACTCTCAGATTTAAAAACCTTTCTTTTGTTCCACAAAGTACTAAGACTACATGCTGTAAATAATCAGTCAGTAACTTCTTGGGAACAGTCATATCCACAGGCATAAATATTTCTAAAGATAATTTTATAGGGGCATAACCTGTGCTTTTGAAATTATTGAAAAATATTTTCTATTGTCTGGTTAGGTATTGTTGCTAGTTATAAAAACACTAGAATTCTCTAACATATAATTTTTAAACTGCAGTATTCCACAGTGGCCACAGGACTGGAAAAGGTCAGTTTTCATTCTGATCCCAAAGAAAGGCAATGCCAAAGAATGCTCAAACTACCGCACAATTGCACTCATTTCACATGCTAGTAAAGTAATGCTTAAAATTCTCCAGGCCAGGCTTCAGCAATATGTGAACCATGAACTTCCTGATGTTCAAGCTGGTTTTAGAAAAGGCAGAGGAACCAGAGATCAAATTGCCAACATCTTCTGGATCATGGAAAAAGCAAGAGAGTTCCAGAAAAGCATCTATTTCTGCTTTATTGACTATGCCAAAGCCTTTGACTGTGTGGATCACAATAAACTGTGGAAAATTCTGAAAGAGATGGGACTACCAGACCACCTGACCTGCCTCTTGAGAAATTTGTATGCAGGTCAGGAAGCAACAGTTAGAACTGGACATGGAACAACAGACTGGTTCCAAATAGGAAAAGGAGTACGTCAAGGCTGTATATTGTCACCCTGTTTATTTAACTTATATGCAGAATACATCATGAGAAACACTGCTCTGGAAGAAGCACAAGCTGGAATCAAGATTGGTGGGACAAATATCAATAACCTCAGATATGCAGATGACACCACACACCCTTATGGCAGAAAGTGAAGAGGAACTAAAAAGCCTCTTGATGAAAGTGAAAGTGGAGAGTGAAAAAGTTGGCTTAAAGCTCAACATTCAGAAAACGAAGATCATGGCATCCAGTCCCATCACTTCGTGGCAAACAGATGGGGAAACAGTGGAAACAGTGTCAGAGTTTATTTTTCTGGGCTCCAAAATCATTGCAGATGGTGAGTACAGCCATGAAATTAAAAGACGCTTACTCCTTGGAAGGAAAGTTATGACCAACCTAGACAGCATATTAAAAAGCAGAGACATTGCCAACAAAGGTCTGTCTAGTCAAGGCTATGGTTTTTTCTGTGGTCATGTATGGATGTGAGAGTTGGACTGTGAAGACAGCTGAGCACGGAAGAATTGATGCTTTTGAAGTGTGGTGTTGGAGAAGACTCTTGAGAGTCCCTTGGACTGCAAGGAGATCCAACCAGTCCATTCTGAAGGACATCATCCCTGGGATTTCTTTGGAAGGAATGATGCTAAAGCTGAAACTCTAGTACTTTGGCCACCTCATGCAAAGAGTTGACTCATTGGAAAAGACTCTGATGCTGGGAGGGATTGGGGGCAAGAGGAGAAGGGGACGACAGAGGATGAGATGGCTGGATGGCATCACTGACTCGATGGACGTGAGTCTGAGTAAACTCTGGGAGTTGGTGATGGACAGGGAGGCCTGGTGTGCTGTAATTCATGGGGTCGCAAAGAGTTGGACACGACTGAGCGACTGAACTGAACTGATTCCAAAAAACTAAAGTTGTAGGTTGTAAAGACCATTAATTTTGAAAATGATTCAAATCTCTCACTGTTTCTGGAACCTTAGTTGGATGCAAGTGGCATCCTTACATGCTGTCTGGAGGATTTATTCAACATTCATATTTTCTTTTTGAGATTATACCTCATTATTTCTTTACTCTATGCGATATAATATAATGTGTCAGTCAGAAACTTTGTATCTATTAATGCCATATGTGTGTGTGTGTGTGTGTGTGTGTGTGTGTGTGTGCTTCCCTCGTGACTCAGACGTAAAGAATGTGCGTGTACTGCAGGAGATCTGGATCGATCCCTGGGTTGGGAAGATCCCCTGGAGGAGGACATGGCAACCCAATCCAGTATTCTTGCCTGGAGAATTCCATGGACAGAGGAGCCTGGTGAGCTACCACCTATGGGGTCACAAAGAGTCAGACACAACTAAGTTTTTATGCATATATATATATATATATATATATAATTTTTTTTTGGCTGCACCATGTGGCATGAGAGATCTTAGTTACGTGACCAGGGATTGAACCCATGACCCCTGAATTGGAAGTTCAGAGTCTTAACCACTGGACCACCAGGGAAGTACCTATAGTATATATTTTATAACATATTTGCTGCTTTGATATTTCAGAAAAACACCTGTATTTTACATGTTTATATTTGTGAATGTAGCTTTACTGTTTGTACATGAAGTTTGTGAGCAAATTTTTGTGGTTTTCATTTGGGGATTTGTCCAACACTCCCTGTTTATTTTCTAGATACCAAAGTACTCGTGTTTTCCTTGCCTGGGGAATATTATTCAGTAAAGTCCGTGCCTTGTCTGATTCTGTCACCGCAGTTTTCTGGCCCCCAGTGTGTTAGGTTTTGAGTCCTTTTGTCCTGTGTCAATAGTAGTATTAGGTTTTTGAAGGTATACTTCCCCCTGTTGCATTGCAAGAGAGACACATAGGGAGTTTCACATGGTAAAACAGTAATGATAACAAAACCCGATTTGTAACTGTGTGCTTGCGTGTGAGTATATCAAATAAAATCTTGTAATTGGAGGAGGATGGATTAAAACCGGAAGGATGAAAACTCGTATCTGTAATCATTTCTTAAATGGAGAACATACATTAAGAAATAATTTGAATAAGTAGACAGGAAGTCTTATGATATTTGTACTTAGGAGAATCTTTTCTAGTAAAGAATTTAGAGATTAGTGATCATTTATCTCTGTAGTTCATCACAGAACCCCTGCTTCTGTAGGTTCTTTTGAGAACTCTTTGTAAATTCACAGAGCATTGGAAACTTTTTATAGAAATTTAACTTTAGATAAATAATGATTTTAAAAGTATATGGCCAAAGCAAAGATTTAGTGTTACTCATATTTATGGTGGGCTTCTGCTGGAAGATCCTTTTAATCAAGATGCATATTCTAAGCTAAGAGGTCTCCACATAAAAATCAATTATATAGTGTATTAACTACTCATGTATATAAACTGTAGGCTGCTTTCTTAGTAAAAGCTCTAACAATCTGAAAATATCTAGATTTTACAAAATTTTGAACAGTATAGGATTTCCTTTATTTTCTTCAAAAGTGAGATAAGACATGTATCAAATTTAAAAGATTGTTTTATATCATCTTCACTATAAAACCAGTAAAAATCAGTGCAGGGGTGGTGTTTGGGGATAGTCAAATGTGGGACTGTTAGTGTTTTTATGAATGTAGTTTACAACTCTATGAATTTTACACAGTGTACCAAATTCTTTAAAATGCAACTTATTTAAATTAATTAACAAGTTTAGAGGCAGGACTTCTAGATGGTAGAGTGAAGGTAGTCACTACATGCCATTGGATTTCTATATGCAAAAACATGAGTTTAGACTCTTATTCACAGCACAGCATACACACAAAATTAACTCAACGTGGATTATAGATGTAAGTGTTAAAACCATAAGGTTTCCAGAAGAAAACACAGAAAATTTTGTGGCCTTGGATCAGATAGAATTCTCAGATACAACATCAGAAGTGTAATCAATAGAGGAAAAAATGGATAAATTATATTCCATCAAAATTAAAAGCTTTGTGCTTCCACTGCTAAGAATATGAAAAAGATAATCCACAGATTGGGAGTAAATATTTATAAATTGTATACCCAATAAGAGATCTGTATGTGGAATATATCAAGAACTCTTGGGACTTCCTGGGTGGTCCAGTGGTTAAAAAAAACACCTTGCAATGCTGGGGACAAGGGTTCAATTCCTGGTTGGGGAGCTAAGATCCCACATGCCTTGGGGCAACGAAGAGCACGTGCCACAACTGCTGCGTCCATGCACCCTGGAACCCTCGGCACAACTAGGTAGTCCGTGCACCGAAACAAAAGATCCTGCATGCTGCAACCGAGACCCAACACAGCCAAATAAATAAATTTTTTAGAATAAAATAAATTTGTCTTAAGAAGACAATTTAAAAATGGACAGAAGATTTGAAAAGACATTTCACCAAATAAGATATACTATGATATAAATGGCCAATAAAGCATATGAAAAAAATGTTTAACTTCATTAGTCATTAGGGAAAATCAGATCACAATGTCTATGAGATCAACACTTCACACCTTTTGTGAGGGTTCATCTAGTAATTCCACCATGAGGCAGGGCAGCTCCCTCCTAAAGCTTATGACAGTTGTCCTTGGTGTGACCCAAGAAAGGTTTATTACACAAACTGGGATGTCTTGAAGTTGGGGAAGGGGAGAATGGCTCTCCAGGAAAAGTT
Source organism: Bos indicus x Bos taurus (assembly GCF_003369695.1). Classification (NCBI taxonomy): domain Eukaryota; kingdom Metazoa; phylum Chordata; class Mammalia; order Artiodactyla; family Bovidae; genus Bos; species Bos indicus x Bos taurus. The sequence goes on from NC_040088.1 coordinate 51,494,993, forward strand.
CAGGAACAGAGAGAGAGACAAAGTGAACAATGAGTACATAGGAGTTTTGTAAGCTCCTTATGAGTCCATGGATAACCCTAAGGCCTGAGGCAATTTACATTTGAGGGATTATTACAAGAGTGACTAAAAATCAGTATCTTTTGGCTCCAGGAATTGTAATTTTTTTTTCTTATTATGAAAGCCATGAGCTTTGCCATCCTGAGTCCTGTTCAAATTGCCATAGTCAAAATAATGCCATTTGCAACAATATGGATGGACCTAGAGGTTGTCATACTGAGTGAAGTAAGTTAGACACAGAAAGACAATCATCGTATGGTATAACTTATATGTGAAATCTAAAAAAGAAAAGAGGGCACAAATAAACCTAGTTACAGAACAGAAGTCGAGTCACAGATGAAGAAAAAATGTTATGATTACCAGGGGATAAAGAGAGAGAAATAAATTGAGAGATTGAGACTGACATATACACACTACTGTATATAAAATAGATAACTACTGTAGAGCACAGGGAACTCTACTCAATACTCTGTAATGACCTATATCGGAAAAGACTCTAAAAAAGTGAGTGGATATGTATATGTATAACTGATTCACTTTGCTGTACACCTGAAACTAACAAAACATTATAAATCAACTCTACTCCAATAAATTAAAAAAAAAAAATAGCCATAATCTATGGAGCCAAAGCTGACATTCTACTGAAGAATATTGGTGCTGGGAGCTAATTTAAGATCTTCCTTTCCTCCTGGAAAGATGCACACAGTTGTAAAAATGTTGAGTCTGTGTTTTATAATTGAAGATGCCTAAATGTGTGTGTGTTATACCAAAGATTGTGATGAGACCTGCAAAAAGGCAGAAGGACATCTGTTTCCTACAAAGAGAGACCTGTAGATAGCTAGCCTCTACAATGGTCATAATGGGGCAGGGGAGGATAGTAGGCTTTAGCAGACAGCTTTCTTAAGGCATGTAGATTAGCCTGTTTTGAGAGGAAGGCCCTCACTTTCAGTAGGTCCCTTTGTTTCATCTGCCTTCATCTCCAGCTGGGCTCCAGCTTTGAGAAGGGATTGCAGATGGGGAGGTGTCACTAAGTGGGAAAGGGAATTCTCTTTGGGTTTAATAGATCTGTAGGTGAGTAGTGTTCCCTTTTTTGGATAGAATGAGAAGAGGGACCCTAGTTATATTTTGGTAGGATATCTTAAGACCTAAAAGTCAGAAGTTCAGGGTAAATATAGCGGAAGGCAAAAGAGAGTTTTATTTGGGAGACCACTATCCATTTTGTAATGTCATGAGGGTGTCTTTGGTAGGTCATGATGTCACTTTATTAGAACTTTTTATTAGGACTGCTGCCAGTGAACAATAGGAAGAATGAAATTCCCAATGATGCATCTTTTAAGACTCATGTCTACACTGGTTGAGTAGTGTGTACCCCAATCAGAGTGGATAATATTTGTGGATCCAAAGGGGACGAATAAAGTTTTGCTGAGACCTACAATAGTGGTTTACCCATTATTCAATATCAATAGATACACCCATGTGAATGCAGAGTTCCAAACAATAGCAAGGAGAGATAAGAAAATCTTCCTCAGTGATCAGTGCAAAGAAATAGAGGAAAACAACAGAATGGGAAAGACTAGAGATCTCTTCAAGAAAATTAGAGATACCAAGGAATATTTCATGCAAAGATTGGCTCAATAAAGGACAGAAATGGTATGGACCTAACAGAAGCAGAAGATATTAAGAAGAGGTGGCAAGAATACACAAAAGAACTGTACAAAAAAGATCTTCATGACCCAGATAACCACAATGGTGTGATCACACCTAGAGCCAGACATCCTGGAATGTGAAGTCAAGTAGGCCTTAGGAAGCATCACTATGAACAAAGCTAGTAGAGGTAATGGAATTCCAGTTGAGCTATTTCAAATCCTAAAAGATGATGCTGTGAAAGTACTGCACTCAATATGCCAGCAAATTTGGAAAACTCAGCAGTGGCCACAGGACTGGAAAAGGTCAGTTTTCATTCCAATCCCAAAGAAAAGGCAATGCCAAAGAATGCTCAAACTACCGCACAATTGCACTCATCTCACACGCTAGTAAAGTGATGCTCAAAATTCTCCAAGCCAGGCTTCAGCAATACATGAACTGTGAACTCCCAGATGTTCAAGCTGGATTTAGAAAAGGCAGAGGAACCAGAGATCAAATTGCCAACATCCTCTGGATCATCGAAAAATCAAGAGAGTTCCAGAAAAGTGTCTATCTCTGCTTTATTGACTATGCCAAAGCCTTTGACTGTGTGGACAACAATAAGCTGTGGAAAATTCTTAAAGATGTGGGAATACCAGACCACCTGACCTGCCTTTGAGAAATCTGTATGCAGGTCAGGGAGCAACAGTTAGAACTGGACACGAAACAACAGTCTGGTTCCAAATCGGGAAATGAGTACGTCAAGGCTGTATATTGTCACCCTGCTTCTTTAACTTAAATGCAGAGTATATCATGAGAAACACGGGGCTGGATAAAGCACAAGCTGGAATCAAGATTGCTGAGAGAAATATCAATAACCTCAGATATGCAGATGACACCACCTTTATGGCAGAAAGCAAAGAAGAACTAAAGAGCCTCTTGAAGTGAAAGAGGAGAGTGAAAAAGTTGGCTTAAAGCTCAATATTCAGAAAACGAAGATCATGGCATCTGGTCCCATCACTTCATGGCAAATAGACGGGGAAACAGTGGAAACAGTGGCTGACTTTAATTTTTTGGGCTCCAAAATCACTACAGATGGTGACTGCAGCCATGAAATTAAAAGACACTTACTCCTTGGAAAGAAAGTTATGACCAACCTAGACAGCATATTAAAAAGCAGAGACATTACTTTGCCAACAAAGGTCCGTCTAGTCAAGGCTATGGTTTTTCCAGTAGTCATGTATGGATGTGAGACTTGGACCATAAAGAAGGCTGAGCACCAAAGAATTGATGCTTTTGAACTGTGGTGTCAGAGAAGACTCTTGAGAGTCCCTTGGACTGCAAGGAGATCCAACTAGTCCATCCTAAAGGAGATCAGTTCTGAGTGTTCATTGGAAGGACTGATGTTGAAGCTGAAACTCCAATACTGTGGCCACCTGATGTGAAGAGCTGACTCATTTGAAAAGACCCTGATGCTGGGAAAGATTGAAGGCAAGAGGACAAGGGGACTACAGAGGATGAGATGGTTGGATGGCTCACTGACTCAATGGACAGGAGTTTGGGTAAACTCTGGAAGTTGGTGATGGACAGGGAAGCCTGGCATGCTGCCGTCCATGGGGTCACAAAGAGTCAGACACAACTGAGCGACTGAACTGAACTGAACTGACAATAGTGGTGTCAGCAGTAGAATACCGGTAAGGGTAAACCCAGAGTAGGCCCCCATAAGTATTCATCGTTGTGCAGCCACAGTGATCTGTGCCTACAAACTGGGGCGACTGCTCAATTCAGTCAGTTTGCTAATGAGTACAGAGGCCTTTGCTCCTTGGTGTGATCTCCATTGGCCATGGTGCCAGGACATAAGAGGCACAGAAATCACATTGGGAGGCCAGGGTTTTGGTTATAGCCAGTGGCATTGGGATACCAGGGTGCCTGGCACCGTGTTTAAGAGTCCAAGAACCACAATGACCAGGCCTGTAGAGCCAAAGGAATGGAGATGCTATATGAGTTAATAAATGTAGCAAGTGGGTCAGCTATGGCATTAAAGTGAGCCTCTTCAATGGGACCTTTAGAGTGAGATGTGTCGTGGGAGACTAATTATAAAATGTGAGATCTGAGAAAGAATATGTTCCCAATATTGAAGGTCCCATAGGTCACAATCCTGAATATGAATCCATTTTGTACCTACTGATTAGACCAGTGACCCATTAACTGCCACCAAGGAGTCTGTAAAAAATATGGACGATGAACATACATTTGTTGAGGGACTCCTGTCCCCATGTGACTGGACCCTTGCGGTCCATCCTTTATATACCATATCTTGGCAATGGAATGGAAAGCAGCAACTCTCCAGTGGGTTCCATCATATGGGATGGTGGTGCTATTTTTGTCCATGAAATAAATGGATTCCCTTTCTCCTGGACTCAAGGGGCCTTGTAAATGGCTTACAGGGCCAGGTGAAGGGACATCTTTCTCAGACAAGCGCATTCTACAAAACATGAGAATTAGTGTGTAAGGTTTCCACAGTAAAGAAATCACCAGATGCCGCTGGTGGCATTGTTAGAGGGATAATTTTTAGAGTAACCTACAAGGGCTACCTGGGATGTTGTTGGGGTGACCTCCATTCAGATTGAGCTGATTTTCTTGTGATTGCCTACATAGATATTAATGAAATATAGAGACGGGATATATGTTGCTTCTAGAAGCCAAATAGGCTAGTAGATTTGGGGCTTGTTTGAGAGGCTGGGTATTAGGGTTATTGAAGTTGGTTTGGAGTAGCCTTCTGGGGACCAAATGATGCCCCCAAATTAAACTGAAGTGGTGTGTGGAGTCTTGAATCTTTTAGGGTGTGGTTAGTCAAAATCTGAACCACTCACATAAATACAATGGAATACTACTCAGTTATTAAAAAAGAATGAAATAATGCCACTTGCAGCAACATGGATGCAAGTAGAGATTATCATACTTAGTGAAGTAAGTCAGACAGAGAATATTATATCACTCATATGTGAGATCTAAAATATGGCGCAAAGAAATCTATCTATGAAACAGAAAGAGACTCATAGACTTAGAGAACAGACTTATGATAGCCAAGGAGTGGGAGGAGGGAAAGGGATGGACTGGGAGTTTGGGGTTGGTAGATACAAACTATTACATTTAGGATGGATAAACAACAAGGTCCTACTGTATAGCATAGGGAACTATATTCAGTATCCTGTTATAAACTGTAATGGAAAAGAATATTTTAAAAAGGAATGTATTTTAAAAAAATAATCTGGACCACAGTGTGAATGTCTTGTGCAATAGCTTCATGAATTTTTGGCCTTGGTAGCATATTGTCAGTCTAAGATGGTGGCTGGTGTTTGCTGCTGCTGCTGCTGCTGCTAAGTCACTTTAGTCGTGTCCGACTCTGTGCGACCCCATAGACGGCAGCCCACAAAGCTCCCCCGTCCCTGGGATTCTCCAGGCAAGAACACTGGAGTAGGTTGCCATTTCCTTCTCCAATGCATGAAAGTGAAAAGTGAAAGTGAAGTCGCTCAGTCGTGTCCAGCGCTTAGCGACCCCATGGACTGCAGCCTACCAGGCTCCTCCGTCCATGGGATTTTCTAGGCAAAAGTACTGGAGTGGGGTGGGCTGGTGTTTGAGAACAGAGCAAACCCATAAAGGTCCTGTCTGTGTACACGGTGGGAATATTGATGTAGCCCACAGGCAATCTCATAGATTGATGAAAATTGTGGCTATGAAGCTGGAGAAGTGGGGATAGAATAAAACATATTAGCAAGATTAGTAACTCCAGGGATCTGCCTCATGGAATGTATTCTCCCCCAACCCGCTCTGCCAATGATATTTATAAGCTGTCTTGTCTAAGGAGTCTTACTCTTAATTGTCGGGATTTGAGTTTTCACCCTTGGGCTTCTCTTTAGTGGTAGAATTAATTTGTGAATTTTCCTTTTTAGGGTTTAATAAGGCTGTGACATGTTGAAATGCTCAGGCATTAAGGAGGATTCATAGTCTCTGTCGATGACCTTTAAGAGTGCATTAGGTTTTTGGCTTTTGTGTTTTTGAATCTTTAGGAGGTGGGAAGATAAAGCCATTTAACATTTGAGTTTTAGCTCCTGGGTGCCAAGGTTGAGCCCCTCTGTGCCCCTGAAGATCAGAATCTTTATGGAAAAATCAAGGGTTGGAACAGCTGCAGATGTGCTTGGTGCTTTAAGTGTTCTAATTAACCATTTTTCTAATTCATCATTTCCCCTGGGGGGATGAACCTCACCACCCAGTGATAGCTCTGCTTCCCAGCTCACCTGGGGACCCCCGACTGGCTCACTGGGGCTGCAGTGATGGTGGAGTCAGAGTCATCACAATTGTGCTGGAGGAGACAGACACAAGCTGGAAGTTCGACTTGAGGGCTGCTGGTGAGGAGCCTGGCGGGCTACAGTCTATAGGGTCACAGAGAGTTAGATACAACTAACAAAGACTTAGCATGCATGGCACCAGACCAATCATCAGTGGAAATCAAAGTGCTATGACTTTGCCAAAGAGCTTGACACTTTCTTAGAAAGTTAAACATAAACTTGTCATAAAACCCAGAAAGTCAACTCCTAGTTATGTATTCAAGATCAGCAAAAACATATGTCCATACAAGTGACTTGGATGTGGATGTTTGTGGCAATGTTTTCCATAATAGCCAAACAATGGAAATAATCCACATGTCCAGCAATGGTGAAAAGATAAAACACAGTGTATCTGTACAGGAAATACCATTTAGCAATAAAAGGGAATGAAATATGAATAAATTACTCCAACACAGATGAACCTCAAGTCATGCTAAGTGGAAGAAGCCAGACACAAAATATCATATGAGACAGAGACACAAGCAGATTAGTGACTGGGGTGGGAAGTGGGGTAGAAATTAGGTACAAGGGAGTAATGGAATCATTCTAAAACTGGGTTGTAGTGATGGTTGTGTAAATCTTTAAAGGTACTAAATATCATTAAATTGTGTTTTGGTGTTCAGCAGAACATACATGTTTTCATCCATGGTATTTTGCTCCGTGTGTATGCTTTAATGTAGTGTATGTGCTTACCTGGGTGGAAGGTGGTACATATAAATACTGCTGTGTTGTGAAGTTGACCAAATTTGCAAAGTCTTTTTAGGTCATTTACGTAGTTACCCACAACACCAAGAAATAGATATTCAAAGTTTTCCCTTAGCGGTGAGGGAGTGGGAGGTACAAACTATTGGGTATCAGATAGGCTACAAGGATGTATTATACAACACGGGGAATAAAGCCAGTATTTTGTAATAACTGTAAATGGAGTTTAACCTTTAAAATGGTATAAAAAGTAAAATAAAATTTAAACATTAAAAAAATAAACTGAAAGCAAAAACCAGAAAAGCCCCATAATGTTTCTCATTAGCATTCCGATTTCCTAAATTTTCCCTCCTTCCCCTGTTTTCTAAATGGTTGGAGTCAGGTTTGAAATGCCATTTGTTTATTTATTTATTTTTTAGATTTTTTTTTTTGATGTGGACCATTTTTAAAGTCATTATTAGCTATGCTACAATATTGTTTGTTTTATGTTTTGTTTTTCTGGCCATGAGGCATGTGGGCTGTTAGCTCCCCAACCATGGATGGAACCCTAACCCCCTGCATTGAAAGGTGAAGTCTTAACTGCTGAACTGCCAGGGAAGTCCCTAAAATGCTATTTATTTAAGATAGAGAATAATCACCTGGGTATGAGTGATCACCTGTGGTGCATGGGATGTTATATTAAGCTCCACAAAATCAAGAAGGATTTTTGTTTATTAATATTACTGAACAGCAATTATTGGGCTGCTCCCAGGTACTGGGCTTTGCAGCTTTATCTGTGTGACCTCGTTGAATTCCCACAGGGATGCTCTTCTATAGGACTATTGCTATTCCCCTGGTACAGAAGGAGACACAGATCATTAGTCACTTGTCCCAGGCCACATAGCCAAGAGGGGCAGCTGACGAACTTCAGAGGCTGTGCTCTAGATGGAGAAATAGGGGCAGGTCACACTGTGTCCCATGTTAAATGTAGGGTGATATTTCCAGACATTTGGGGGACCATGGGAGGAAACAGCAGGGAATGGTCATGAATGACTGAGACCCGTGGGAATGGAGGGCCTTGGTGACATGTGGGGATGAGAGCGTAGGAGGCTGGGGACCAGCCCAGAGGGGACCATTGAATCCCGCCGTTGAATAAAGGAAGAGTAATGAACAAGGATGCAGAACGGACCAAGCTCCTGGCTTCATCAGCTAGCCAGGGGCCGATGTCCCGGCACTCCAGGATGATAATCCAGGGCCCCCAGTCTGGAAAAGAACCCCACCCCTGGGCTTCCTCAGTACAGAGTCCTCACCATCTCTTTGGATGGGAGATTAGAGGCGCCCCAGTCTGTGTGGGTGAGCATAGAGTCTGTGCTGACCTTGGGGGCTGAGGCTGTCTGCTGGTGGCCACCTCCAGAAACTAGCCGTCTCAGCTTACAAGGAAAACCACAAACCAGTCCTGAGAAAGTACACTGAGAGCCCACGATGTACTTCACCCAAGTTGGAACTAACCAAGGCAGACAGCTTGCTTCTCCTGAGGTTTATTTAATGTGTATGTGTGTGTGTGTGCACATGCAGTCATAAGCACAGATTCTCCTTTTATTCCCACCCAGTAGGTCCTGTTGGTGAGATTGCCCTGTACATGAAGGAAGAGCCAGGGAACACACACACCCACCACCCTCATCATGAATTTCATTAAGAGCAAGTCTCCTAACGATTCTGTCTCCTGACTCAGTCACAACAAGGGGTGTTTCTTTTGTTTTGAAAATATTCCTCCCAGAAGTACTGCTTCTGGCACCCAGTCAAAGGTTCTTAATGGCTTCCTTCATCCATCCAGCAGATATTCACACTGCAGGAAACTTCTGCTCTTATCACAGAGGTGGATGGATATGCAGGTGGTGTCTAATTTGATTTGGGTGAAAACAGCCTGCTTTCCTTAGGGAGCAGTTGCTAAGTTCAGCTCAGCGTTTGTGGCAAAGCACATCAATCCTCTAACTCTAGACATTTTCCAAGGCTCCACTCTGGTCAGTCAGGGGTCTTGGATCTGTGGCAATCCTGAACAAGCATCAGTCACTGCTCTCAAACCAATTCAGAGGGAGCAGCAGGCACCCGTGATGCCCATCCTGTGTAAGTGCTGTCATGGAAACATGTTCAGGGCAGCCCAGGGGCAGCTGGACAGGTGAGGGTGCCAGCATTGAATCTTGAAGTCTAAACAGATATTCTGCCAGCAAGCAAAAAGGGAAGACATTCATGATATGTGGGAAAGCTCGGGGATATACAAATAAGATGTCTTTGTGAAGCTGAAACTCTTTCAAGGAGGCTGAACCCTGGGGTGTGAGTGGAGGAGTGATAGGCAGATGCTGGGAAAAAGAGGGGTGCTCCTAGCCAAATAATTCAGGGATTATCTCACAAGTCAGGGGAACCCACCAAAAGGTTTTAGGAGGGGTGATGTAATTTGGAGAGCAGACTCTGGGGCTAGTGTCAAGCAGCGTTGAGGCTCAGCCAGGTTGACCACAGTAGTTATTCAGCTAGTGGGCGTGAAGCTGAATCTGGCTTCTGTACACTGGTATACTGAATTAAACCTTGGAGTTTGGGGTGAAGTAGAAAAGAATAGCTTTATTGCTTTGTCAAGCAAAGGGGGCCATAGCAGGCTGATGCCCTCAAAACTGTGTGTCCCAACTTGGAGCAGGTAGTGAGGAGTTTTAGAGTAATGGTTCAAAGAGGGTATGGTCAGCTTATGGCCATTCTTCTGATTGGTCGGTGATGAAGTAAGTGGGAGTCTGTGTCATCAACCTTCTGGTTCCAAGCAATCCAGTGTCTGTGCTTGTGGGCAGCATACCTTCATTAACTGTTAACTTCTGCCACATTGTTGGGGTTTCAGTATCTGCAAAACAGCTCAAAGATACCTTGTGTGTATCCCTTGAGGGGGAACCAGGACCCTGCCCCAAGGCTGCACTATTGTTTCTTTTGATTGCTCCTCCTTTGTCTCTGCATCCTCTCCCTTCCCTAATTAACAGCTATTTATTTGAACCTGCTCCTTGGAACTCAGGGAAGGTCATGGAGGTTGAACGAAGCCTATTTACTATAATCAAGAAATGGGGACACAGAAAGGCTTTCCTTCCCATTACCAAGAGAACAGCAGTGTCAGTCCCTACCCCATCTCTTAGTTTCCCAGGAATACCAGAGGGGGCTACTTTGTTGAGTAGATGCCTGCACTTTGGGGACCTTGCCTGGCACCAGGGTCCAGCATCTCTCTGCTTGGGGTCTATTGTGAACATCTCCCCCTGTGTACATGATGGATTGAAAGAGGGAAGGATCTGAGAAACCAGGCAGGAGGCCATTCAGGGTCAGACCTTCACATGGACTTACACACAGACTTACACTCCCATCCCATTAATTTAAGGAGAACCGTGAGGGATTTGGATCCTCTCGTCTTGGCGACTGAATGGAATTGGGTGGGGCGGGGGGTGGTGAAAGGAAACTGGGCAAGGTCACAGGTATGTGCGGTTCGTGCCTCTCAGGGTAGTGGGAGAGTTAAATGAGATAACATGATACACTCAGATAATGTGCTTATTTTACCACATTTTATCAGAGCTCAGCAGAGAGGAATTAATCAATGAATCTCAGTTTGTGTCACAGTAGAACCTCTAGAGCCAATTCTTCCTCATCATGTCTGTCTGTGGTGTTCCAGATTATTAATGTCATGTGCACTAATAAGAATTGAATTTTATATTATAATTTAGAAACACCTAACTCTTGTGTGTAATAAATTATATGGTTTGAGAGCCTCCATGCCTTATTTTTATTGTTTTCTAAGTATGTTGTTAAATAGTTAGAAAACCAAGGGGTACTATTAAATAATATTTTCTAGGAAAAGCGTATGTGTGGTTTAGACTAGTGTTAGTGCCTGGCGCCTATTAAAGTGCTATTTATGTAAGTGTCATATGTCAACACTAAAAGACATATGAAAATTAGCAATTCTCTGCCCATTTTCCCCACCACCCCTGCAGCAATAACTTCCAGTCCCAACAGCTATTTGTCTTATATTTACCTGCGTATTTCTGCATAATGTGCTCTGACGTTTGCTTCTTGATTTTAAAATTTAATTAATTTATGAAGTTTATTTAATTTCATTTAATAATTGAATTTTTAATTTTTGATGTCGATTTATGGCAGAAATAGATTTAGTCCTCTTATTCTCCATCTGCCTTACCAAAAGACAGACAGATGGACAGACACACCTCTTCACACCTCATTCCTCCAGCTTCCCTAGTAGAGCTGAATCAGTTTTTAAGTTAATTCTATACTCAGTTTACATTATCATGAGTTTGTAAATATAAAGCTTGGCTGTATGCTGGACTATGATTACATTTCCTTTTTGTATGTTTTAATATTTATTCTTAAAGAGCAATTTTAGATTCACATCAAAATTGAGAAGAAGGTACAGATTTTCCACATACTCCTTACCTGCCCTGTCCCCTCCAACACACACACACAGACACACACACACAGCACACGTGGGCACACAAAGCCTCCCTCATTGTCAGTGTTCCCCACAAGATAGTACATTTGTTACAACCGATGAACCTACATTGACACATAATTACTCTAAGTCCATAGTTACATTAGAGTTCATGCTTGATAATGTACAATCTGTGGGTTTGGTCAAATGTATAATGACATGTATCCATCATTATAGTATCTTAAAGAGTATTTTCACTGCCCTAAAAATCCTGCTGCTTGTTCATTCCTCCCTCCATCCCCCCAATCCCTGGCAACCAATGATCCTTTTACTATCTCATTAGTTTTGCCTTTTCCAGAATGTCATATATTTGGAATCATACAGCATGGAGCCTTTTCACATTGGCTTCTTTTACTTAACAATATGTATTTAAAATTCCTCTGTGTCTTTTCATGGCTTGATAGCTCATTTCTTTTTAGCACTAAATAATATTCCACCGTTGAATGTACCACAGTTTATTAATTCATTCACCTACTGAAAGAGATCTTTGTTGCTTCCAAGTTTCAGCAGTTCTGGAAAAAACCACTTTGAATATCCATGTGTCTTTGTGTGGTCGTCTTGTTTTTTCTTTTTCTGCTTAATTTTTGTTTGCTTAGTTTTGTGAATAGCTTTCATAAATTTTACTCCATAGTCTCCAAAGGCTCTATAAAGTCTCACTCAATATACTCACTATAGTACAACAATCAGATAATCTATCACATTAATTTCTTTTTCTAGAAAATAACCCTCTTGAAACCGCCTATTGTCTTGATACAATCAGAACTCATTCCTCTCAGCCTGATGCCTTGTTGACATATTAGAATTTCATTTCAGGGTCATCTCTGAATTCTTCTAATTTCTCTCTTAAACCGGGGTCCCTATTTCCTGAATCTCAGTTTTTTTTTAAGATACGCCCTCATTTTGTTAGACACATCCTACAATAGCTTCCCTAGAAAAGGCTCATGAAAGATAAACTCTTTGAGACTTCACAGGTCTGAAAATACTTTGATTCTACCTTCCTAGTACATCATGCAAAATGCTGGACTGGATGAAGCACAAGCTGGAATTAAGATTTCAGAGAGAAATATCAATAACCTCAGACACACAGATGATACCACCCTTATGGCAGAAAGTGAAGAGGAACTGAAAGCCTCTTGATGAAAGTGAAAGAGGAGTGTGAAAAAGCTGGTTCGTTGTTTTGAACTCAACATTAAAAAAATGAAGATCTTAGCATCCGGTCCTGTCACTTCATGGCAAGTAGATGGGGAAACAATGGAAACAGTGACAGACTTTATTTTCTTGGGCTCCAAAATCACTGCAGATGGTGACTACAGCCATGAAACTGAAAGACGCTTGCTCCTTGGAAGAAAAGCTATGGCAAACTTAGACAACATATTAAAAAGCAGAGGCATTACTTTGCCAACAAAGGTCCATCTAGTCAAAGCTATGGTTTTTCCAGTAGTCATGTATGGATGTGAGAATTGGACTGTGAAGAAAGCTGAGCACTGAAGAATTGATGCTTTTGAACTGTGGTGTTGGAGAAGACTCTTGAGAGTCCCTTGGACAGCAAGGAGATCAAGCCAGTCAATCCTAAAGGAAGTCAGTCCTAAATATTCCTGAAGGAATCCTGAAGGACTGATGCTGAAGCTCCAGTACTTTGGCCACCTGACTCGAAGAACTGACTCCTTAGAAAAGACCCTGATGCTGGGAAGAACTGAAGGCAGGAGGAGAAGGGGACGACAGAGGATGAGATGGGTTGGATGGCATCACTGACTCGATGGACATGAGTTTGATCAAGCACCGGGATGGGGATGGACAGGGAAGCCTGGCATGCTGCAGTCCGTTGTGTCGAAAAGAATTGGACACGACTGAGCAACTGAACAGAACTGAACCTAAGACTAGGCTCTTAGGTGATGTAGTAAAGAATCTGCTTGCCAATGCAGGAGATGTAGGAGGCATGGGTTTGATCCCTGGGTTGGGAAGATCTCCTGGAGGAGGAAATGGCGACCCATCCCAGTGTTCTTGCCTGGAAAACTCCATGGACAGAGGAGCCTGATGGGCTACAGTCCATGGAGTCACAAGAGTTGGACATGACTGAGCACACAACCCAGGACTAGAATTCTAGGTTGGAAACCTCTTTCACTCAGACTCTCAAAGGCATTGCTCAATTGTCTTCTAGCTTCCAGTGTTGTCATTGAAAATCTGGTGTCATTTTAATGTCTGATTCATACATACATTTATTTATGCATTCATTTATTGTTCTCCACTCAACAAGTATCTCTGGAACAATTTCT